>NC_134578.1:111833123-112181456 GCF_050947875.1 Dermacentor variabilis | reverse complement strand
TTTCGCGTGCCTACCATGTCCACGCACGTTTATAGCTCCTGCCCTTTCTCTACCGCGGGTGCGCCTTGGAACCACCGCGCTGCAATTATGCTTCAGTTTTTTTCCTCTGCCTTTCTTTTTTTTCCTCCCTTATACTCGCTCTCTTAACTACTACACGCAGAAACAAATGAACAGCGCTCGCATTCGATCCCTTAAATGAT
Organism: Dermacentor variabilis; assembly: GCF_050947875.1. Classification (NCBI taxonomy): domain Eukaryota; kingdom Metazoa; phylum Arthropoda; class Arachnida; order Ixodida; family Ixodidae; genus Dermacentor; species Dermacentor variabilis. The sequence continues at coordinate 112,181,256 of NC_134578.1, read as the reverse complement.
CCCTTAATATATATATTATCCCTTAAATATATATATATATATATATATATATATATATATATATATATATATATATATATATATATATATATATATATATATATATATATTGTAAGGAAGAAGAAGTGCGCCGTGCCGAGCTCCGCAGCCGGATCGCCAGCGCTACGGAAGTGGGGCTCGGGCTAGACGCTGTTCCTGGTGTGACTGGCTAAGCCTACGCTGTTGCGTCTTCTTGTCCGCGTCCTTCGTGTCGTCCACAGCCGTGTCGAACTTCTTTGCCATAATTGGTGGAGGTTTGCTGGGTCTCCTGCAATCCTGGAATTGCGCAGCCGGACTCTCCCTGCCATCATGACCACCGAAAGCGCCACGAGCTTACCACCATCTGCTCCCCAGTCTACCGTATGCCCCGGCACGTTCCGCCAGCGGGACCCGCCTATCTTCAGCGGCACTGACGACCACGACGTTGACGACTGGCTCTCATCATACGAACGCGTCAGTCGGAACAACAAATGGGATGACCTCATGAAATTGACCACCGTCCCTTTCTACCTCACCGGAATTGCCCACTTGTGGTTTCGGAACCACGAAAGCGAAGTCCCAAGCTGGACGGTGTTCAAGACAAAGTTCAGCGAGGTCTTCGGCCGCCCTGCTGTTCAAAAGCTTCGTGCCGAACAGCGTCTGCAGTCGCGCAGCAGCCTGGTGAGAACTTTACCAGCTACATCGAAGATGTCATCGATCTCTGTAAACGCGTCGATGCATCCGTGACTGAGGGCAATAAAATCAAGCATATCATGAAAGGTATCGACGAGGACGCGTTTCAGATGCTCATTTCGAAGAGCCCCTCTACTGTTGCCCAAGTTATTGAACTGTGCCAAAGCTATGACGAGCTCCGCCGTCAACGCCTCCTCACCCGCCGTCGTGTTCCCCATCAGGAATCGTTGTCCGGCTTGACCTCTCCTTTTCCAGATGCCACCCTCCTCTCGCAAATCAAGGCTTTCGTCCGGGAAGAAGTTGCTCGCCAGCTCTCCCTCATCTCCAACCCATCGGAGTCAAGTTCGTCCCTTAGTCCGACCCTACGACACGTTATAGAAGAACAAGTGTCCGAGGTCCTTCCTCTGGAACGGGCGCCTCAACTCACCGCCCCTTTGACTTACGCCGACGCCGTCGCACGACCACGACCACAGACCTTCCGGGCTCCGCCTCCGATGCCTAGCCCTGTCTTTACCCCCACGCCGCCACGACCCCCAGTTCATCGAGTAATTAATCCATGGCGTACAGCGGACAATCGGCCTATCTGCTATTCGTGCGGTATTCCCGGTCACGTTGCACGCCTGTGTCGCCGCCGTCCACTTCATCCACGTGACGACCCACGCACAGCCGCGTACGACCATCCGTTGCCTTACGCTCCTGACCGCGATTTGCCCCTTCCCCGCCCAAGCCTTCGTCAAGTTTCTGACCGCCGTTCTCCTTCTCCTCGTCGTCGCTCGCCCTCCCCGATGCGTCGACGTCCCTCTCCTGCTGACACGGAAAACTAGGTGGCGCAGTTCCTGAGGCAAGAACTGCGTCATCACCGCAACGCTCAAGCCCTCTTCTTTCGCCGACCAACGTTATTGATGTCGCTGTTGAAGGTGTCTCTGTGCTTGCCCTCATTGACACAGGTGCCGCCATATTTGTAATTTCCGAAAAACTTTGCCGCTTAATACGAAAAGTCACGACGCCTTTCTTCGGTCCTTTACTCCGCACGGCCACAGCACAGCACGTCCAGCCGGTGGCTGCGTGCACCGCCAGACTTGAAATTCAAGGAGTGCTCTACGCTGTCGAGTTCGTCGTTCTTCCCCACTGTTCCGACGATATTATTTTAGGTTGGGATTTTCTCTCCCGTCACCAAGCTGTCATTGATTGCTCCCGTGCAGAAGTCGCCTTCTCTTCGCTTGGCAATGCCATATCTGATGACGTTTCGCTTTCCTGCACCAAGTTGTCCCTCACTGACGACATCCAAATACCTCCACACGCATCCGTTCTGGCACCTGTATCCTGTTCCGTTGCCTCCGTCGCTACCGTCCTCTTCACACCTTCGACTGCTTTCGTTCATCGCCACCTCTCACCACTCCCAACTGCGCTGCTTGGCCTTCAAGCTGGCGCGACTCACCTTCCTGTATACAATTACTTCCCATTCCCGATTACGTTGCTTCGCGGTGAATCTCTCGGCACTGTGGAGCCTTACGACGCCATCACCACGTTGCAACTTCCTATTGGAGCGTCAGAGGTCAACACCCTCTACTGTAGTCCCGTGACGTCCACATCGCCTGAAGACGTTTTCAACCATGTCATCGCCAATGCCTTAACCCCCAAGCAACGCCATGACCTTCTTCGTCTCCTCGAGAAATTTCGCCCTGCTTTTGACAGCCATACCACTTCTCTGGGCCGAACGACGACTGTATGTCACCGCATTGACACCGGTTCTCACTCACCGCTGCGGCAGCGACCATACCGCGTATCGTCGACCGAACGGCGCGTCATTGATGAGCAAGTAGGTGACATGCTAAAGCGTGGTGTCATTGAACCATCGGACAGCCCATGGGCATCGCCAGTAGTTTTAGTTAAAAAGAAAGATGGCTCGATCCGCTTTTCTGTGGATTACCGTCGCCTAAACAAAATAACCCGAGAGGATGTTTATCCGTTGCCGCGGATCGCCGACGCCCTAGACTGCTTACAAGGCGCAGAGTTCTTTTCCTCCCTCGATCTGCGCTCTGGTTATTGGCAGGTGCCTATGGCTACAGATGATAAGCCTAAAACTGCTTTCATCACACCAGATGGCCTATACGAATTTCGTGTGATGCCATTCGGACTTTGCAACGCGCCCGCGACTTTTGAGCGAATGATGGACACTATTCTCCGAGGCCTCAAATGGCACACATGCTTGTGTTATTTGGATGATGTAGTAGTGTTTGCACCAGATTTTCCTACTCACCTTCATCGCTTGGAGCAGGTTTTACGCTGTCTCAGTGACGCTGGCCTCCAACTAAACCTGAAAAAATGTCACTTTGGCGCCTGCGGATCCCTGCGGCCGCCTAGCCCGGTGGGCACTGAGGCTACAAGAGTACGATATCCGGGTTGTCTACCGCTCAGGCAAGAAGCACGCCGATGCCGATGCTCTGTCGCGCTCGCCTGTCCACGCCGACATTGTCAGTGTGCCCGTGCTAGACGACCCACTTCTCCCGTTCGCTTCTGTCGACATGGCTTTGGAGCAGCGCAAGGACTCCTGGATTTCATCTTTGATAAATTACATCTCTAATTCACCTACACGCCCACCATCCCGAGCATTACGCCGACAAGCTTCGCACTTCGCCATCCGCGACGGAATTGTCTATCGCCGTAACTACAGTTCCGACGGCCGCAAATGGCTGCTTGTAATACCTCGGCAGCTCCGCACTGATGTATGCGCCGCTTTCCACGCCGACCCTCAGTGCGCACACGCTGGTCTCTTCAAGACCTACAGCAGACTACTTCATAGATTTTATTGGCGTGGTATGTACACATTTGTGCAAAAGTACATTCGCTCTTGCACAGAATGTCAACGCCGGAAGCCTGATCCTTGCCGCCCTTCTGGACCAATGCAACCTTTGCCGTGCCCTTCGCGACCCTTTGACCGGGTTGGGATAGACCTCTACGGGCCTCTGCCATACACAGCTGCTGGCAATCGCTGGGTCATTGTAGCTGTAGACCATCTCACGAGGTATGCAGAAACGGCCGCTCTGCCAGCCGCGACGGCTCGTGACGTTGCCTCCTTCCTCCTGCAACGCTTCGTTCTACGTCACGGCGCTCCCCGCGAACTCCTGAGCGACCGTGGCCGCGTCTTTCTCGCCAATGTCATTCAAGAACTTCTCGCTGAATGCCGCATTATTCATCGGTGTACCACCGCATATCACTCGCAAACAAACGGATTGACAGAACGCTTTAACCGGACTCTTGGCGACATGCTTTCGATGTATGTCGCCTCCAACCACACCAACTGGGACCTCATCCTTCCCTATGTCACGTACGCCTACAACACGGCACCCCAGTCAACGACGGGCTTTTCTCCCTTCTTACTTCTATATGGCCGCGAACCTTCATTTCCTCTTGACACTATTCTCCCTTACCGTCCCGACTTATCAGAGGGTACACCGGTTTCCGAAGCCGCCCGGTATGCAGAAGAATGTCGGCAACTAGCTCGCTCCCTTACAACGCAAGAACAAGCGCTACAGAAATTTCGTCATGACGATGGGCGCCCCCACCACCAGTTTTCGCCTGACGCTCTTGTTTGGTTGTGGGTGCCTCCTACTTCGACACAAGGTGTCTCCTCCAAGTTCGTATCCCGATACCATGGACCTTACCGGGTTCTACGCCAAACTTCTCCGGTGAACTACGTTATCGAACCTCTGACGCCCCCTACGGACCTGCGTCGCCGAGGCCGCGAAATTGTGCACGTAGATCGGCTCAAGCCGTATCACGAGCCCTTCGTCCTCACGACGCCTTAGGCCTCCTGTGCGGCTCCGTCTTCAGCGAGGGGGGAAGTTGTAAGGAAGAAGTGCGCCGTGCCGAGCTCCGCAGCCGGATCGCCAGCGCTACGGAAGTGGGGCTCGGGCTAGACGCTGTTCCTGGTGTGACTGGCTAAGCCTACGCTGTTGCGTCTTCTTGTCCGCGTCCTTCGTGTCGTCCACAGCCGTGTCGGACTTCTTTGCCATAATATATATATATATATATATATATATATATATATATATATATATATATATATATATATATCAATACATACAAGCATTTGTCTCGCAAACCAGATTTATTTCAAGGGAATTTTCCACGTCTCAATAATTTCTCTCGTCGTATACGAGTGCTGATTGCCGTGTTATAGTTTGTTAACGAAGCTTCCCCTCAAGTCTAAATATTTTAAGGCAGTTTTCCTAGTCTATAAAGCCGCTCGAGTTCATGCTGCTCCTCTGGCGGCCATTTTTCAAAGAAATTATGCCTTCCAACCACTCAGAATCGACTGCCGCGGACAAAATCAGTCCCTTTCCACATAAGTATGAGGCTCGGAGCAGGAGCTTTGGCGCTTGAAAGTAACCGTTGGCTTGACGAACCAACCGACTGAGCTACCTTTCCGGGCAACATTGAAGGATCACGAGTTCAAATCACATGTTATGTTCCTTTCCCCCCCTTTTTTTCTTTCTTTTAATGTATTTTCCTTCCTTTTATCACTGTACGGAAACCCTCCTAAAAAAATTATATATCCTCAATTATGTGTGGCCACACATGTGCAGGTCATAAATACCAGGTTCTCTAGCCGAGTGCCATCCATGCGGTATAACCGAGCTCAGATTGGTCCACCTTGACTGATCAAATAGGGCACCACTGTAGGTTAAATGAGGCGTACAACTCCTGCGGGACCCGCCGTGGTTGCTCAGTGGTCATGGTGTTAGACTGCTGAGCACGAGGTCGCGGGATCGGACCCCGGCCACGGCGGCCGCATTTCGATGGGGGCGAAATGCGAAAACACCCGTGTACTTAGAATTAGGTGCACGTTAAAGAACCCCAGGTGGTCGAAATTTTCGGAGTCCTCCACTACGGCGTGCATAATCAGAAAGTGGTTTTGTCACGCAAAACACCATAATTCAATTTTTAATTTAACTCCTGCGGGGACGGTAGAGTATCCGTCTCCAGTGCAAGAGGACCGTGATTCAAATCCCGGTGCCGCGCAATTCTCCACCGGGAAATACAAAAAAAAAAAACCGTGTGTTGAGAAAATTGCACAAACAGGCCTGGAGTGCGGCCTGATCCCGGTGACCAGAACCGGTAACGCACTCTCTCACCAGAGCAGGATTGGCCACCCTGGTGCAGTACTTGGCCACAACCTCCTATATGAATACAACAATCAAACCCCGGCCCTCAGTCCCCAGCAGCCGCGAAGCAACTGACCACGGCGGTGGTCAGATCTGTGACGCTGCAGAGGGTGCTATGAATACCTGGCTCCGCAGAGGCCGCCATTGGAATCTGAACCTGGCAACGTTTAACGTTAGAACGCTATCTAGTGAGGCGAGTCTAGCAGTGTTATTGGAGGAATTAGAGGGTAGTAAATGGGATAGAATAGGGCTCAGTGAGGTTAGGAGGACAAAAGAAGCATATACAGTGCTAAAAAGCGGGCATGTACTGTGTTACCGGGGCTTAGCGGAGAGACGAGAACTAGGAGTCGGATTCCTGATTAATAAGGAAATAGCTGGTAACATACAGGAATTGTATAGCATTAACGAGAGGGTGGCAGGTCTTGTGAAACTTAATAAGAGGTACAAATTGAAGGTGGTACAAGTCTATGCCCCTACATGCAGTCATGATGACCAGGAAGTCGAAAGCTTTTATGAAGACGTGGAATCGGCGATGGGTAAAGTCAAAACAAAATACACTATACTGATGGGCGACTTCAATGCCAGGGTAGGCAAGAAGCAGGCTGGAGACAAGTCAGTGGGGGAATATGGCATAGGCTCTAGGAATAGCAGAGGAGAATTATTAGTAGAGTTTGCAGAACAGAATAATATGCGGATAATGAACACCTTTTTCCGCAAGCGGGTTAGTCGAAAGTGGACGTGGAGGAGCCCGAATGGTGAGACTAGAAATGAAATCGACTTCATACTCTGCGCGAACCCTGGCATCATACAAGATGTAGACGTGCTCGGCAAGGTACGCTGCAGTGACCATAGGATGGTAAGAACTCGAATTAGCCTAGACTTGAGGAGGGAACGGAAGAAACTGGTACACAAGAAGCCAATCAATGAGTTAGCCGTAAGAGGGAAACTAGAGGAATTCCGGATAAAGCTACAGAACAGGTATTCGGCTTTAACTCAGGAAGAGGACCTTAGTGTTGAAGCAATGAACGACTATCTCATGGGCACCATTAAGGAGTGCGCAATGGAAGTCGGTGGTAACGCCGTTAGACAGGAAACCAGTAAGCTATCGCAGGAGACGAAAGATCTGATCAAGAAACGCCAATGTATGAAAGCCTCTAACCCTACAGCTAGAATAGAACTGGCAGAACTTTCTAAGTTAATCAACAAGCGTAAGACAGCGGACATCAGGAACTATAATATGGATAGAATTGAACAGGCTCTCAGGAACGGAGGAAGCCTAAAAACAGTGAAGAAGAAACTGGGAATAGGCAAGAATCAGATGTGTGCGTTAAGAGACAAAGCCGGCAATATCGTTACTAATATGGATGAGATAGTTCAAGTGGCTGAGGAGTTCTATAGAGAGTTATACAGTACCAGTGGCTCCCACGACGATAGTGGAAGAGAGAATAGCCTAGAGGAATTCGAAATCCCACAGGTAACGCCAGAAGAAGTAAAGAAAGCCTTAGGAGCTATGCAAAGGGGGAAGGCAGCTGGGGAGGATCAGGTAACAGCAGATTTGTTGAAGGATGGTGGACAGATTGTTCTAGAAAAACTGGCCACCCTGTATACGCAATGCCTCATAACCTCGAGCGTACCGGAATCTTGGAAGAACGCTAACATAATTCTAATCCATACGAAAGGGGACGCCAAAGACTTGAAAAATTATAGACCGATCAGCTTACTGTCCGTTGCCTACAAAGTATTTACTAAGGTAATCGCAAATAGAATCAGGAACACCTTAGACTTCTGTCAATCAAAGGACCAGGCAGGATTCCGTAAAGGCTACTCAACAATAGACCATATTCACACTATCAATCAAGTGATAGAGAAATGTGCAGAATATAACCAACCCTTATATATAGCTTTCATTCATTACGAGAAAGCGTTTGACTCAGTCGAAACCTCAGCAGTCATGGAGGCATTACGGAATCAGGGTGTAGATGAGCCATATGTAAAGATACTGGAAGATATCTATAGCGGCTCCACAGCCAGCGTAGTCCTCCACAAAGAAAGCAACAAAATCCCTATAAAGAAAGGCGTCAGACAGGGAGATACGATATCTCCAATGCTATTCACAGCATGTTTACAGGAGGTATGCAGAGGCCTGGAGTGGGAAGAATTGGGGATAAAAGTTGATGGAGAATACCTTAGCAACTTGCGATTCGCTGATGATATTGCCTTGCTTAGTAACTCAGGAGACCAATTGCAATGCATGCTCACTGACTTGGAGAGGCAAAGCAGAAGGGTGGGTCTGAAAATTAATCTGCAGAAAACTAAAGTATTGTTTAACAGCCTCGGAAGAGAACAGCAGTTTACGATAGGTAGCGAAGCACTGGAAGTGGTAAGGGAATACATCTACTTAGGGCAGGTAGTGACCACGGATCCGGATCATAAGACTGAAATAACCAGAAGAATAAGAATGGGCTGGGGTGCGTTTGGCAGGCATTCTCAAATCATGAACAGCAGGTTGCCACTATCCCTCAAAAGGAAAGTGTATAACAGCTGTGTGTTACCAGTACTCACATATGGGGCAGAAACCTGGAGGCTTACGAAAAGGGTTCTGCTGAAATTGAGGACGACGCAACGAGCTATGGAAAGAAGAATGATGGGTGTGACGTTAAGGGATAAGAAAAGAGCAGATTGGGTGAGGCAACAAACGCGGGTAAACGACATCTTAGTTGAAATCAAGAAAAAGAAATGGGCATGGGCCGGACATGTAATGAGGAGGGAAGATAACCGATGGTCACTAAGGGTTACGGACTGGATTCCAAGGGAAGGGATGCGTAGCAGGGGGCGGCAGAAAGTTAGGTGTGCGGATGACATTAAGACGTTTGCAGGGACAACATGGCCACAATTAGTACATGACCGGGGTAGTTGGAGAAGTATGGGAGAGGCCTTTGCCCTGCAGTGGGCGTAACTGGGCTGATGATGATGATGATGATGATGACATATATATATATATATATATATATATATATATATATATATAGGAAATTATCAGTCATAGCACTCGTAGTACAGCCCTCTGAGCCGTTCTCTCTCCGAAAGTAGTCATATTAGGGTTATTATAATTAGACAAAAGTATTTCGCTCTCGTGAGCCGCAGTCCTTGGGATAGTTACTCGGGCTAGCTTCCCACGCTAAGCGTCCAGCGCTCGGCTCGCACCTGCTTAAGCTTTTCCTACTCTCTAGAGCCGCTCGAGTTCCCTCTAATCGACGGGCGGCCATTTTTTCCAAGAAAGTATGCCTTCCAACCACTCGGAATCGACCATCCGGGACAACATCAGTCTCTTCATCATCATTCATCATCAACATTATCAAAGCCACGTCAGTACGAGGCTCTGGACAGGAGCTATGCCGCTTCAATGGAACCTGGGGCCCGATGGACCAACTAGCTGAGCTAATTCTCCGGGCAGCATCCAAGGGTCGCGAGATCAAATCCCCTGTTCTTTTCCTTCGTTTTCCTTTTTATCTCTTTTCTTCTAGTTTATTAATATATATATATATATATTAATATATATATATATATATATATATATATATATATATATATATATATATATATACTGCCCTGTTATTTATGGCCACTCATGTGCAGGTCATAAACTACCAGGTCTCTCTATTCGAGTGCCATCTGTGCGCCTTAACAGAGATCAGATTAGTTAAAATCAAGAAAAAGAAATGGGGTATGGGCAGGGCATGTAATAAGGAGGGAAGATAACCGATGGTCCTTAAAGGTTACGGACTGGATTCCAAGCGAAGGGAAGCGTAGCAAGGGGCGGCAGAAAGTTAGGAGGGCGGATGAGATTAAGAAGTTTGCAGGGACGACATGGCCACAATTAGTACATGACCGGGCTTATTGGAGAAGCATGAGAGAGGCCTTTGTCCTGAGGTTGGCGTAACCAGGCTCATGATGATGATGATGATGATGATGGTCGACCTTGACTGATCGAAGAAGGCACCACTGTAGGTTAAATGAGACGTACAACTCCTACGGTGGCGAAGAGGTAGAGTATCCGCCTCGCGTGCAAGAGGACCGTGGTTCGAATCCCGATGCGCAATCCGCCTCTATCATGGCGCGACGGCGCATGCGCCCTGCCCTAGCGGATTAGTCGTAAACATTTTGGAAGGGACGCGCGCGCGCGGCCGCGCGCCAGGAAGTCCCCAGAGAAAAAAAAGAGCCCTCGGACGCGCGCTGCTGCAAACACTCTTGCCGTGTGCCGCGTTGAAACTCTACTGGTATCTCGACGTCGGTGCGGCATGAAGATTTCTGTTAGCCGCTGAAAGCTGTAAATAGAGCAATAAAGTTTTTCCTTCCTTCCTTCGGAGCGGTGCCGAAGACGTGCGTAGCGTAAGACCGCAACTCCACTTTAAAAGATAAACCGGCCAGGGCATCATCCGAGTTGTCTGGACTGCACCGTGAGCCCCCTTTCTTGAATGATTCGCTAATTTAACGAAAAAACCGTGCGTACACTTGGGCGACACATTATTATTAAGTAGGTCACGTTGCTGACGAAGTCTTTTTGCAGCATCGGTCCTCACTTGCTGGTGGTGGCAGCGCGTTCCATACTGCACGTACTCGTAAGACCCGGTAACACTGGGTCGATACGAGACCGCGAAGACGCTCACACCAATGATTGACCGACTATTGTGCGTCACTGAAACCTGTTTATCATACCAGGTCGACAACAACGCAACCGACGAGCGCGAGTTGTACTGCGACAGGCTTTCTTGTCGAAGGCACCGGCAAAATCAACGTGCCCACCATCGTTCGACCGAACCCCGTGCGATCAGCCGTCGAACCGACAACACAATGGCGACAGCGTCTTCACTTGTATATATAATTAATCGTGCTCAAACTTAGTCAAGCACGCGTACCAAGTTGAAATTCACAAGCTTTAACCCTCTCAAGCCGTGCCCACGAAGGTTGAGCTAATGTCGATCCTGTTCAGTGAAGGTTAACCTGACGCCGTCGACTTCGTGCACTCGCTATCGGCGGACCTGAACTGAAATGTAAGCAGTTAGCTCGAACGAAACTGCTTTTATAGTTCCACTCTGGCTTTAGCGATTTGAAATCAGCTACACATCACTTCGCACGGCGCGTACACCATAAGCGGTAAGCGGCGACACAGCGCTGTGCCAATATTTGTACGTCACCGTACCTGTAGGCTGTCGGCCGCATTCGCTACGTATATGGCTGGGCCTGTACGTGTTGCTTTGCCGACACATTTCTCAATTTCGGAGATGCACCGTTTGCCTCTGTGCCAAGCGGCAAACAAGAGACGGTGTATTCTCTATACAGCTGCATAAACAACCGCCTCGCTCATTTATACCTACGCCGTGTGAGCGATGGCATCCACGCGTTTTCCTGAGAGAACAACATGGCCTACAAATGAGCACTTATGCGAGCAGTTTTCTCTAATAATGCTCTATGGCACGCGAGAACTGTAAGTATGATGGAGTTAAAGAAAATCGAGAATGTGTTAACAGCCCGTAGTATATGTATCTGGATCACAGTTGCCGTTGTTTAAGAGGTTCGGCCGCTCATATTGACGCGTCTCAGGGGTTAACAACACGGCATTTCATATCAGCAATGGACCTTTTCCACACTATTTGACAATGACAACGACCTGCGGCTGTAGATGTCGATGTAAACAAGTGCACCTCTTTAATAAATCCGACGCAGAAGGCTGCGCTCGCAGATTTTTTGAATATGCGAAAATCTAAATAATGTGTAAAAAGATGACAAAAAGTGATGTCCAAGTGCAGAAATCAGTGACAAATCCCAAGGCAGCCGTGCCGCCATACGGAACTCAGCGGGCCTTTATCGACCGCACTGTTTGCGGAACAGCGCACTCAGGCCTGCTCACCCAGTAGTCATTGAGTGCTACACGGTTTCAGGGACGACATACTGTCCCGAAGAAGCCATTAATGATGATTCGCGATCCACAAAATGCACAACCGATGCGCACTCAACGTGGGCGCAGGTACACAAATCAACCGACGAAAGCCCCGGGACCCTTCCAAAACATTTTCAGCGGCGTGCGGCAGAGGGCAGCGCAGGAAAATGAAAGAGGCGGATTTTCCACCGGATAAAAGAAAGACATCCGCGTGTGGATAAAATAGCATAAACAGGCCTCGAGCGCGGCCTGATCCCAGTGACCAGAACCGGTAACGCACTCTCTCACCAGAGCAGGATTGGCCACCCTGTTGCAGTACTTGGCCACAACCTCGTGTATTAATACAACCATGAAACCACAGCCCTCAGTCTCCAGCAGCCGCGAAGCAACTAACCACGGCGGTGGACGGAGCAGAGGGTGCTAACAATCCCTGGCTCCGGACAGGCCGCCATTGGGATCTGAACCTGGTAACGTTTAACGTTATCTAGTGAGGCGAGTCTAGCAGTGTTATTGCAGGAATTAGAGGGCAGTAAATGCGATATAATAGGGCGCAGTGAGGTTAGGAGGACAAAAGAAGCATATACAGTGCTAAAAAGCGGGCACGTCCTGTGCTACCGGGGCTTTGCGGAGAGACGAGACGCAGGAGTCGGATTCCTGATCAATAAGGATATAGCTGGTAATATACAGGAATTCTATAGCATTAACGAAAGGGTGGCAGGTCTTGTGAAACTTAATAAGAGGTACAAATTGAAGGTCGTACTGCTATACGCCCCTACATCCACTCATGATGACCAGGAAGTCGAAAGCTTCTATGAAGACGTGGAATCGGCGATGGGTAGAGTGAAAACTAAATACACTATACTAATGGGCGACTTTAATGCCAAGGTAGGCAAGAAGCAGGCTGGAGACAAGGCACTGGGGGAATATGGCATAGGCACTAGGAATAACAGGGGAGAGTTATTAGTAGAGTTTGCGGAACAGAATAATATGATGATAATGAATACCTTCTTCCGCAAGCGTGATAGCCGAAAGTGGACGTGGAGGAGCCCGAATGGCGAGACTGGAAATGAAATAGACTTCATACTCAGCGCTAACCCTGGCATCATCCAAGATGGGGATGTGCGCGGCAAGGTGCGCTTCAGGGACCATAGGATAGTAAGAACTCGAATTAGTCTAAACTTGAGGAGGGACCGGAAAAAACCGGTACATAAGAAGACAAACAATGAGTTAGCGGTAATTAAGAGGTAAACTAGAGGAATTCCGGATCAAGCTACAGAACAGGTATTCGGCATTAACTCAGGAAAAGGACCTTAGTGTTGAAGCAATGATCGACAATTTTATGAGCACCATTAAGGATTGTGCAATAGCATTCGGTGGTAACTTCATTAGACCATCGCTATCGCTATTAGACTAAGCTATCGCGGGAGACGAAAGATCTGATCAAGAAACGCCAGTATATGAAAGCATCTAAACCTACAGCTAGAATAGAGCTAGCAGAACTTTCTAAGTTAACCAACAAGCGTAAGACAGCTGACATAAGGAACTATAATATGGATAGAATTGAACTGTCTCTCCGGAACGGAGGAAGCCTAAATGCTCTGAAGAAACTAGGAACAGGCAAGAATCAGATGTGTGCCTTAAGAGACAAAGCAGGCAATACCATTACTAATATGGATGGGATAGTTCAAGTGGCTGAGGAGTTCTGTAGAGATTTATACAGTACCAGTAGCACCCACGACGATAATGTGAGTGGGAATAGTCTAGAGGAATTTGAAATCCCACAAGTAACGCCGGAAGAAATAAAGAAGGCCTTGGGAGCTATGCAAAAGGGGAAGGCAGTGCGGGAGTATCACGTAACAGCAGATTTGTTGAAGGACGGTGGGCAGATTGTTCTAGACAAACTGGCCACCCTGTATACGCAATGCCTCATGACCTCGAGCGTACGGAAATCTTGGAAGAACGCTAGCATAATCCTAATCCATAATAAAGGGGACGCCAAAGACTTGAAAAATTATAGACCGATCAGCTTACTGTCCATTGCATACGAACTGTTTACAAAAGTGATCGCAAATAGATCCGGAACACCTTAGACTTCTGTCAACCAAAGGACCAGGCAGGATTCCGTAAAGGCTACTCAATAATAGACTATATTCAGACTATCAATCAGGTGATAGAGAAATGTGCTGAATATAACCAACCCTTATATATGGCTTTCATTGATTACGAAAAAGCGTTTGATTCGGTCCAAACCTCAGCTGTCATGGAGGCACTACGGAATCAGGGTGTAGACGAGCCATATGTAAAAATACAGAAAGATATCGATAGCGGCTCCACAGCCACCGTAGTCCTCCATAAAGAAAGCAACACAATCCCAATAAAGAAAGGCGTCAGGCAGGGAGATACGATCTCTCCAATGCTATTCACAAGTGTTTACAGAAGGTATTCAGAGACCTGGAGTGGGAAGAATTGGTGATAAGAGTAAATAGAGAATACCTTCGTCACTTGAGTTTCGCTGATGATATTGCCTTGCTTAGTAACTCAGCGGACCAATTGCAATGCATGCCTGGAGAGGCAAAGCAGAAGGGTGGGTCTAAAAATTAATCTGCAGAAAACTAAAGTAATGTTTAACAGTCTCAGAAGAGAACAGCAGTTAACGATAGGTAGCGAGGGACTTGAAGTGGTAAGGGAATGCATCTACCTAGGGCAGGTAGTGACTACGGATCCGGATCATGAGACTGAAATAATCAGAAGAATAAGAATGGGCTGGGGTGCGTTTGGCAGGCATTCTCAAATCATAAACAGTAGGTTGCCGCTATCCCGCAGAAGAAAAGTATATAATAGCTGTGTCTTACAAGTACTCACGTGTGGGGCAGGAACCTGGAGGCTTACGAAAAGGGTTCTGCTCAAATTGAGGACGACACAACGAGGTATGGAACGAAGAATGATGGGTGTAACGTTAAGGGATGAGAAGAGAGCAGATTGGGTGAGGGAACAGACGCGAGTTAATGACATCTTAGTTGAAATCAAGATAAACAAATGGGGGGGGGCATGGGCAGGACGTGTAATGAGGAGGGTAGATAACCGATGGTCATTAAGGGTTACCGACTGGATTGCAAGGGAAGGGAATCGTAGCAGGGGCGGCAGAAAGTTAGGTGGGCGGATGAGATTAAGAAGTTTGCAGGGACAACATGGCCACGATTAGTACATGACCGGGGTAGTTGGTGTAGTATGGGAGAGTCCTTTGCCCTGTAGTGAGCGTAACCTGGCTGATGGTGATGAACTGGTCAATAAACCGACATATGATACCTGAAGGCATCAATGTAGCCGGATTCGAGACACTCGTTATGTAATAAACGAGAAGAAAGGGGGTTAGCAGAGGTGCCCGATTTTATTAATCATATCATAAGAAGGCAACAAACACTGACACCAATGACAACGTAGGGGAAATTACTTGTGCTTAATAAATGAAATAAGGAAACGATAAATAATGGAAATTAAAGAGAATGTAAACACTACTACTACTTCTACTGGGACAAATAAATGCCCAAGAAAGTGGATGAGGAAACAGCGCCGCGGTAGCTCCATTGGTAGAGCGTCGCACGCGAAATGCGAAGGTTGTGGGTTTGGTTCCTACCTGCGGCAAGTTGTTGTTTCATCCACTGTATGTTCGATTAATTTATCATTTCTTTATTTCATTTGTTACGCAGAAGTAATTTCCCCTATGTTGCCCTTGGTGACAGCTGGTGTTTCTTGGCTTCTTATGATGTCACTATATATATATATATATATATATATATATATATATATATAACCGCGTTCTTTCATGCGCAGTCAGCTGAAGACCAGCGTTCTACCTGTTGTAGCATCGCTTATCTAGTGTTTTTTTTCTGCTATTTCCTATAAAGCGCCAGAATTGAATGAAACTAGGTACAAGATTGCGAAAAGTGTAGCGCCACTGTTAACGCCGCAGTTAGCGCCACTGTTCACTTCAAGTTTGTGTCTTTCTGTTGAACGTCTGTGTTTACTTCAAGAAGGAAATGGCTCATTTTCAAACAGGTCTAACATTGAATCCTCTGCATTTTTTTATGAAAGAAAATATTAGTTACCATTCTACTGGGTGGGCATTTATTCAGCAGTGCCATCCACAGGTATAAGCTTAAAATTTAATGCTCTCAGTGGACCTTAGTTCTTCGCAAAGCATCACCTGTTTCTTTTTGAATGCAGTTGTCTTCAGATTATGTAAGTTGGCAAGAGAGCTAGGCAACTAATACTTGTTGCAACAACCAAACGTGATGACCAAATTACTAAAAGAAACAGAGAGTATTCGCACACTTCTTCAAATCATCCGAAAAATGTGCTAAAATAAATAACGTCCAACAATTACGCACCACACGCACGCTCATGGTGTCAATGATATTATTAAAACCATATACGTCCAGTTGAGAATAATTCTCGATTCTTTTTGTTAGAACCCCGAATGTCCGTTGCACTCGTGTTGCATTCCAACTTCAAAAGACGCAGTTTTTCAGATGGTGCCAGAAGCATAAGAACTGCCACGAAATTCTGTGCAGTAGAACTTTGCCGATGTTGTTTCATGCACAGAAATGCACTCTCTGTGTAATATGACATCCTGCAGTCGAACCTTGTGCAACAGGCCTCCCTTAGAATGAAAAAATAGCAGGACAGTGCTAGGCAATAAGCGTTAAATTCGTAGAGCATACTAAAAATCTATTTGATTATTTATTATATTTACTGTTCAATAAGGACTCACTGATTTTGTTCTCTACGGGTGCTCTAAACAGGAACCATGGTTTTATAGTCGTTGCAACAATGATCTCTGCCACAGACAAGGAGAAATGCTCATCAAGTCGATGCAGGAGTATACCCCCACATTGACATCTCACTTCACTTTCCAATCGGGTGGAGGATGCATAGCCAAGAGCAGAAAAAACTAACATATCGTAAGGATTGATGTTGTCGACGCCTGTGCACTAGCAGGTACGTATAATGTGGCAACTGCAATTATATTTCCACAAGCTGTAATTAACACCAGCTCTCGCCGGTGTGCCGGTATACGGCTTGAATATATTAAGGGCACGTGAAAACTCCCTAATGACCTCAACTCGTACGACGGAATTGGAACGCAATATCTTGCATATAAGTGAAGCGTTATGTGTCGATCCATGTGATCAAACACCTTTGAAGGACCTGAATTGTCACATAGGTTGAGACGACAGGTGAAGAGCATCTTCTGTGTTCACTAGTGTACCTGTTTATGTAAAGTTTGGGAGAGTTCCTTTAGTATCAGCTGTTAACGTTCTTATTTTAGACTGCGCAAAGGAATAACCTCTAGGCAATTTTAAATAACCCAAAAGCCTTTTTTTGTTTAAAGGTAATTGCACGTGCTGTTATAACATGTACAGTATCATCTTCATTCCCACACAATCAAAGCGAACAGCACAACTCTATCTGTCATGTGCCTTCTGTCTCACATTTTCTGATAAACAATGCTAGCATGGTATGCTTTGGTCGGCAGAAAAATTCATTTCTGAAGCAATGTAAGGTGTTAAATACTCCGATATTGGTGGTTTCATTGCATTTTAAGCGTCATTGCGCCTTACAGTAAAGGAAATGCGGAGAAAATACAAAATGCATAATACACGTCATGACCCCTTTCGAGGTATTCAGTAGTTTGAATTATCAAGGATTCCGCATTAAGATGCGAAGACAGATTGAATTCCACGGCAAGAATGTGACATCACCCGAATAGTTGGTGCTATAACTTGGTGCTATATTTTTTATCCAGCCCAGTTGGAACGTGTGCGCATCGTCAGCGATATCGCTTGACATGTTTTAGATACAGGTTTAGGCCAAACTATGATACGGCTGTGCATCAGCGACACGATCAGCGCCTCCACAAGAATTTTTAAAGGCCATATAGGCACTTCTTAATGTTTTTATTTTTTAGAGAAGTGTCCTAAACAGACTGGCCTAAACAGATTGACTGTTTCGGCCAATTTAGGCAAATTCATGTTCGCAAATACCCCTGCAGATGATAACAAAAAGTTGCACAGCAGGGATATCATGCTTTTAACATTCGCAAAATCCGAGGATCTTCAACGCATATCCGATGAAGTCTCAGGTCCATGCCGTCCTATGATCTGCTCAGGGACTTTTAGGAAATCGTATAGAAGGTTTCTTGTGATGATCGTAAATTCGCTTGTACGGGAGAAACAGGGTACTTAAACAGGTGGATTACGCAGCATGAGAATGATGTCACCAAGAAGCAGGAATCAAGAAGCGCTGTCGCTTGGTACGCCCACACCATCAAACATAAGAATGATTGAGATGATTTAAAATTCCGGAAGTGGGATGAAATCTATCTTTAATCTATACCTAAACTATTTGATTATGCAGTCTACTACCATTACGTCTACCAGAAATATTCATAATCATTATCCTACCTATGCCAAATCATGCCGAGAAATATTCAAGCCTTCATCGGCTGTTTCTTTAGTGACAACTATCCGAGGGAGAGAGGCGCCTGTATGAAAATCGATGGGTCTACTTATTTCCCATTTTTGGCTAAATGATAACTGAAGAATTTTGCATTTTACATTAAAACTGCGATGAGCTTGAGCAACATCTCTGCTCGAAGCTGTTAATTCCCTTTCCATTTTCCATATTTGACACATCTCATTAGCTAGGTAGGCACAGCTGCAAGAGAATGATGGCGGAGCCGAGTTGTACTTTTTCCCCACGAAACCTTTTCATAGTCACTGCAGGAACAACTGCTTGCGGTCTCGTATTATCTGGTAAACTGCAATAGTGTTAGAATCTTTCTTGATAGACCTGGTCATGTCTAAGAAACCTTGTCTTGAGAGGCTTCATAAGAAAGACTAATTTTCTGATCTAAGTCTTTTTTTAAAAGAACCCATTCAAGTTATAGTCACAGCTTTGCGACACTTTCCGGATGATGCCAGTTTTACTTTATTGAACAAGACCCTACTCATAACCGAGCTGTGGCCGTTCTGCATTCAGATTGCAACATATCGCAGGGTTATATATAAAAGTGCAGCTTATAGCTAAAAGTTTGTCGTAGATTTAGTATATGGCACTTTTCGAATGAGGCATTGCTCTTCCCAAATGACTAAACTTATGTGATGTTATTAGACAAGTGCAAATTGCTGTGACATACCGAAAAAAGTAGCAAAAACATTCTTGCATCTGTTTATTTTTGGAATACTTGCATTACGGTTGGCCACCAGGAACCTATTTACACCGAACTCTTTGTGCCTAAATATATAGCAGATCAAAGTGAAATATTACAGTTTTGATAACCGTGCCATGCTGGTATTATTGTTGACTATGGGCTGCTTGAAGGAGTTTTCTTTAGTAAGGTGCAAACTTCAAATTAATCTGTGTTGCAGCAAGGAGGTGCAATCCAGAAAATCAAGCAAAAAGGTCATGTTGTGTTCACTATTCAGATGTTCAACTCAGGGTGCAGATTAAGTGGATAACGCATGGAAAATATCATGAACACTATTATGGCTTAACCAGTGGGTTCACTATTGCAGCCATTAAATTAGGTGATGCGGACAAATTGTATATTGAAAGTGGTTTCGTCAAGTGCTGCAAGTTTCCCGAACTTCTCCAGTTGTGAGAGCTATCTCCACTACGCGACCTAATGATGAGGATAAAAAGATAATTTCAACGTTTGCTAGCAAATGGCAGGCTGTTTGAGCTCCTAGCTTGCCTTGTGTAAATCTAATGTGCTACAGTACTTGCTTCGCCCCAGCACCAGTCACATTACAATGCAATGGCTTCAGAGCCCTTGCTCTCAGGTTTTCTCCTTTGGAAACGGTTATCGTGTGTTCAGCTGGGTTCGAGAAAGGGGACACAAGATGCTTCCTACACCACTGATCTCTGCTATGTTTAGCCAGCGCAAATGTAGAGTCATACAGCGGCTTTTCCCGGACGCAGGATGCATGCTCGATTACAAATTCATGCGGTCATATAAGATTGCTGCCTTAAACATTTTTATTCGTGGTTTTCTGTGTTTCAGGAGATTTGTTCTCTATATGTCTGGAAAGAGCTCTTACCATATTCTGTACCCGCATAGTATAGTTTTTTCTTGCATAAAGTGGTTTCTCATTCACCAGTGTTTTCAGCGCGCTCCACTCATGTTAGAGATGTTGTCGGCGCTGTGATGGAAAATTCAGGACGTAACTCCGTCCTGCTTCCGTAGTTTACAGCACAACAGGCAGGTATTTAACAGGAAGGAATGCCGCACTCCCGTGAAAGCGAAGTGCCACTGCAAAATTGTAAAGAGCCAACTTCCGGTTCCTGGCTGGCTTCAGTCAAGAGCGCTCGATTCCCTATCCAGCCCTTATAGTAGAGATCAGTGGTGTGCACCCTCTTCTACTGGCTTTGCTTTTTATAGTCACAACAGTGGCAAGAGTTCCCACGTTGCTTGACTCAACCTGTGATATGGCAACAGAAAGCCACTTCACTGTGTTGATTCTATGGCTGTAGTTATCTAAGTGGACTGCACATTCTAGCAAATATTAAAACAAGTGTCGACACATGTTTACTATATTTACAAGACGGGCTAGTTGGCTAGTAAGAATGTGAAACACGTTACCAGCTCTCTGGTAGGATGCAAGCATACAAGCATATATTCGAAAGCTAGACTCCAATTCCGACTAACTTGGCACAGGGCTACAGTAGGCAAGTATGGTGACTGTATAGCCCATCCTTGTGCCAAGCAAAAGTTAAAAGTGCTTATGGTGCATTTCTACTTATTCCGAGCTATTAAACTGCACAATACATGTTCTAAGTTTACACATGGTTGGCTTTTCATTGCCGCTTTGGTTTGTTTTCTCCCTACACATGCAATAATCCTTTGTATCCATGTTCCGAAATAAGCATGATCTGAATATGTGGTGTGCCGTACTCTGGGCTGCGGCTTAACTTTGACCACCTGGAGTGCTTTACCGTGCACCTAATTCTAAGTAGACGAGCGTTTTTAGCATGAAAGCGCTTTGCGTTTCGCTACAATCGAAAGGTAGCACAGCCTCCTGATCAAACGCTTGACCTTGAGGTTAGCAGCACATGGTTTATGTCACATGGTTTACGTTGAAACCACAATAATTTTCGTACTCCTGCGAGGAAACGACAAAACCTGTTCGATCTAGGCCGACCATGAAGGCGGTAATTTTCTCAAAGTTTCTACGTAGCGTTAGGCATTACGAGGAAAGGACTGGAGGATGTGGGCCGATCGCGAAGTTGCCCTTCCATGTAACACATCGTCTCAAAGCCCTTGCTGCCTACAGAACTGAATATGAGTAAGTGACATGTACATGTGACGAACGCGCGAAATATCTCAAAGAGCTATTTGGCTTCAGGTCGATAAAAGTATGCGTGCAATGGTTACCTATTGCTTAGAGCAATGTGTTGTAGTGGTGAAAGTCAGAGGCTTAATTTCACCTTCGGACTTGCGTATCGTTTAATGAGAGAGGCCTGGAACTAAACAGTAAGCAACCTTCCCACCTACTGCGAAGAGCTAGGAATAAGTGACAAAAGTACTTCGCTTTGACGTAACACTGCAGGGTTACGGGACGGCGGCCGGTATAGCGTTCCATTGACCCTAAATTTATTCGGAAAGGCAAAGGTGAAGTGATGAGCGAAATGGCAGCCGCGTCCCGGTTGGTGAAGAAAGCGCGTTGTATTGGCGGCTCACGACTCAAGCCACAGGCCCACGCATGATGCTAATGATGATAGCACATTTCGTAAAACACGGTGGTGAAAATGATAATATAAACGGCTCCTCTAACTAGCCGCACTGATCATGACAAGAGGCTTGGTGAGTCAGTGTGGTCTTAAAGAGATCAGGTCGTGTGGCAACGTAACCCGTAAGTTGCCGCACCAGCCTACCCTATAGTGCCACCGGTGTTAACAGCGCTTACTCGCATCTAAATTTTATAAATAAGGAAGGAGCACACTGTATCGGAACGAACCAAACACGAATCCGAAGGTTCTGAGAACTTTTGCTCCACCAAAACTGCCCAAGTACTCGAAAATGCCTGTCACATGAGATACATGACGTCTCGTTGACGTGTCAGGGCCGAGCTTTCCCCGTAACATTCTGCAAGTGCGGCCTTTCGCATGCAATCCCTCGAATAGCATTCAACTTTGCTCAGCCAAATGAATACTAGAAATTTGAAAGGATAATTTACGAGCCTAACCTGACCAAGTGTCGCTCTCAGAGTCCCTTTAAGCATAGGGCAATCAATAAACCAGTGTAACAAATGATTGTTGTGTTTATTCGCGTAATTCCTTTTCACGAAAACTTTGAACGTGCAGGTAAGCTGAGTGGAGAGCAATGGCGTTAAAAGCAGCGTTGTTGGCGCTACTTGCCCTTACCGCCCTTGTGAGTGCCACGGCTGAAGACCTGCACGTCGAAAGGCAGACAATGGAGGGCCGGGTTCGCGGCAAGGTTGTGCGCAGCCTTGGCAAGAGTGTGGAGGAGTACCGCGGCATTCCTTTCGCCGAGCCTCCCGTGGGCAAGCTCAGGTTCCGTCCTCCACAGCCAAAGGCACCGTGGGAAGGAACGTTAGATGCCACTGCAGGATCTACAGCTTGCCCTCAGGTACGTATATAAATGACAGCGATAACGTGCAAAAGTGGCATGTTGTTTAACATCCATGGAGGAAAGCCCAAACCGACAAACGGGGCACCCGCCTAATATTCCATTCCGTGGGAGCTCAACAGTTGTACAGCAAGGAACATCGCTTGAGCCACGCTCCGACAAACAGTTTTGACTTCCTCAGGGCAGCAACTGCTATCTTTAGCGTTTACCTGCGCCTAGCTCACGGCGAGAATGGGGTACGAGGAAGAGAACAGGCTAGTCCGGCACCGGCTATGGCGCTCTCCTATTGAGGATGGTGGGGAGTGAACTACGCCTACGTCAACACCAAGAAAAGCAGTTGCACCTCTGAAGTTTTTTTTTCAATATATTGCAAACTTTTACCGTTCAAGCAGGAGTGCCACACAAGATAGGCTATACAGTTACAACGGTGTTGCATACACAAAGAGACGAACACACTCCAAGTTTAGAAACAATTAAATGCTGAGTACACTGTAAACAACAGTGTGAACAAAACAGTGTTCAGCTCACATGCAAGAAACCACAAAGCCAATACGAAGTGGGAGAAAAAAAATAACAGTTGATTATACGCCATGTCGTCCTACTCGTTACCTTGTGGTTTAACAACGTACTAATATACTATTTAAAAGAAATCAATTTCTTTGATTTCTTGAGCAAAGGTTTCTATCGTTTAAAATGTCACCGCTGGTGAAGGTAGATCATCCCAGTAAGCTATAGATTGTGGAAAAAACAGTTTCTGTGAATGTTGCGGTGACATTTAGGTAGCCGCATTGTCTTGCGGTCTGTTCTTGAGGAGTGCCTGAGCGGTTCAGGCAGATGCTCTGTTCAGTATATTTTATATTGCTTATGATAGAGAGTGTACAAAAATTTAAGTTTGGTAGTTATTCTACGTTGATCAAGACAATAAAATTCTGCTTTTTTACGCAGAGCGGTAACACTGGCACACGTCGAATAGTCTGAAAAGACAAATCGACGTGCAAAATTTTGAAGCGATTTTGAAGCGCATCCCAGAAGAACGGCTTTCCGTCAACTTTCAGATTGTCATAACTTAGTGACGCTTTTAAGCCTTGTGTCCTCTCTTGTTTTTTCCAGAATGCCAAAGTTTCCTTCTTGTATCGCGCAATGTTTTAGAAAAATCCTCTGAAATAGCAATTTTCTTTCCTTTCAGTTTGCTGCAGCACGGAAAAATTCTCGTATTTTGTGCAAATTCATTCAGTCGAAAGATAACCGGGCAAGGGCCTTCTCTGTAGTGTTTCCCCACTTGATGAAACCTCTCTTACGATTTCAATTCTGTGACTAATTCCTTTTGAAATACATCCTTTTTAATTCTGGCTTCCAGTGTTTTCCAACCATCGTCTGTTTCTTCAGGGATACCGTAGATTATGAAGTTGATTACGAGGCTTCTATTTTACAAATCGTTAACTTTAGCCGACAGCACAGGAAGTTGGTCGTTCGTGTTACTACAGGTTTGTTCGCAAACCGCCACTTGTTTTCTAGAGTTTGCGGGGACATATTTTCTTTTCTATAGAAGCAACCCGTTCTTGAACGTTGGTCACCGCAGATTGAATCCGTTTCCAGTTAGAAGTCAATTCTTTTAAACAGTTTGAAGTTGTTTGATCTTTCAAAATTTTCTTTCAGGAGGTCGCTTGTCGACCTGAATTCAGATTCCGAGCCTGAAGTTGGCCCTGGACTGTTTTCTATGTCACCGGCAGTTAGTGACCGCAATTTGATGAGAGCAACACAATACTTCATAGTTTCAAAAAGAAAACATGGACTTGGCAGCACCGTCAAGGTTCGGGAACTGTCTAGAGTGGAATAAGTGTGTTGCCCGCCAACCTGGGTAACGAAGAACAGGCGGATTAGCATTCGTTACTTTCCGGTGCAACAAAGTCCACTGAAGCACCTGCCTGCGCTCCCGGCATCTATACGGTCGAAGTAGGGGTCTTCCGTTGACGTCAAGGGGTTGTTCAACCGGGGTTTGCGCAATGTGCCTGCATGTTGACGGGCGGCGGTAGCTTCGTTCTTTGCTTGGCGCATTGGTCCGGCCCAGAAATCTGAAGGTTGAAATGCAGCCAGGCATGATCACCGGCCGCAGCGATATGCCCGAAAGGGCACAACGCGACCTGGTTGACCTGGAGGTAATCAAGACCTTAGTCGAAATGGTTGATCCATCAACATTAATTGTTCAACAAAATCTAGATCACTTCGAGCTTGTACCTCTCGGTAAGCTGCTGTTTTGCTTGGATTCCGTAAGAGCGAAATTCACGTAAAATATTAAATTGCTAATCCAGGCGAAATGCGCACAGCAGGCTTTTGAGACTTTGCGGAGCCACAGCGTTGACGCAGTTTTTTTGCGAACAGTTGTATTATCTATTTCAATTGTCTCTGATTAGACAACACACTTTAATATTTTCACCCAAGACATTGTGTCCCAATATTTTTAGGTTTGAACTTAATATGATAGTTTCTTCTCCCAGAACATCAGTAAAAGAAGCGTCAAACGCTTGTAAACGTAGCATTATTGACACAGGCTTAGTTAACTTTGCATGGGCATCAGCCATGGCAAAAGAGCAACAAATTATAGGTTTTCTTATCCTATATAACCAGAGGATCTCGAGGCTTGTCTGAACTACTTTGTTTATAGAAACTTTAGATCATGAAAGTGCATGCCAATCATTAACTTTTTATATTATTGGGTGTTAGCGTAACAAGTCCTATATGTCGCGAATCTGGCATACCTTCTTCAGAAACGTGATTAAAAACGCTTCACACCAGACACAGGAGAAGACACTGACGCCATTAATTTTCATACTTTATGGGCTTTCTTATGAGCCCTGCAAAAATACCCTTGTAAATGATAACGTCAAGGAAAGCACTTCTTTCGGCGCTGCTGAACACAATCTGCAACATTTCCAGTGAAGCTAACGCGCTTAAACGACCGTATACAGTTTGCGAAAATAAATTTAGCTACCTCTAAAAGTAATCAAACTTTAAAACTTAGTCTGTGTGACTCCGGACCCCAACAAACAATATACTGTTGCTCTAATATCGATAACCTGGTTAATAGGCTAACATTTATCATGATAGCTTTTACAGCGCAACGAAAAGACAGGAATCCACCACGACAGGAATTTTACTAGAAATGAAAGGAACATCCCATATATGCGCGTAGAAGTAAGCGCGCATACCGGCCAAAGCAAGGGATAAAAATAAAAACGATACACAGGTACTTATATGCTAAAACCCTGAAAGCAAATCACAAAATAGACGTGTATCAACACTCGAGAAATACAAATGCCTTATTTTGCAGGATGACAGAAGTATGGCTGACATAAGCACCGTCTTTATTTTTCACATGGAACACCTCAGACTATTCTCGTGTGAGCTGGGTAAAGTGTTTAGAAAACTATCTCTCACATTGGAGACGGCAAGGGACCCGCACCGTTTGCAATGTGCGATGGCCCAGATGATATTTGTGACGTCTGATGCTCTCTTATGTGTACGGGGATACGGTGACCAGATTGGCCTACATAAACTTTGCAACAGCTAAAAGGCACCGTATAGATTTTGCATGAAATATGTTGCACAAATTTCTCGCTGCGTCTAGTAGTAAAATTAGGGAATTTCCTATAAACACAGGCGAAAATATGTTGAAGTTTATTCTTAGCAGAAAATAGGCGGTAATACTACGTCCAGAACCTACGCGCTTAAGTTTGTGAGTTAACCTGTGTAGGTACGGAATAACGGCTAATTTTGTTTCACGATAATTTCTACGACTGCGCGCCTTTCAATTCTTTAGTAAATTTACCACATACGGATGTGACAACACTGCAGATAGCTAGCCTGCTCTATCTTGTCAAACTGTCATTGTAGGTCAGTTTTAGTGGGTAATTGCACCGTTGTTTCTAAGTAGAACCATCCCTGGCATGAAAGATTCATATTTTTAGCAGTTTAAAGTGCACTCCCCTGCAAAGAATGAGACGATTAACAAATCTGAGTAGTTAATATACGCAGACATGATCCTGGTTAAAGACCTATCTTGGTTCGAACAACTGCAACTAATAACCATAGCGCAATTAAAACAGGAGTTTAACTTTATGACATCTCCTTGAATTCTTTTTCAAATGATTGCGACATCGCGGGAGGCATTAGCCATCTGTCTGAACAAAATGAAATTATGTAGGTATCTAAATACATTTTGATCAAGTTCAGAAAGATTGCATTCCTGCCCTGTATTAATCTTGCCCAGAAATTTGTCGCTCTATACGGAATTGACTTATTGACAATTGACATGGGATGATAAAATGGGAACATCTCGTCAACCTATGGTTTGCAGATGACAGTCTCCTTCTCAGCAACGCTGTAGATGACCTGAAATAAATTCTTGAGCAAATTAGCCGACAAAACATAAGAGCATATTTGAGCCGTAATGTGTTCAATAGCTTACCGAGAGCACGAGAATGTCTGATAAGCAGTCGACCTCTAAAATAAGTGGAAGAGTAACTTTTATCAGGGCAATTTCTCGCAGGTGACTCCGTTAACGAGAAATTTGCTGAAGAATACTAATAAATGGAGCGCATACGGCAGGCATTAACAAATCGTGACTGCCAGCCTACAACCAATGCAATCTACCGGCACTAACGAATGGGATAGAAACGAGGGTTAGCAAAGAAGCTCGCGAAGTAGAGAACAAGCGATGCAATGAAAAATGCTAGGGGCAGCGTTAAAACACAGCAAGACAGCGGTGTGGATAGGAAAGTGAACTTTCGTAGCCGATATTCTAGTTTACACTAAGAGTAAGAAATGGAGCTCGACAGACCATATCTAATGCGTAGGGCAGATAACCGGGAGCGTATTAGGATTGCAGAATAGGTGCCTTGAGAAGGGAAGCACAGTGAAATAGGGCAGCTAATTCGTTGTCATGTTGCAATAATAACGTGGTGTCAATGGGGATAAACAGGAGTAATTTGAGATCGCTTGGAGAAGCCTTCATCTTTAACTGAACATTAGACGGCTGGTGATAATAGTGATTCTACTCTAAACGCCTTCTTCTTTCATACCTGTCAACTGCTTGTAAAATGTCCAAAGTGCCACTAGGATTGAAGTAATTTTCTCGCGGCAGATGTTCGCAGTTCTGCGCATAACCGAGAAAATGTATACCCCTGTCCCTAATTTTGATTGAGCATCAGTGCCATATAAATTTCAAAACTCGCTGCGAGCATTACATTATGTACTATAGTTCACGCGCACTTCGGATGCCTATGTTTTTGATGTACAGGTGCGCTTTCCCGGCATCGGCATGGAAGGGCTCGACGATACGGAGGACTGCCTTCATCTCAACGTGTGGGTCCCCGAGCTCGCTGGGAACAACCGTTCGAGTCGACCGGTCTTGATCTGGATCCATGGAGGGGGCTTCACGCTCGGCAGCGCCAATCAGGCGAACTACAGCGGAGCCGTGTTGACTGCGTTCGCGGACGTCCTTGTCGTGTCCATGAATTACCGCCTAAGCATCCTGGGCTTCCTCAACGCGAACTCTCCAGATGCGCCGGGGAACGTTGGTCTTCTAGACCAGGTCATGGCGCTGAAGTGGGTGCAGCGCAACATCGAATCTTTCGGGGGTGACCCACAACAAGTCACGTTGTTCGGAGAGAGTGCGGGGTCATGGTGCGTGCACGCACACATCATGTCACCGATGAGCGAGGGTCTTTTCAAGAGAGCACTCTTGATGAGTGGCACTATGTACAGCATTGACGTATGGGACACGGTTCATGAGAGCATGGTCAAGGGTGACAAGGTGGCTGGCATCGTCGGCTGCTCCGAGGGTGGTGCAATCAACCTGTTTTCAAATCCTGAGAATGTCATAAGTTGCCTCCGCAACAAGTCCATAGAGGAGCTCGTTGTCGCGGCTGCAGAAAGCGTGGCCCCCAAAGTTATGCCTTTCTTTCCAACCTATCACGACACCTTCCTTCCCCGGAATCCAATAGAGGCAATGAAGCGCGGTTTTTTTGCACCTGTCGATGTCATGGCGGGAGTCACCTCCGACGAGGCGGCTTTCTTTCTGCTGTACCCGCCGGTGCATGACCTCCTAGCCGAAGACCTTATTTCAGTGTCTCCAAAAGGACTCGCTGATTCTCTTCAAGGCCATTTGTCACGTTTATGGAAACAGGACACACCAGACGTGCTACGAATGTACGTTGACGACGCGCCGCAAGGTGACAACAACGCTTTCAGGAGGCAGTACGTCGACTTCTCGTCGGACAGGGTTTTCAACTGCCCGTTACGGTTCATGGCAGACAAGCACAGCGAACGTGGAGGAAAAGTGTTCGCCTTCGTCTTCGCCCACAAGTCGGCGACCGCCCCGCTGCCTGGCTGGATGGGGCAGCCCCATTCCTTCGAAATACCGTTCGTTTTCGGTGAGACGTACGCCGCGGAGCCAGCATCGCGGGACGGCCGCATGAGTGAGGCTTTCATGCGGATGATGGCCACCTTCTCTGAAAATGGGTTTGTTGCGTATTCTCACCTTCTCTTCACTAGGAACGAATCTATGTTTGCATAATCAAGGGTTCCACGAATGTTCATCTAGTTATATAGCAACGAATGAGGAGAATCACGGTCACTGACCAAGTCTGCTCAAATATCTGACGTTTCGGAACCGCGTACGGGTTCCTCATTCACTAAGTGGGACATGAAGCTGTCGTCACTTATGTAGCCAGCACGGGACGTAACGAGTGTACGTAAAAGGCAGGCATAGTCACCGATGTCCGGTTCATCGTAGCTGGCGTAGACTGAATGATCAGCGATTCTTGCAGCCGCCGGCGTGACATGTTCTTTTCCTTGGCAACAACAGTTGCATTGTCCAGTCAATCTAGGGATTATGTTTTCGTGCATACTCGGCAATGGCGTTCGTCGTGTGACTGTTATTTGTTTCGCCACGTTTAATCATACCATAAGGAGCCAACAAACATTGACACCAAGGA
Organism: Dermacentor variabilis; assembly: GCF_050947875.1. Classification (NCBI taxonomy): domain Eukaryota; kingdom Metazoa; phylum Arthropoda; class Arachnida; order Ixodida; family Ixodidae; genus Dermacentor; species Dermacentor variabilis. Next base: position 112,151,793 of record NC_134578.1, on the reverse strand, counting down.
CAACGTAGGAGAATTTACTTCGACTTATTAAATCAATTAATTCATGTAGTAGGTACAAGTAATTTCCCCTATGTTGTCCTTGCTGTCAAGGTTTCTTGGCTCCTTATATGATTAATAAAAATCTTGCCCCTTGGTTAGCCCCCTTACTTCTCATTTATTACGTCACGTTTGTGGTTCTTGAAGCGTCTTGAAAACTTTTGTGTTTTTCCTATATATGATTGATGGCAATCAGCGCACGGCTGCTGGAAATGATTCAATCGGCAACTTTTATTTCACGTTCATTAGGTGGTTGCGGAAGTCGGGATGTTGGCAACGTTCAAGTGTTATTTGAAAAACATGCACGATAATGCCTCGCTGATATCTTGGACGTAAAGAATGGCTGTACGTGCACAGATTGTTTTGTTGATCTCTAAGGTTGGCTGTAATATCCGCTTGTCTGTCCTGCATATGAAACGACTAGGGTAGCCGTTGCAGGCTAGCTCACGGTGGACCGCCCACAATTCCTTTTTGAATGCATCGCCACCTGAGCAGACGCGCACGGCGCGTGTTATCAGGGACGTTACTACGGACGTATTCTGGTAGACAGGATGACTGGAACTAAACTTGAGGTAACCACCCGTGTGCGTAAGCTTCCTGTAAACCGAGAAGGCGAGAGCACCCCCCTCCAGGTGAACCAGTACATTCTAGAAAGGAAAAAAATTGTCAATCTCATGTTCAGCAATGAACGGTGTGTGCGCATTTTCTTCGTTCAGGCAGTCCAGGAAGTGTGGGCTGTTCTACTTCTTCAAAATACAGAGGCAGTCATCCACGTAGCGATAAAAAACTTTAGGTGTCGGTTTTAATGTGGCCAGCGCATAAAACCATAAAATTGTAAACATAAAATTTGTTTTGTTGTGCGTGTGTGTTTTAGCCGCGCTATTTGAGCTAAGTTTTAAAGATTAAGCAACTAGCTCTAACCAAGATGTTACGAATACTAAATTTGAATTACGTCTTTTTAAATATCAATGATGACTTGGGGAATCTTGCCCCGAACGTATCAAGATAAGAAGCGTGCCTAAGTTATCCAAAATGTAAAGGCGATGAGAAAGTTATTACTAATTATGTTTAATTAATAACTGCCCCAGAACGGTCGGTATTCTTGTTTGCGGCATTTTCAACCCCACGCTCCCCTTACAAATAAGTACATAAACAGTTTACATATAAGTACATAAACATATCAGCTGGTACTGCGAGACACGTCTGCGAAGTTTCATAGTTATATACGTACTTAAGAGGGAACTACACTATTATTGTGCATTGCAAAACATCAAAATAAGGGTGACACCTCTGAATGTCGCTACATTTTTTGGTTTTAGAAAACAATTATGCACCTGTCTTCGAGAGAAATTGGCGTAGGCGTACGATGTGCTATACGAAAAGGGCACTTCTATACAGCGATGCGCCAAATGATAAAAACTGCGACGCGAAATATTTTGTTACTTAGGACCAAATAATTCTTCATGGCCGCTGACAGAATTTACTGTAGAAATCACATACAAGGGCAGTTTGTTGCATCAGCATGCTTAAACATTTAAATTTTGCGACAGAATCAGTAGTCACGCGTGACGTTAAAAATATGTACAGTAACTTTAGCGCTATGGCACACTTAATATGTTTATTTGTTTATCAAAGCCAGAAGTGCATCACATCGGGGGACACAACCCTGAATAAAATATGGTAGCACAACTTCTTAACATACAGAACCAAGCATAAACACAAACTCAATCAATACAGCAAAGATTGAGCAACAACAACACTAATGTCACATATGATCAATAAATACGCAATGATTAATCATAACAGCAATTGGAAGCACGTCATACATAATTTAGAAATGCGCCGTAACCAGAAGTATATGCGATGCCACAACCAAAAACACAACTACAATAAGGAACCTCTAAAAAGTACAGCGAGAATGACGTACTGCAATGGATTTGCAATATGTCAAGATGATACAATTTTGCTTACAAGAATTATTAGCAGGTATGAGTTTATGGTTTGAAAAACATTTCAGATGGTTCGCAAATGCATTATGATCAGTGATACGCGCGTTGTAAGGCGAAAGCTGATGCACTGACCTATGGCAAGATGTAGCGGCGAGTGAAAAAAGAGATTAGGCCTGACGAATTCAGAGGCTCCACTTTAGGCTGAGGATCAAGTCTCAAGGACACACGGTGGGCTGGTCTGACCTGAAGCGTAGCCCGTGATGACTTATTCTGGTAAACCTTGTGAAAAACTGGCAGGAGCACGTGCCGTCTGCATTTTTTCAGACGAACTAGATTATTTGACGATTTTATTTCTTTTATTCCTGATGTTCGCACGTAGTTTTTTGTGAGCAACAGAGCATCTTTTTTGTGAAGAAACTCAAATTTCTTTATGATGTAGGCCTCACGCTGGTTCTAAGTTAGGGATGCATATTGGACCTTAAAGCGTACAAAAGTGCTGTAAGCGAGAAATTTAGTGGCGGGGCTAGCTAAATGCAAGTTTCGCCGATCGAAGCCAAGTGTTTCAGATGTTTTGCTAACTACAGCATCTCTATGGGTGTTCCATAACAAATCCGATGGCAAATGGCCGTCCAAGTACTTTACAGAGCATGCTGAGGTTATAGGCCTATTGTTTAATGTGTAGTCGCACAACATGTGGTTATCTGAGGCCGTAAATGTAAGGCTTTGATTTTATGGACGTCAATTACATATGCCACTCATTACACCAGTTAGTCAGCTTCTCTAAATGAGATTGTAAGCAGCAAGTACACAAATGATTGGTGATTGATCTGTAAATCACGCAGTCATCAGCAAATATACTGAATATGGAAAGCAGACCACTACTGATATTGTTAATATAAAATAAAAACAAAATGACCCCGAGCACGAACCCTGTAGTACACCAGATTTACCGAGATTTAATGGAGATGAACGTTCCTCACAATAGGTGATTGGTAGCGGCCAGTTCAGGAATGGGTAATTCACTTAGTAATTCTCGTACTAATTTTGAGGCCTGTCAGTTTGTGATTGAGCCGCAACTCAGGAACCTTGTCGAAAGCCTTCGCGAAGTCCAAAAATACCGCAACAACTCTGTTTAAAGAATGAATAGAGCGATGCGTGTCGGTCAATAATTCGAAGAGTCGAGTTTCACAGGATTCACCGTGTAGAAACCCATACTGATTGACAAAAAAGTTTGTTATATCAGAAACTTCATGATTTCGGATGAAATTATATTTTCAAGAAGTTTTCAACACAACGCTTGTTAATAAAATTGGTCTGTAGTTTGAGCTATTACATCAGTCACGAGGTTTAAAAATGGGAATGACACGAGCTACTTTCCAATCACTTGGAACATACCCCGAGTCAATATATTGTTGAAATAAGATGACTAATATGTTGCTAATAATATTGCAGGTTTTGCTAATTTGAGTAGTTTAGGGCTTAAACCATCAGGACCAGGTGCAGATTTAGTCGAAAGACGGTCAATGGAAGATTGGTTCCCTTGAGCAGTAATAATTACATCGTGCATAGTAGAATATAAAACAGGAAATTATTATCGGTTATTTGTTATTGGACTCTCATCCTTGGAAACATACGAAAGACACCTCATTAATTTCCACAGAGACATGTTCAGGAGAAAGAATACCGCCATCCCTAGATAGCGATATCGTTGAACCTGACGCGTAGTTAGGGTTTCGAACTTGCGAAAGTTATTTCGTATCGTTTTGGACCGAGTTTGAAATGTCATTGGTAGAAAACATACCACTGGCGGCTGTTATTTGGGTTTTCACAAGTGCGCACGCCCACGCTCCAATCTTCCTCCTTGGTTGAAAACTTCGTTTTTGAGTGCAAACGTTTCTTTTTGTTAGTGCAACGTTTTACGTGCATCGTAAACCATGGGCTTTGCATCGTGACCGTTATGTTATGCTTCAGGGATGTACTTCTGTTATGAGAAGCCGACTTGTCATGTATTATATAAACTAAATTAACACAGCGAGCTGGGCGATTTGATGACTGTACATATTGCTAGGGTTAGGGTTGCGCTCTCCATACCTAGGAATATGCACGAATGAGAGCCAAGGTCATGCTTACATTGCGAAGGTGGAAAGGTCGCATAAAATGTAGAGGAAATGTCGAAAAATCACCAATCACCAATCACCATATCGACATTTGCTTGGCCGTAATCAAGAAAAGCTTTCTTTGTATTTCCTGTTTTTTCTGCTTGAATACAAATTCACAATGCAGCAAATTGTGATTGCTCATGCAACCCAGAATAGTTACTGGGTACTGTTTGGCTCTTTGGTTAATAAAAGATCTAACAGTAAATTTCGACGTGTTGAAGCACAAACCACCTTGTGCAATTCAAATGACGACAGTACTTGAAGAAATCATGAAATTCACGCTTCTTTGTGCTATTTAGAGGCCTGAATCATTGCCATTCAAAATCTGGATAATTGAAATCGTCAGCTAGAAATATTGGCGAATTCAACACTTGCTTCGCATAAGAGTTACTAATTCAGGCGCTCAGAAAATTCGTCCGATGAATCAAGTGGGCGATAGCAGACACCAATTACACAGGTGACCCGTGGGGACAGCCATAGGGCTACCCAAAGAATTTTGTGGCATGAATAAATATGAAGAATATAAGCTTCCAGATTGTTTTTACTGCCGTTAACACACCACCACCTCGCGAGTTCCCCCTATATTTTCCGAATGGTGCAAATTAAAGGGACAACGGCAACTCGCAGGGTGCAATATCAAGAATTCAGGTTAGGTTATTGTGTCTAAAACTGTATCTGCTGAATATGATTAAACTTAGGAACAAAGTTGATCATGACGTAATAGTTCTGCGTGAAAACACAAAGTGTAGAGAAGTAATAAACCCGTATGGGTTTCCTTTGTAGCAATTGCAGCTATTGGGTGGATGTCTCATTTTTACTTAAAGCTGACCTTGTTTATGGTACAGACAACGTGAGCTCGACTCGAGAATCGACGAAAATTGTCCTGGCTTTCTTGTTCTCGTCACTGGACTTTAGTGGGGGCATGGTGCTTCGGTAGGGCCGTTACCCTGCTTTTGTATGGTCGAGGGTGTAAATTCTGTTGTTTAAGGCAAGCTTGTGAAACACAAGGTTGGATTTGTATCCAGGCTTTCATCAATACGAGCGAAGCCTCTTGGCTTCCACCTTATAAGTTGCATCTTGGGCGAAAAGTCCTCTTCAATCCATGCACGTGGTTATTTGAATTCTTTCAGTTTGGATGCATTTTTTCCGCGTGTAATTTTTGTGTTTGAAATTGAGGGGCTTCACAATGTCCGGCCGAGAGTAACCTTGCATTTTCTCCCTTATTCTATGGGCAGGCCCAATTTCTTCAGTTGCAATTTCAAGATTTTTTTATACAAATTCCGTTTCAATATCTTCGTTGTCCTTCCATGACTGAAAGTGAATCAGTAATGCGTTACAAATTTAGGTTATTTCGACGCTTATCGTTAAGGAGGTCCTCAACTACTAAGTTTGACTATATGCATTTAGGTTATTTCGACGCTTATCGTTAAGGAGGTCCTCAACTACTAAGTTTGACTATATGCAGCGTAATAAGCACATTAAGCGTCTCCCGTACACCTACAATCTTCCCATTTTCCTTTGAAAATGTATTCAGCATTACTACTAAGCTGTACGACATAATTTATATGATATTTTTGTTTGAAATATAGTCGCTTCCTAGTTTGCGGTTGAGGGAGAATTGACCACTGTAAATAGGATCCCGCAGACACCGCGGCTACATTGTAATACTTCTGTAATGGGTAACTTTATGCGTAATCTAATATAATAGACATTGAACATTTCATTGGCGGTGGGCATGCAGCAGCATTCCGGACATACATAGACAAACATTGGACCACTCTAAAGTCCCCAATGTCGCGCTATCTCTTTGATAAATATCGCCTGACTGTCACAAGCCCACGTACTGATTCCATCGCTGATTCCATCACTTCCAATGAAAGTGTAGGGAGATCATTATTTCTTGCACGTTGGGGCGGAATCTACCACAAAATTCAACTATTAAATTTTGATTGCAGCTGCCTACATATGACAAGCCACATTAAGTCGCCGTCTACGGAGCAGTGGTTTTACGTTCCCTCAGTTCGTCAATTACATTTCCAGACAGTGTAGCGGCTAGTTATTCAGCATTAATGTCGAACATCTTGGCTACACTCAAGCTTCGTGACTTCGATTGCATAATTTGATCAAGTACAGCGCTCAATTCGTTCCGGCCGCATATGGGTTTAATTCCGCCAAATATCCCCTCATCAGCACGTAAGAAGCGCTTCTCTGCTGTACGATGACTTGTTTTTCTACAGTCAACTCTATGGCATTTATTCAGGTTCGCAAAGGTTCATCCCTGACTACCACTCCTCAGGTGACTAATCTTACCTTAACCTCCTCTAGTATATAAAAAACGAAGTTGTCCTAAAGCCACAGAAAACGTCGTTCATCCTTATCACAAATGGGTGCCATGTATCGGTTTCATAGGAAGTGTCATGGACGTGAAAACATTCAGAAAACCTTTTTTTGAGTGACTGCTAGCGCATGCTTCTTGATGAACATACAGGGCGCGTCCTCCAGTCGAGTTCCAATGTCGCATGAACCTACAACGATAACTCTTCAATTATTTGAGTTCGAAGGCTGCATGCATTTTCGCGTTCTGCTTCGACCCAATGTCACATTCTCATGCTCCTGGCATTTGCGAAGTCACTGCACAAGTTATCCGGCACTATTATAATAGTACTCCATGAGCTGCCATCTAAGAAATAACTTCGAAATCTTTACATAATTTGACAAGGATCGCAGCTGAAGAGGACGACCAGGTTGGGGTCACGCGGCACGACGAGTGCAAGGAGCCGTTGCCCTTATGCTGGAAAGCAGTGTTGTTCGCGGAGACATTTTCTGTCACAATCGCAACGATGACGAATTCATGTGACTCGGCTGCAGCAACCGCATTCTTAGTGCCGTGAAAGGCATTGTTTCCGCGTAATTACCTTGCTATATAGATAAGCAGTATACATACCATTGTCTGTTAGCGCCATATAGAAAAATAAAACACGCGACTATGTTCACGATAATTTTCTACATGCTCTGCGTGCAGCTGTTGAGCCTGTCCTTAAGCTCAAACGCAGACTCTGTTTTCCTGTAATTTTGTAGTTGAACTTTATGATTGCGACTGAAATCATTATTGAACATTCAACCTGCAGCCGGAGCATTGAACTTTTGTCGATAGGTATTTTTCTCAACCTCAAATTCACTCAAAAGAGGCGACCAGCAAGCTCAAGTGGAGAAAGTTTCGATGGGGTGGAGCCACAACAGTGAAAGTAGACAGCTAGATGAGGAGGGCGCTGCCGGAGTCTGCGGTTGGTCTGCTTCGCCTTACCAAGCTTGCGGTGGCTCGTTGAAGATTGCGGGGGTCTCCAATGGAAGGTTAAGAATGCCCCGAAAGCAGAGCCTTACCAAAGGAGAGTTGGCAGAGCGATGTCGCATACGTGCCGAAAGGGCCTGATAACGTTGTACGGCCACGCAAAACGTTTAATAAACACAAATAGATCCATGCTCCCCGTCAGCTCCGAATAACGGATGCCTGAGCAATTGACGTGCAGGCATATTTTATTCCTTTCGGAACCAGGCAGTCTCCCGCTGTTCAGAAAAAAATCCAGCTTCTTTCACCATATCAAACCATCCGTAAGGCGTACGTGTCACTTTGACGCGATTAGTTCTCGCGCTCTTGTGAGGTCGCAGGACTGACAGGCGAAGTGGTCACAACCCTAAATCCTTTGAGCAATGACAGAGGGATGATGGCGAAAAGGCGCCGAATCAGCAATCATTATTTTCCATTCATTCAGTCTATTAATGCGTAACCAGTTTTCACACGTCATATCAGAGGTGGAGCTATCGCGGTTTTCGTCACGTCGTGTGACAAACAGGCGAAGGTGTTAGCCCGAACCTTTTTTGACCAATCGGGGATAGCCGAGTGCAGAATCGGAATAGGAATGTTTGAAATAGTTTTATATTACAGTGCCCCCGGTGTTAGTGAATGTGGTGATACATGTCTAACACGGATAAATACGTTTGGTGAGGTCAGGGATTCTTCTTCCGTTCTGAGTGTTACTTCAGGTGTACCACAAGCTGGTTTGTTAGGTCAGTTAGTGTTTGTAATTTTTGTTAGTGATGTATTTAAAGTTGTGCCTTAGGACATACTTATTCGTTTATTTGAATATGCCGGCGTTGTTTTTAAATAAATATATTCACGCAATAATCATGCTTTTCTCCAAGGAGCCCTGTTACTAACTTATGATGTCAGCAAAGGGCATGGAACTTTATAAGGAAAGATCAATTCTCTTTAGAATAGCACGAAACGAATTGCCAAGCTATCTTTCATATCCCTTCTCAATATGACTACCAAAAAAATTTATGGGTACAAATTTGTCAGAGTCACTCTAGCAAAAATATTCTCCTAGTCAGCACATTTCAAACATCTGCCCGTCATCGTTAAGGACAATATGGCTTCTCAAAAGGAAACTTAAGTCTGCTAATAAAGAAACAAGAAATCTAACTTTCTTGGCTATATGAGGTCTACACTTCAGTAATCTTCAATTATTATAGACGTACATGCTAAAAACAATGTTCAAGTAGAGACATTATCAAGAAAAGTGGTTAGATTTATTATCGGTAAGTAGAGAAGACAGGATTCAGCCGCACAGGTTATTACACTAAGTGGCATTTCAAAGTTAGAAAAACGCAGAAAAATCAGTTGCCTAACGTTTTCAGATCAAACCTTTTTACAGTGATGCTGTTATTTGCTACCTTTCCAACTGGTCGTGTCCGCGTGCAGAAAAAAATCCCGGAGATAGTGCAATGCCGGGCCGACCCGCGGCGGAAGTGAAGCAGGCGTTAAAATAGCGTAGCTTTTAAGGGCTTTCCGCCACTATCGTGTCCGCGTGTAAAAAAAAATCCCGAAGATAGTGCAAGGCCGCGTCCACCCGCGGCGGAGGTGGCGCAGGCGTTAAATATGAGCGTGAGCCGATCGTGAGCCGTGAAGCCGATCGTGAGCCGATCGTGAATCGTGATACGTGAGCCGATCCCGAAGATAGTGCAATGCTGGACCTACCCGCGGCGGAGGTGTAGTTCGCAGTTAAGGGGCCCACATACACAGCTTCGCTGGTCAGCCTTCACAGAGTGGAAGTTTTTCTGATAATGCTTCAATAAACTTACAAGACTGTCTATAGACCCTCTCTACTAGAAAGGCGAGACACTAACACATATTCATTGGCACCCATTCTTGCTGAAACGATAGCATTTCTCTAGCAATGAATGATTGGACCTCTCTCCCAGAATGCATGTGTTCTTGAGACCGATAACTTTGTTGTCCAGTTTGATAACACTGGTTTGTAATTGTGCATGCTACGCTCCGGCAGCATGTGATCCTAGTTTGTGTCATTTATTGGTTAATATTTTTGAATTAGTATTGCGTGTATTAATTTGTAAGTTAAGTTTTGCATTGTATGTATTGTCTACAATTGTATTTTGTTAATTAGGACTTGAAGGTTTGCTCATTCTTATTTACTGCTGCCTGTACTGTTTTATTTTTTTGTTTTGGCCAATGAAGGCCTGCAGTGTCTGTAAATAAATCAAAAATGCAGCAATGCCGGGGACTGCTCAGGTTATAAGGTGTGTCTTTCGTTTTGTATTTTTCCACAAAAATTGTAAATAACTATCCGTGGCGAACACAATATTTCTCTTCTTCCAGGGTTCCCGAATTGCCCAACAACCAGGAATGGCCGCCGTACACGCAGAGTTCTCCCATAATGATGGTGATGGGCCATGATACCTTCAACCAGACGCAGGAATTTCGTGCTAGTCAATGCGAGCGATGGAGGCCACTGTTCTAAACGAAAATTGGTTTACTTATCCATGTCTATTATCATTAATCAAGCATTCTACATTTAACGAGAGTAGTGAATAAGTTGGAAATCTGCTAGCCTTTTTCCCCACTTGAAGAAGTAAATATCACTTGCTAATAAACACTGTGCACCATTATCAGGGTGCAGTTTAAGAACCAATGGTAAATACAGCGCCCATGGTCTCCATACAAGTAGTGTAAGAATTCAGCATGGATTTGCACCCCCTTGAGTTTTCCCGTAGAGCATGAGCTTATTTGAACTTGCTGTAGGACGTAACAAAATACTTTTGCGGAGGAACATTAGAAATGCCAAAGTATGGTTGTCACGCACACGGTAATGCAAATGGAATCTATGTTTATGGCTTTCTCACAAAGAAATCTTCACAGCCGAACGAAAACGGGTCCTTGTCTGGCAATCGAACCCGCGACGAACGTGCTTACGAGCTGGTCAGTTTGACATCTGAGCTAACAAGGAGCCTAACAGATCGCAGAGCGAGGCCGAATGGGGAACCTGCGCTGGAGTTTTCACGACGCCTACAGCGCCGCCCTAGGGGTCAGAAAGTTCACAACTCAGCCGCTCCCGCGGACGAAAATTGCTACTGGTAGTGGCGTTGCGTGCGCTGAAAGTCGAAGGAAAATAAAAGGACACCGACGCTACTGTTGCGTATACACGTGCCACAACTTCGTCGGGATGAGGGAGGATGTATACTTCGGCGACTTTGCATTTAAACCCTACGAACAAGAACAGAGGCGGCGTTGGATACAAGCAGTCAGGCGAGCGGAGTAAGTTCCTGTCTTGTCGCCCTGTCAAGCGGTGTCGGGCTGGTTTCTAAGTCGAATTTCGCGTGTGTGCGTGGTTTATTCGATAGTGAAGACGGTCAGCCGTGGCAGCCAGTACCAAACAACAGAATGTACAATCGGCATTTCGTCGGAAACAAAATGAGCAATAGCAATATGCACCATCCGACATATGTACCAACCATTTTTCCTTCGCAATACCACCGCCAAGCCCCTCCCAACGCCACCGCACGAAGCGAACGATACGAAAAGTAAATATTATCCATTCATTGCCAAGCATTATGTGGGAGGGAAGCTGCCTTGTAATACGAGTTGTGTGCGCATACTGCCGGCACACGCGCGACTAAGCCGCCTATGTGTGTTTTTTTTAATGCGCATGCGGATGAGGACTCGACGCTGAGATGCATCCGGTAAATTTATGTAATTAGTGCTAAATGTAGCCAGCGTTGTGACGGATCCAGCAGCGGAGCACTCAAACCCTTGCTTGCGCGAGTCAGCTGATGCGATAAAGCTTTCTTCTCCATTGACTGCTGTGGCGAAGCAACATCATAATTTTTTATGTCTAGCCAGAGAAATATGGAAATTCTTCAGGCCAACTAATACTTCCGAAACCATAGCGCAGCATGACCGGAGCCATAGCTGCTAGATTTGCGAGGCAGGCTGCCCCGCACGCGTTGCAACGGCACACGCGCACGTGTTCGGCACAAACGCACGTGCTCGCCGCGACACACTGTGAAAAATATATAAAGCTTAAAAAGCTTATTTCGTCATTTCTTCACTTGATGGCGCTAGCTTCTTTACGAAAAATGTCCACTTGAAGCGGAGCGAAAACGGAAACATACGAACTTTACAGCGGCGCACGTGTGTGTCGTCTGGTCGAGTGGCTGGGATATGCCGCGTTTCGTCACCAGGGCGGCGTGCAACGCACCCTTTTCGACGCGCCGCCTATCCAGCGCTGGTTCCCCATTGAATGTGTGTTGTTTAGTATCTTAAGGGCCAGATATAGCCAAACGCCGCTGCGCCAGTGTAAATGGGCTCGCAGTGGAGCGATGAATTGTTAGATGAGACGTGGTTGTAAAAGGGCCTAGAAATAGTCGCTCTAAACTACGGAAAATCTACATGCAATAGGATTGTGGTAATGACTAATGAAGCGTGGTAAATATTTCGGAAATGCATTGCGAAAAATGACCCGATATACAAAATATTTTAGATGCAAAGATTGGCAAGAAGCACTAGTGGCTAAACAGAGCCCTTAAACTGCAAGGGCCACACGGTATGTGCTATATTAATCTACAATCACAGAGGCATGCTCTGGCGAGAGAATGTGCTACGACCTTATTGGGCTGATAACCCGCAACATAACATCGTTCAAGAAGCATAGGACTGCTTTTGTATCAGAAGACGGTTCTGAACCTAAAATATTACCGGATGATGAGGGATTTGGTACCGGTATGATAGAAGAAAATGTTTCTTTCTGTCAGCTTTGGCTCCCCGATACTCCAGGTAGAAGTGGAGGACGGTCAGCCTCTGACCACAGCTACAACAGGTTAAAGGTTCATTGCCAGCAAGTCGAAAATTATGGATGCGACATGTGTGAACTATTCTGACACTACAATATAGGACATCTGATCAGTTTCAGTTTCAGTTTCAGTTTATTCGTCATTCAGAAAACACTAAGTAAACAACAAATAGTGTGCAGACGAGGGTCCCAAAGTCAATGACTTTAGGACCCTCGTCCTGGTCGCGGACCAGGACGAATTTTTCTTCAACTATGAGGCTTTTCTTTCGAGAAACCCGTATAGGTTTCCTTTGCAGCAATTGCTACGAACGGGTGGATGTCTTATTTTCCCTTTATTCATTAGTCTCCAGGTACATTACCCTCTGAGGCCTCTATAACCAAGTACGCAGCATATAATGACAAACTGGTTGTATATATATACGCTCTACACAGTACGGAGGAGAGCTCTATAAGTACACGGTTTTCGTGTTTCCAGAGTGACTTCAACGCTCCTAGGACGCTAAATGAGTTTTAAATATAATTGGTTTTTGGAGTTTTGACTTCCTTATATGTTTCACAGCTGCGAATAGGGCCTAGGCCTCAGCCGCAAAGACACTTGTTCAGATTGTAGTACACCGGATTCCGAGAAGGATGGACCCTAAGCTGCATAAGATACCGGGGAATACGACTCAAAAGCGTCTGTGTAAAACTCTGTGCATGAGTGCTTTGACTGGAGTTCTACGAAATGAATGCGGATTGCGAGCTCTGGAGTGTGCTTTGTAACTACTAGGGAAGATATGTCGCATTCTATCAGCGGCCGCTACCAAGGTGATAGCAGCTTAGCTGGATGCATTAAACGATGAGCGAGGAGTGGACATCCATTTCAAAGCTAAGCTCGCTTACGCTTAGTGAAAAAGGCTGTCTTACAGAGGGACGATTACAAAACAGGAGCACATGTCATATAGTCAACGGTATTAGAACACGGACGTTCTTCATTTGAGTGAACTTTGAGAAAATGTGTTAGGCTGATATATGTTCTCTGCATATGGAGAGACCACTCATTTTAGTGTACGTATAAACTTTGAACAGGACTTGTTCTGAAAGCGCCAGTGGCCATGCAGATATCCAGATGGGGGACGGTATCTAGTATATTTAGCGTGCTCGGGGCGGCAGACTGGTATATCACTGCAGCATAGTCCAATCAGTATTGAATGAGGCTCTGGTAAAGATTAATTAAACACTTCCTGTCACTACCCCCCGTTGTGTGGCATAACATTGTTACCAAGTCCATCGTTTCTGGGCATTTCAACTTGAGATGTTTTATTGGTGGAATGAACGTTAACTTATAGTCAAGTATAATGGCTAGAAGCTTGTGCTTTTTCTTCAAAGATAGTTTTTGCCCATGCATTTCGGTATTGTAATCTGCAATGAGCCCTTTTTTTTCTTGTTAAAAGCATACAAGAGGTTTCGTGGTGGTTCACTGCTAATCCGTTTTCTTCTGCCCATTTGGACACTTTGTTCAAGCCCTGTTGTAGTTGCCTCTCGCACACTGCAAGGTTGCAAGATTTAAGACCTATTTGTCTGTCGTCTACGTGACGACATAAAAAATAGCTGGCGCTAACGAAGCGGCTAAGCGTGTTCATCTTCACGATAAACAGCGTTTTGCGTGCAACACTGATAAGTACATGAAAATTCTCGTCAGCTTACAGAAACTGCCTTAAACCTGAGAGGCATTCCAGTGGTCCAGCTGTCTTATCTATTCCTGCAGATATGGCAACAAATATAAAAATAAGGCCGGCGCATTAACCTCTCATGGCGCATGCGCTCCGCTCCTATTGAAAGGCGATGGCGTGACCGGGAGTCGAACGTGGAACCTGATGCTCTGCAGCAGGCGCTGTAGCCTTTCAGCCACTGAGCTGGGTGGGCCTTGGTTTTGTCAGTACGCTTTGAAACGAGCATTCATTATGCCAATGAAAACGCGTCACCGATACAACAAGCACGTTAGCGACGGTTACACTGACGTCCAACACCAGCTGCTTGGGCTTGTGGCCAGACGACATCGAAAAAAGCTGTAAATGCTCCCAACGGTGGAGTTATGTTACTTGATCATTAAAGTTCGCTTTCCAGCAGTGAGCCGTGCACATTCCTATTTGAATTCTGGTCTTCTACGTGTACCCGAAGTATACTTGGCACACTTATAGCAAGCTTTTAGTATATCATCGATATCGCACAATATACTTCTCCGAAAAAGTTTGCGAATTAGGTGTTCTTTGCAAATCCATCGTGTGCCTTTTGTTGCACTTTCTGCTTCTGCAAGAAACCTGAACTCGTGTATTTTAGCTGTACTGGGGAATAGAGCAGTAAAAGCTGTTCAAGGCGAACTGACACAAATATTTTCGATCTCGTTTTTTCCGCTGCAATAAGTATTTCATGACACAGTAATCACGGCACTAAGCATCATTTGCTTGAGAGCACGACAGGCAATTATTTGGAGTCTCGTTTGTAGCGACCAGTCCAAGTTTCGATTGGAGAGAGCAACGATATGGGCCAAAGAAGGAATGTAAACGAAGCTGGACATGTGATCGCACAAAACTGCGCGGTACGCACGTCAGCGTGCTCGCCGGCGCGCGAGCTTCGAGTGGGTAGTAAGTCTTCTATGCCTGCACGTTCTATGCAATGTCCTCGCCACCATCTTCGTCCTTGTTTTCGTCCTCCAGCGGCGACTATTTCCTGCAGGCGAGAGTCGCCTTCGTATTAGGTGGGGCCAACTCGTTTTGATTGTATCCACTACAAAGCAGCGACTCGGAAATTGTGGCCAGCGACAGCTATAAATATGCATGTACACTCCTACAAGTAGTACAAACCATTCGTCCAGGGCGCTTTGGGAATGAAGTATATTCCGGAGCAGGGCACAAGGTGGGGTAAATGTCGGCAGAGCGTCAGGCTTGGAGGTACGTATTCGTGAAAGATCATCGGAATGCTCTAAGCTCGGCGAGTTTTGTTTATGCCAGGCACGCTCGAAATGAAACGAGCAAACCTGGCTGCTCTTTAACGGGGTCCATTCTAAGCGTCCAGCGGCGCGAACGAGCTCGAAACACTGTTCCCGCTCACCCACGCCGGTGGTAGCGAACGAGCAAGCCACGCGAGCTGGCAATCACTGGGAAAAGGTATAGGCCCAGCTCGCTGGCCGTCAAATTCGAGGCCGGCGGCCCTTGCGATCTGTCCGAAGCTCGTACTAAAGCACCTATATTCGTCAACAGAATCAATGTCTGCACATTTATGTCGCTTTAATTGACAGTAGAATTAGTTTTCCCGACGCCGTTGGTAGCGATGAGAAAACACGTTAGCCAGGCGAGCCGCTTCGCAGAGACAATTTCAGCAGCGGCTGCGCTGACCACTTGCGAGTCAAAATCAGGCCAATGATTTACTATTTTGCGCAACGCTTTATGACATGCAAGCTTTCTAGATCACTTTACTCTGAGTTCTTTCGTGTCGCAAAAAAAAAATTGGATGATTTCTTGTGTTGCCGTCAGCGGCAAAAAAAAAAAAAAAAAAAACGTAGCTAGCGGTGCGGTGAGAAACTTGCTCGCAGGGCCTGCCTCGATGGCAGCACAAACTCGTGGCGTAACGTTTTCTGGCTTGTTTACATTCCTTCCTACATGTCGATGTCGCGAGGTGCTGCGTTTTGCTGTTGACTGCGTGCAAGCGTACTTTAAAATTGATTGTAATTATGTTCTAAGCTATATTCGCCATTTATATTTTCCAGACGATGTGCATGCGCCCACATAAATCGATCTTAAACGTTAACGCGACTTCGAATTTTTGTGTCAGCACTCCTTTAATAAGTGCTCATCCCATACCAGTCTACTGAACGGTACTCGTAATCTGTGCAGCTCTACGTCAGGGTCTAATAAACACTTTATCAGCATTTGCCAACTCATCTCAGCAAATGAGTGAATCATCTTTCTTATCAGCTGCCTTTCATATATGAATTCGCACT
Source organism: Dermacentor variabilis (assembly GCF_050947875.1). Lineage (NCBI taxonomy): Eukaryota > Metazoa > Arthropoda > Arachnida > Ixodida > Ixodidae > Dermacentor > Dermacentor variabilis. The sequence goes on along the minus strand of NC_134578.1, from coordinate 112,135,526 downwards.
TCGTTAGATGAGGCGATTGTGTGATGTCTCCCCCTGCGTGCAATGTGAGTTGATACATGTAGCGCAGCAAGGCACTGGTTGCAGAAACCAATCCGTTCTGGAAACACAGGTGGCTAGCGTAGGTTAAAGGATAGTCTGCTTTAAGGAGACGGCCTTTATGACTTATCAGGCGTTCGCCTTTAAAAACTTCAGTACCGGGAAGAAACATCCTTGGGGTCTTTGAATAGGCACACTCGCGCTCTAATTTATCTTCTCGCACGGGTCGGTATTTTACCTTCATTACCTATTTCCTTTCTTTTTCGTTATTTTTTTTTAGAACTCCAGAACTTGGTCCTCATTGCTTCGGCTGTTTTATGGTATTTGAAATATGGATCAGAATCTTTGTAGTCACTCTGAGTATTCTCATGCACGGGCCATACTCCTCTTTCTGAATGACTGCCGCCGCTGATGAGCAAGCGCTGTTTCGTAATATTCGTCGTTATTGTTGAATTCTGTCTCCGTCTGCCTCGATAGCTTTTACATTTTCGCACATAGCCGTTCCAGACCTCACCAGTACCGTTTTGATGGATCAAACACTCTACAGTGAAACCTTCAGCAATCAAAAAGGTTGGATTTTCGTCACTACAAAAGCAGTTCAACACGATAAGGTCCATTTCCTTCCCTTTTATTCCTGCTGTTTCCGACGGAGATAACGGATTGCTTCAGTCTATGTACTCAACTGGGAAAAATAGCAGATTCTGTCGAATATATTGTTTCGCTTTCTTTTTTCCCCGATGAATGCAGTTTTGATAGACATACTGCTATACGTGTGCCAACAGCGTAGAATCAGTGGCTGGTGCCTTCCCACTGACATTTATTTCATTCCGGATATTCGTTCAGTCGCAGTGAGTAGCTGAACTTCATGCTTCGGTGCGTATTTACGAACTGCGCATCTCTGCCATAATTACGCGAGCTTTATTTAGAGAAGATTTCAACATCCGCGCTTAGGATCTGATCTCCGTGCTTCTTTTCGAACCACCTCGATGCGCCAGTTTTGAAGCAATTGTAGCTGTTTAATGCAATGTTTGCACGACACCGCTACATATTTTCGCAATGAATCATCCCAGATGCTTCTCACCACGACATGTTTTACATTTCTCGCTTTGCCGTCAGTGTGCACAAAGTCAAGGTACCCATTAGATAGTGAATTCTTGCTACGAACTGCAACATTTTCCTCTTCGTATGTGTACTGCTCTATGTCGGTGTCTGCAACATCCGGAAATGTAACTGCACGCATTTTTTCATCAACGAAAATGGCACAGTTTCACCTGAAATGTGAAACAATGATAGCGATTGTGAAATACTAGACAATTACATAAAATAGGGTTTCGAACTCTGTAGGCTGCGTAAATTGCTCAGATTTGACTGAGGACTGAGGGGACTGAGCACTGAGTGGACTGAGGACTGTATATGAAAATACATGGCTTAATGGCAGTTTGTATCTTTACCGTTGTTCTCAGGCACGAAAGACAGAAGAGTAGATGTTTTCTTTGTATAGAAACAGTGCACATAGTAGATACCTATTCAATTTTATCCGTGACATGACTACTTTCATGCCCACTGAAGAATTTGGTTTGCTCCCTACATAAATGACAAGGAAGGCGGTCTTGCAGCTCTCTCTGAGCAGGCTCTTAATACCAGACGAGATTGTGTAGTTACGACAGCATTTGACAAGCACAAAGGTGACCAGTCGACTCGGCATAAACTATTTGCATAAACTGGCAATCAATCATGCTGGTCTTCACATCCACGCGCCGAGAGGTTGTCGCCTTCATTACAATACGTGCATTCTAAATTCGCCGAGAGGGGAATAGTAAGATACGTCTGAATTAAGAAATTGTGCCAAAATTTCGTTATCTTAATTTTTGAAGTGGGACTTGGAAGGCCTATTTGAGTATAGGTACCGAGATGTTTAAGGTATTGGTCGCGATATGATTTAGATTTAATCTAATGACATCAAGGCATCATCGGCCGCAAGTAAAAACCTATTTCTTACCTTCAGTTTCTTTTGCATAGCCTTGAGAATATAGACCATTGCGGTACTATCAACGTTCACAGGGGTTGACTAGAAAATAATTGTGTGCATTTGGGGAAGAAAGGAGAACAGCACTTAAGGTGCAATATTGGTGTCACCTATTACGTTGCAGTGACACGTTAGGCTATAGTTATAGTTGCTAAACAGAAAGGCGTTCGAAATATAGGCTGCTCGATCATATGAGCAAAATAAACAAAAAATCTATGGGCCCTTCGCTGAGCTAAACTGTGATATGTGAAAGCCTATCTATGACTGCCTCTGTTGCTGTTGTCTGAACTGTTTTGCGAAGGCACGCCGCCGTTGCCGCGAGCACGGGTGCAATCACAGCCATGTGGCTTCAAGGTGGGTCGCCGATGTGCGCGCACCCCCCCTCCCCCCCACAACCCCCGGCGCACGCGCCCACTCGCACATCGCCACTGGCATGGCGTTTCCTCTCCTTGCTCCCCTAGCCGATGGCGCCTCCTCTCCTTGCTCCCCTCGCCGGTGATCACCGCTTTCCTGCGCCCACCACGGACTGCGCCCGGACACTCATGAGCCACTCAAGGCTTACGCCTTAAAAGTAGAGGAACAGTTTTACGCTTCACTATAAGAAATGGGCATGCTGACGTCTGTTTCAAAACACAAACGATCCTGGGCAATAGCGTAAACGGGCTAACAAGACTCATTGAAGCTGTGCAGACAATAATGCGTGTGTTTGCATACAGCAGCGGGTCTTCAATTCGTCTGTGTGTGTGCGTGTGTATGTGTGTTCGCCCGGTCGCTCGTTCTGGGTCAAAGGCGGTACATCGAAATTAACCCCATGGTAATTGTCATTATTTCTTTAGGAGAAACGGCGCTCCTTTCCACTCGCGGCGTTATGGTGGTGCTAGTTGCTTCTGTGCGTTATTGCTTCTGGGTTTGGTAACTTTTCATAATTTCATAAAAAGTTGTCACGCGATACCATCAGAAAACGATGTTAAGTTTTCATTCTTTTCTTTTGTTTTAACACCTTGCTGCTCTCTTGCACGGAGGATTTCAGTTCGAGTCCTTGTTAATGGGCCTGTTAATATCTCAAATAAATTGAATTATCATGCCACGCTAGGCTAGTTGCCTCATATTATCATGTAATGGTACACAGCGCGGATACCGAAAATAAACACGAAAGAATGCACAGCCCTTTGTGCGGCGCGTTTTAACGCCATAGGGTTAGGGCCGCGTGTAGCAGAAAATCCGCTTTTGGCATCCGGCGTCCGTGCCGACGTCCCGAGAGCGAATATTGACATATTTGTTTCGATATAAGCATATCATCATCATCATCATCATCATCATCATCATCATCATCATCATCATCAGCCTGGTTACGTCCACTAAAGGGCAAAGGCCTCTCCCATACTTCAACAACCCCGGTCATGTACTAATTGTGGCCATGTCGTCCCTGCAAAGTTCTTAATAGAGACTTTTAGCTTGTACGCTATTCCGGTAAACGGGAGCGGTTTGGGCGGATTACCGGATGGTCGGGGCGTAAACGTGAGCGGCCGGAGCGGTGAAGCCGCCTGGTGTTGTAGAGCTCAACCAGACAAACGCATAGCTAAAACTGCAGTAACTCACCATGTCCTGCTTCGCCACTCGTGCAAATTTTTGGCAGCGCCGTAATTGTGAACACGATTTCGCCACTGTCGAAAATTTACGCCAGCAGCTAAGCAGAATATAGTAATTAGCTCTGTGTTTGTGCGGTTGAACTTTGCGCCTCGAGCTGGCGCCACCAATCTGGCCGCTCACGTTGACGCCCCCCCTAAACCGGAAAACCGCCCGCGCTTGCCCGAATACCGGACACGCTAAATGTCTCTAATCTCATCCGCCCACCTAACCTTCTGCCGCCCCCTGCTACGCTTCCCTTCCCTTGGAATCCAGTCCGTAACCATTAATGAACATCGGTTATCTTCCCTCCTCATTACATGTCCTGCCCATGCCCATTTCTTTTTCTTGATTTCAACTAAGATGTCACTAACTCGCGTTTGTTCCCTCACCCAATCTGCTATTTTCTTATCCTTTAACGTTACACCTATCATTCTTCTTTCCATAGCTCGTTGCGCCGTCCTCAATTTGAGTAGAACCCTTTTCCTAAGCCTCCAGGTTTCTGCCCCGTAGGTGAGTACTGGTAAGACACAGTTATTAAACACTCTTCTCTTGAGGGATAACGGCAACCTACTGTTCATGATCTGAGAATGCCTGCCAAACGCACGCCAGCCCATTTTTATTCTTCTGATTATTTCTGTCTCATGATCCGGATCCGCCGTCACTATCTAAGTAGATGTATTCCCTTACCGCTTCCAGTGCCTCGCTACCTATCGTAAATTGCTGTTCTCTTCCGAGACTGTTAAACATTACCTTAGTTTTCTGCAGATTAATTTTAAGACCCACTCTTCTGCTTTGCCTCTCCAGGTCAGTGAGCATGCATTGCAATTGGTTTCCTGAGTTACTAAGCAAGGCAATATCATCAGCGAATCTCAAGTTACTAAGGTATTCTCCATTAACTTTTATCCCCAATTCTTCCCAATACAGGTCTCTGAATACCTCCCGTAAACACGCTGTGAATAGCATTGGAGAGATCGTATCTCCCTGCCTGACGCCTTTCCTTATTGGGATTTCGTTGCTTTCTTTATGGAGAAAACATGCAGCGGTGGCGTAGAGGTAGAACACCCGCCTCGCGTGCAAGAGGTCCGTGGTTCGAATCGCGGTGCCGGCAATTTTCCACCGGATTAAAAAAAAATCCGCGTGCTGATAAAATTGCATAAACAGGCCTGGAGTGCGGCCTGGAGTGCGGCCTGATCCCGGTGACCAGAACCGGTAACGCGCTCCCTCACCAGAGCAGGATTGGCCACCCTGGTGCAGTACTTGGCCACAACCTCCTATATGAACACAACAATCAAACCCCGGCCCTCAGTCCCCAGCAGCTTGCGAAGCAACTGACCACGGCGGCGGTCAGACCTGCGGCGCAGCAGTGGGTGCTAAGAATCCCTGGCTCCGGACAGGCCGCCATTGGAATATGAACCTGGCAATGTTTAACGCTAGAACGTTATCTAGTGAGGCGAGTGTAGCAGTGCTATTGGAGGAATTAAAGGGCAGTAAATGGGATAAGCATATGCTACGCCTTATTACACGACATGCGGTATGTGCGGGTTATATTGCCACCTAATTCTACCAGAAATGTTGCTCAGACCTTGTCTTACATTCTCGACGAAATAGAGGATTGACGAATTTTGAGAATGACAGCCTACAAACGAATGTCATGAAGCAAAACTAAGATGCCGCATGCCTTTCATGGGAAATCTTCTACTGAAATATTAAAGTGCGGAATAATAACAGAAACCTGAAAACAATGCAAATTTTCTTGTCGTGGCTGTGCACCATCTCCGGGATCGGGCCCCGCAAGAGGCCCCGCTCTACCAGAAAACGCGTCTTCGTGCGTAGAGCTCGCAACCATCGTTTCCCGGTAAACGTTGCAGCTACATAAGCTGCAGTTGCCGCGAAGCCGTGACGTTCCGAATAAAGTCCTCGCATTATGTCACCGTCGCCGTGCGTCCTGTGCTGTATGTGTGAGTGAAAGCGCCCGAGGGGAACCGATGATCGCGGCTCAATCTCGCCCGCACGAAAGCTAGGGAAGCGGGTAGGCAGCGCGCCGCTTTCCGTCGCGGGCGAGGCGCCTGCGGAAGGGGAGCGAGGGGGGGGGGGAGCGTACAACTCGCGCTGCAACGGCGCGAGTGGCGCGTGCAACTGCGCATGTGTAGGTTGCGCGTGGTCTCGCGCGCCCTTATCTTGAGATCGATCTGCGTTGGGGGCAGAGTCTAGGAGCACCGGCAGCCCGTCCATTTTCGCGTGTGGTGCGTTCTCATTCTCAGGGCTCATTGTTGTTGAAGCGATAGAAAGCACGAAGGTCACTTCACTCGCTGCTGCTACCGCATTTCCTCACGCCAGCGTTCTGACAGCGAGTGTCCGCGTTCGTCGAGTGTAATGTGTTTGTGTTAGCTTTGCGCGCTGACGCCATGCTTGTTTAGTTAATATGCCTATGTTTACAATTTTAAACGGCCGACAATACTACTATCCTTACTTGGTGTAGCTGTCCACTAATTTTCGATTGCAATCGATGCTTCGCATTTCTGCCGAAACTGCGATTTCATGTGATGCTCGCTGCTTACGTAAGTGCACACTTATAACACGATTACCTTGCGACACTCCTTTCACTACACGCCTTTTCTATATAACTACATGGGGGAAACACTATGGTGTGACAAAAAAAGGGGGGGGGGGGTAACGAGCTTTTAATGCGTTTTCATGTGTGGGTTCAACTCCACGCGCGCAGACTCAAATCTATCTGGCTGCGTATGAAACACTGTAATTGTCGCTACAAGGCAAAGACAAGCGTGCCTTCAGCGGCGCTTTATATGTGCACGCGACTGCAATTACACGGTGAATGCCACTGCGTGCGTTGCTCATGGCTCAATATGTAATCACCCCAGCCACAATCACGTGACCGTATCTGTCGCCGTGCGCACGAGCAGTCACCGAGAAAGCGTCTCGACAAAGCTTCCGCAAATCACCGGCCCCGTACGACGGCCAACTTGTGTGCCGTTAATTTGTCGTTAGGTAATTCCCATCCGCATGGGAATGCTTCAAAGCGTGCGGTTCAGCGTAAGACCGCTGCTCGATCCCTACCTTTGTGTGCGCTACCTTCCCCCGCCCCGTATATTCAAGGCTCTCTGATGTGCTCCTTTTCCGACGCGCGGCACACTGACCGGATCGGCAACACAGAACGTATGTAGCCCTTCGCCCTTGCATGCGCTGCCCACGGGAGCAGCTTCTCAACGCTACTATGTCACAGGCGCTTTGTCATTGTCATTCAGTCTCTCTCTTTACACCTGTCTGGCTACGCCGTGGCGCACATGCTTACTTAGCAAGCTCACGTCTACTACAGTTCCTATTGCTCCTCGCATTCATTGCTCTGCCCTAGCCGCGAAACTTACTTTGTTTTGTTTTTCCAGCAATGTCTCATGCGGGCTCATAGGTGCGCGCTCTCATAGTTTGCAATGAAGTAGGCTTCAATAAATAATTCACTTAGCAGATCACCGCGTTACGGCATGAGGCAATATCAGACGAGCGCTTGCTCAGGTACACAGGTGCACATCTTCAGTGAAACCACAGGCGAGTATCCACCGCGTCCTTTAGAGTAAGTTCTCAGGGTATCTCTTAGTATTGTTCTCCCAGGCGAACATGCGCTACGGGCAATATATTGGTAGGCAGTCTATTGGCAGTGTTATTTAGCAAATATCCCAGTAATGTTTCACGTTAATCGTGTTACTGATTATACGAAAGCATCAGCAAAACGGCATGCAGGCTTAGACGTTGCAAGCAGTCCTAACTGGTCCCAAGTCTCGTAAAAAAACTGGCCCAGGAGAACTGCTGAAAACCAGGTGGATATGTGCAAGCGTTAACATACGCTGACAGCACACTTCCCCCTAAAAATGCTAAATTTCCTTTAAATGCAATAGGGAGGGAAATATATATTTTTTTGTGGAAGTTTGGAAACATTGAGAGAAATTGATACTCCCTTAAATATGCATAATATTTACTACTCGATCATTGAAAAATAATCATGCCGAAGTACATTTCCTAATTAGGCAGAGAACGCGAATACAATGGGATGAACGCCTTGCTCTCGTCTGTGAGAAATGGTTAATTTGACAACTGAGAACAAGGTCACTCAGTGTCCGAGTGACTTTCGCTGGACACACATAAGAATCAATCGCGCCTGCACCTACATTTGAATTTTATTGTACATAGACAAGCCTTCGAACGTGTTTACTTGTGAATCCGCTGCGAAGCTTGTTATGAACATTTCCAAACAACGGCTACTTTCGTACATAAATGTCAGATGGCGAAAGTGTTTGCAGCCACCTAGAAACAATAGGCGTCAGGGGCTGATTATTGAAGAGGTCTTGCTTCCCGTTGGACGGTTCCATGTGCATGGCGGAGTTCCAGATGCCAATCGTGGGCTTCGAAGACCTCCTGTATTTTGCTATGTTTGAAAGCTACGCTACATTTTGAAAACGAAACAGAGAGCTTATAATGAAGAATTTTAAAAACTGTGCTCAATTTGTCTGATCGCAATCGTTTCGATAATCTTATGCTGCAAAGGGGAAAAAATGGCAAGCAATACTGTATGTGGTAATTGCATTGGGTTTTTTTTCGCCACATTTGCAGGATGCAATGAAAAAAAAAACTTAAAACATTTTTCAGCTGTCTTTCTGGTTTTCTTCCCGGCCCATACATCTCTATTGTAACTGCACGCCGAACAAACATACGTGTTGGCACAAAAAAACAACAAGCGTCGGTGGGCCACGAAATATAATGTCATTGCCATCACAATTAAATCATAACTGTGTTAGGCGTTGTTGTTACCTATGAGGTCATGAGAGTCAATATGACCATACATTACTGCTAGCTATTTATGTTTACAAAATATGTTTGCGACAAAGAAAACAGCCGCGCTGTAATCATATGTCTAACAAATGTTTATGGATATCAGATTACAACGTTTTTTTTCTTTTTTTGCAGCATACCTGAACTACCGAAGACACAGACATGGCCACACTTCACCAATACCTCGCCAACAATGATTCTCATCGACAACGGACACTTTAACGGGACGCGAGGATTCCAACATAGGTATTCAGAACTCTAGGGTCACTCTGTTGAAATAAAGAATTTACTTTCGCAGATGTGTGCAAATCCTAGCAACTTCTACACAAACAAATCAGCTGTATAAGGGAGGAGTCCTAAAAACCTCGAATGCCAATGTGGGAAGATTTTGTTGAAACATGTCTAAATATTGTCACGTGGTGGTGACGTTGAACAACACAGTAGCAATACTGCGAACGACAAAACTAACTTTTATTGGGCGAACCTGTGCCCACAAGACAGGCTACACTTATAGCCCAACGATAGCGGCGAACACGGTCGGCGATCGTCGAAAATCTGATCTGCGGGTCAAGCGCGTCGGCTTTTATACATCAGTCGTCGAAGGGGAGAGAGGGAGAGAGAAAGGGAAAGGAAGGACAGGGAGGTTAACCAGAGATTATCTCCGGTTGGCTACCTTGTACTGGGGGAGGGGCAAGGGGATGCAATAGGTGAGAAAGAAAGAAGCATAAAACAAGAAAAAAACCTAAGCACACACACGCACGTACACATGAACTATTTCTGTGGGCACTGTCACGCAGCCCGCAAAGGCGTTCCTAGTCTTACGCAGTGTCACCTTACAGCTCGACGTCACACAGTGTACAGTCACAATTTGTCAGAAAGTCCCGTGTCTTTCAAGTATCGCAACAGCGCCTTCATAGCGGATCGCGCTGATGTTCGCGTAGGCCAGGTTCCAAGGATCTTGTTTTCTGTCATTGGGCGTTTGTCCAGTTTGTCTAAGCTGGCTGAGAGGACTGCTCTTTGTGGGTTAAAACGAGAGCGCTGACAAAGAAGATGCTCGGTCGTTTCGTTGCACCCGCAGAAGTCACACAGTGGGCTGTTGGCCATTCCGATAAGGAAAGAGTAGGCATTTGAAAATGCTACTCCAAGCCATAGACGGACAATAAGGGTGCAGGAATATGGAGGTGTAAAGTAGGGTCCAGGGTATGGAGGCATGCACTTGTGAAATCGGATGAATTCCATTGGGCTAATGTCAGATCACGCGCAAGTGCGGAAAGCTTTCGCGCTGCGTCGGCTCTCGAAAGAGGAATGGCAACGCAGTTGACGCCGTCATCAGCAGATCGGGCAGCTGCGTCTGCTCGATCATTGCCGTGTATGCCACAGTGACTAGGCAACCACTGATGTATTATATCGTGTCCCTCGTCAACTAGTCGATGGTGGTCTTCTCTGATCTCTGCGACGAGCTGCTCATGTGATCCATGGCGCAGTGCTGAGAGTACACTCTGTAGGGCTGCCTTGGAATCACAGAAGACTTACCATGCGTGGGATGGTTCCTCCTTAATGAAATGAAGAGCCACACGCAGGGCTACCAGTTCAGCAGCTGTCGTTCATGATACATGTGACGTCTTTAGCTGTATTTTGACGGATCTTCTTGGTATCACCACAGCGGCAGCTGCACTTGCAGTCATGTTACAGCAGACGACCAAATGCAGATATCGTCGGCATATATTGATACCTGGGGTGCTATGCAGGATGCGCCGAGTTTGGCGAAACTCCAGATCTTCACGAGCTCTGGCGACACCCCAAGATGAAAGCACAAATGGTACCGAGTCACAGTTTATCTTTCGACAAGCCTCCACTTTCATTGGCTTATCTAGATTCACTCGGGGTGGCTATCATTCCATGGGCGTTGCCATCTGGGCGGTCGACAAACTGGGGCTCACGTGATCATACCGTCGGTGCATGGTCGTGCCTTCTTTCACTTGTTTGTCGTTCCACCGAGTGCATTACACGCACAAGCGAGTTATAAAAGAAAATCCACTTAGTACAATATTATTACTTAGTTTAAAAGCATTTTAAACCTTACAAGATGTACACGGAATGTGCATTCGATTAATTTGTAATTTAGTACGCTTCGCATTATACCACGAGGGTACGCTGTGGTGGCGTCATCACATACATTCATCGGGTGAGCATGGCAGCTAAACATCGAAGAGGCCCAGTGTAAACAAACTCGTACAACGAGCTTGCAGTGCGCGACGTAGTGATCAGGCTCGACAATGACCACTATTTCTTGGATAGTTCTGTTCTTTCGTGAGCAATCTTTCCGTGCACCTCGAAAGACTGCGAATAGTTAGGCGATTTTACAGATCGCAACGCGTACCTACTGTTCACGGCACAATCCTGAACAAACAACTTATCCGGTGCTGCTTCTGTGAGTGCCCTGAGTTCCTCCACTCTGCGTGACTGCGAGCGTCACGAATATTGCATAGTGTGTGCAAAAGGAAGACAGCCGATATAGCCACGATGCGACAAGGAGGTGGTGCCGACGATGGATCTCGCAACCAACACAGTGACGGAGGCATCGACAAACTACGGATAAGTATATTTCTACTGTTTCATATTTAGCATAATAATAGTGCGCGGATTAAGACACTTTCTTAGTAACGAACTAAATGTCCAGAAGTTTAAAAAAGGCATTGAGAGCATAAGAGTGTTTATGCTTTTACATGTACGTGGGCCCGCGAAAATATGGAAAAGATAAAGGTAACCTTCACTAACTTAGTGATATAACAGAAATTCGTCAGTGACATTCAGCCCGCAGAATCTATGGAAGAGTATTTTATCCAGGTAAAATATCAATAGCAGGTACTGATATAAAGCAGGAAACTTATACAAAAATTTCATGGGTTGAGCAGCACATGGGAGGCATACCCGCATCGTGATCGCCACGTTACCGATATCCTTGAAAAATGTTTAGAATCGTTGCATTCTACCGGTTATGCAATATGGGATATAAACCTGGAGGTTAACAAAGAAACTTGAGAAGTCGAGGACTGTGCAGAAAGCGAAGTAACAAAAATTGTTGGAGATAGCATTAAGGCAGGAAGACAGTGGCGTAGTAAACCATGGCAACTGATATGCTAGTTAAGATTAAGAAAAAAAATGGAATCGGTGGGCAGGCCATGCACGTCTTCAATCACTTGTTGCCAACTTATAACAGGTGATTACATAAGCGTGACAGAATGGATGTCAAGGAGAGACAACTGCAGCCGAGGATGGTAGAAAATTACGTAATGGGACAAAAATATGATGTTTGTATGCATAGGATGCAATCAGCTCGCATAAGACGGGATTGTAGGGAGCGCCATTGATTTTGCAGCGAACAAAAATAGGTTTTGTGGTGCTGACAGTAGAGACTCGTGAAGGTTCGAGGACACCTGAGCTGTTGGCAAACTAATAAACATTACAATTGGCTCTGAAAAAAAAACAACCCGTTATAGCAAATAAAGCAATGTTGTCCCGAAAAATTGTTTTATTATGCATACACTAAAGGCCTCCACAGTTAAGGGCAGTTAGTACTCATAGTGCAATGAGCATTTTTATTTGTAAATAATGGTTTACATGCGGTTGATTCATTCCAACAACCCACTTTTTTTGCAGCAAAACATTCTGCTGCTGGAGGCACTCAACCGCCTGGTGGCAGTAGGCGAGCGCCAGGCACGTGCTCTTGAGAGTGTGGCAAGGTCCAGAGGGCCGCTCTGCAACAGTAGGATCAGTGCACTCACTGCTTTCCAGTCGAGCCCCCAGAACACACCTTATAAAGGAGCTTTCAGTTTATTATTTTGTTTATTATTCAAGAACATGAATAAAATTATTGCAGTAAACATTGTGCTGTGCACATTGGGACACTTGTAACATGCACTTGATGTCTCTTCAAAATGGGCAAACACGTAAAAACCTGGACCGTGTAAATGAAATAGACACTAATGCAGCATATACGTCATTGTGCTGTTTGTTCTTTCTATGTGCAAGAATACAGTGGGTGTTGATTAGCCACAAGATGAACTGTGTGTGTATATCGCAATAAAACGACAGGAAACGGCATGACCTTAATAATGCTATCACCTATAGACTGTGCACATGAATGCAACACTCCCCGATTTAAACATGCCATTACATGCATGTTCGATACCACATATTCTTTAACAATGTCATATATTTGCATGTACTAATTTTCACACAGCATAAGCCCATGCATAGCTCACTTGTGATGTATCCATTTCATAGGCCAAATAATTGTACACTTTGTCCTTTTGTGTTGTATGAAAAGCGGCATCCTCTAGTCGGATACAACTTCACAAGACAGGAGAGGCCCCACCGAGATGACCAAAGCGCAGCAGCCGATTGCCTCCACGTCTAAAGAAATAGTCCCTCTCCAATGAGCGGGTATTAGTGCGTCCAGCGGCACGACGTCAGTGTAGAGTGTGTGCCCGTTGGTGCAAGCTTGTGTTTACCTGCCGTTGAAGTGCAGATTCTGCGGCCTCCTAAAGTTGTATCCGACTATAGAATCACGTAATGCCTTGCACTGGTTGCATAGACTTTAGCAACTTGATAGCACACAATGATCAGGAACAGAAATCTATAAAGGCACCCAAGTAAAGCTGGCTGGCCACACTTCCATTATGAGGGGCTGTAAACAGTTCTCGCCAAATATTCCCATGACATCCTTGAAAAAGAGGTGGTGTTTGGCACTTTAGAATCAAAAACAGATTACAGTGAATGTTGTGTACCTCATTAAAACAAACTGAGCTTGGTTATCTGCACAGCATGTAATGAAAGCATGTGCTTCACATAGTAAGCAAAGTGCTCTGTCCAGTACAATTGTCGAGTTCGCTGTAGCACCTATTATGTCATTAGTGTCAACATACAAATTTTCAAAGGCCATTCATTTCACCATTATTTTTGTATGTTGGTTCTATCAATTAGCGCTTGTATTACATGAGCAGGTGGATTTGAAAGCAAAGGTTTCTTTGCAAACCTTCAGACTTCCATAATTGTGTGGCAAGGCACTGGCATGGTGTCGAATAGCTCACACTTCCTCGGTCCTGCACCAAAGAGGCCAAAGCAGAGCGTTCAAAGCAAAGCAGAGCGTTCAAAGCAGAGGCACCAAAGCAGAGCGTTCCCTTGCTCGGTTCTGCACCAAAGAGGCCCAATGCTCTATTTGAAGTTGGATCGCGCAACAATTCGACGGCACACAAAGAAGAGTAACACACACAGCAGAGCGTTCTGCTGTGTGTATTTCTCTTCTTTGTATCCCGTCGAATTGTGGTGCAATTCAGCTTCAAGCTTCTACACCGATACAACTAGTCTTCAACCTCACCAATGATCTAGTTATTAAGCCACAATGGCGCACATCTTTGATATGTCCCAAAACGAATTAACACTCCAACAAATCACCACAAGCATAAAATTTTGCTGCACAGGTGTATGCACGTGCCATATTCTGTACCACTAAACTCGCAAGAATCAAAGGGGCAAGCATTAACCAGCCTTACTGCTGCCGTTACCATCATCATCATGACACCAATAGAAAGACAGTGCTGCGTTTCAGTAAAGGGAGTGCCGGAGGGAAAGGCGTGATAGCGAGGCTTGAGGCTTACAATAAAAATAGCATTTACAAGACATGTTCAATGCCAAAATATGCTGCATATCGCTCATCCTACTTTGGCATTGCGGCAAGCTTTTACACGTTTGAGCATGTCACAGTTTGTGCAATCATTGCTCTAAAGCTGTAGAAAAGGTCTATTCACTCTGCAATCTTTATTTTTATCATGGTGGGTTAAAGACCCACTTTTCATTGGCATCTGCACCACATTTCTCCCGATATGTAGTTTTGCCTTGGTGGTTCACGACATCTTCACGCACACTGAGTTCTGCAGAGCATTGGATCTGCATTGTTCTACTGCTGAAGAATTAGAGCCCCATTATGAGACGAAAATGTATGATTTGTCCATACAGAATAACGCTGACGCCCCCCCCCCACAAAAGGAAATACACTGAACCACTGGCACATGCACCAACAGTGAACACAGCAAACACTCTGAAGTATTTTTTTCATGCAAGCCAGCACACTAAGATTCTCAATGCATTTTCATTTTGCCATAAATGCATAGGCACAACAGGCTTGGCGCGACATCCACATCTCGCACTGCAACGAATTGTGCAATGCCTTGCTGTTTCATAGTGCGGCCGATACATGCACGTGACCAAAATTCAGAATTATTTATACTAAGTAATTTGTGCTACATACTAAGTAATCTCATAAAAAACCCCAAGTTCATTGTGAGATTAGCATTCACAGGGTACTTCAGATAATTTGTGATATCCATTTATCTATTTATACTTCATTAACCTCCTTCCCCAAAAAGTGAGCCATATGGAAGGCACCCTGATAGACAAGAAAAACAATCGGTAAAATGTCAGCAACCAGCGAAAAAGTCAGTATCATAGGCTGCCACATGTGTGACGTCGGTAACACAAAATTTAAGTCGGCTACACAGAAGTGACAAATTTGGCAATATGGTGCGTCTAGACATTGCTTCAATGCTAATCACAGTAACGCTGACATTGAAGGCACCTTAATTCCTACGTACGTTCCGTCGACATACCCGACTACGTTCGTAATGTTTCCGCGAAGTAAGAAGCGTTCTTTTATAAATACCCGCTGAGCCGCAGTCTTCGGGAAAGCCAGCCACCGCTTCAGCACTGCCGCATCAATAAGCGCATCAGACATCGCTGACACAGAGGCTCACAGTAGTTTGATGACGTCCAATGTAACGCTCGGCGCCGACACTTCCCTGAAAACTCCCAGTCCCGTAGAAACGGAGGACGCAGAGGACTTGCTCTTCAACGGTGAGCGAATGAAGCCCGCCACGCTGTCTCCACAGACGAGGGTCTTCGCCTAGTTCGTCACACAGCCAGCACACTGATGTATTCGACAGGCCGAAATGACGCTGAAACTCCACGGCGGTCATGTACGCGAACGGGTCCAGACAGCCATACTGACGCTTGCTGCCGCTGGCTGCAATAACACAGGCTGCTGCTGCCGCCGCCATGTTCCCGAGTTGAACTCGGAGGGGGTTTCGCGATGTACGAATTTAGCACGAGTTCGCCTGTCAATCAAAGCCAGAGGTCACGCCCCGCACGAGGCACGTAACTCTTGTGCGCGCACCCACCACAGTTGGGCCACGCCCAACTTATCTTTCGGCAACAGCGACGCGGTGCCGAGCTGAGAGGCATCAACAATATTCACCACCGACATAAAACACGCACAACACACTGTCATCGGTGATGTGCTGCGCACTACTATCAAAAACAAAGCGTTGACTGTCGCTGGCTCATGCATATATCTTCTCGGGCTGAGAGGGCCCCACAGCACGGTTTCATTGCCTGCATTGTCGCGACGTAGCGCAGAGTAACCAATTATCGGCACGTCACTGTAGCTGCTTGCAAGGCGTCGATGCGTCGAGGGTGACGACGATGCTGAGGAGTGCGTATCGCAGCAGACGTTTGAGATGGCTGTTCTGTCATCGGTGATGTATCGGAGACACAACGTCGTAAACACGATCAGCGTCCGAGAATCGCTCGCTCTTCTAGACCCAGTGCAATGGCATTTCTTCATCACAAGCACTGCGCACTGAACAGTTCCAACACCTTCCTCAGTTCGAAGTCTCATTTCATAACCGCACACAAGAGCCCTCACCTGCCAAAATGCGATTGCTGCGGTGTCGTTACGATATCCTTCTGCGATCGCTGCTGGCTCCAGCATAAGTAATCCGCAAGCACCTTGGTGCGCACAAAACACTCAACTACTGCGTACATGCGCTCGGAGGCACTTTCACTGGGCAAGCGATGACAAGCGATGAATTGTGTCGATGGGAAGCACGCACTTCTTCGCAATGCATCGCCGAGGCTTCGCGCAGAAAGATAAACTGGTACATTTTCACTAAACTGCGTCACTACGGGCACTACGGACCGCCATTTTGCATCGACAGCCGTTGCTCCCGCATTTATGACTAGTATGTCGTTTTTAGTTGGTAAAGTGGAAGCCTTAAGGCGCCTGCGATGAACAGCCGTACCGCGGCGCTGCGTTTCTATTCCCCTAATAGAGAAAGAGCGGTGATCACTTACATTATTGAGAATAGCACTGTAGCGCCCCTAGGCGACTTCTCACCGTATGAACTGCCTCGTGCGTGCAACCCGCTTCAATGTACCCGCTTCTAAGCTTTCGCCTCACTGTCGCCACTCGCGGCAAGAAGTGCAAAATTTAATAATTTGCTCGATCTCCGTTTGTCATCACAAATTTCTAGCATTCAAAACGAAAAACAGACACTTAAAGAAATAAAAATGTTCGTTATTTTATTTGTTGTATTTTAACGTATTCGTTTGAGCGAAAGCGTAGGGGCAAGAATGCGCCGCATGTACCCTGTTCGCATTCGATCGAGGATAGAAAGATAGTCGCCGAAAGAGGAGGCACGCCCTTGACGCGCCCGGGCAAGGCGTGGCAAGCGGCTCACGGCAAGTGTGCAGACAGACAGCGGCACAGTCACGGTATTGCTAAGTTGCGATAATCCGTTGATAACGATACGCGGCGCTGGCGCGCTTCGTTGTGCAGCCTTCTGCGCTTGAAACGTGGAAGCAGCGTGCCGCGCAGGGTGCGCTCATGTTGTCATACGCGGCTTTTTGTCTACATAATTTCTTGCCTGTAGCTTTTGCGCGTTCCGCGCTACCTCCGTTCACTGACTGCCGTCGAGCAAACTCGTGTAAAACTCGGGTGAACGAGAAACTCGGGATCTTCACGAGCTCTGGCGACACCCCAAGATGAAAGCACAAATGGTACCGAGTCACAGTTTATCTTTCGACAAGCCTCCAGTTTCATTGGCTTATCTAGGTTCACTCGGAGTGGCTATCATTCCATGGGCGTTGCCTTCTGGGCGGTCGACAAACTGGGGCTCACGTGATCATATCGTCGGTGCATGGTCGTGCTTTCTTTCACTTGTTTGTCGTTCCACCGAGTGCATTACACGCACAAGCGAGTTATAAAAGAAAATCCACTTGGTACAATATTATTACTTAGTTTAAAAGCATTTTAAACCTTACAAGATGTACACGGAATGTGCATTCGACTAATTTGCAATTTAGTACGCTTCGCATTATACCACGAGGGTACGCTGTGGTGGCGTCATCACATACATTCATCGGGCGAACATGGCAGCTAAACATCGAAGAGGCCCATTGTAAAAAAACTCGTACAATGAACTTGCAGTGCGCGACGTAGTGATGAGGCTCGACGATGACCACTATTTCTTGGATAGTGCTGTTCCTCCGTGAGCAATCTTTCCGTGCACTCCGTAAGACTGCCAATAGCTTCGGCGATTTTACAGATCGCCAAGCTTACCTACTGTTCACGGCGCAATGCTGAAGAAACAACTTGTCCGGTGCTGCTTCTGGGAGTGTGCCGAGTTCCTCCACTCTGCGAGACTGCGAGCGTCACGAATATTGTATAGTGTGTGCAAAAGGAAGACAGCCGATATAGCTACGATGCGAGAAGGAGGTGGTGCCAACGATGAATCTCGCAACCAACACAGTGAAGAAGACATCGACAAACTGCAGATAAGTATATTTCTACTGTTTCATTTTTAGTATAATAATAGTGCACGGATTAAGTCACTTTCGTAGTAACCAACTGAATGTCCAGCAGTTTAATACAGGCATTGAGAACCAATGAGTGTTCGTGCTTTTTCATGTACGTGGGCCCACGAAAATATGTAAAAGATAAAGGTAACCTTTACTAACTTGGTGAGATAACAGAAATTCATCAGTGACATTCTTCCGCAGAATTTATGGAAGAGTATGTCTATCCAGGTGAAATATCAATAGCAGGTACTGATATAAACCAGGAAACTTATACAAAAATTTCATGGGTTGAGCAGCACATGGGAGGCATACCCGCATCGTGATCGCCACGTTACCGATATCCTTGAAAAATATTTAGAATCGTTGCATTCTACCGGTTATGCAATATGGGACATAAACCTGGAGGTTAACAAAGAAACTTGAGAAGTCGAGGACTGTGCAGAAAGCGAAGTAACAAAAATTGTTGGAGATAGCATTAAGGCAGGAAGACAGTGGCGTAGTAAACCGTGGCAGGTGATATGCTAGTTCAGATTAAGAAAAGAAAAATGGAATCGGCTGGCAGGCCATGCACGTCTTCAATCACTTGTTGCCAACCCATAACAGGTGATTACATAAGCGTGACAGAATGGATGTCAAGGAGAGAGAACTGCAGCCGAGGATGGTAGAAAGTTCCGTAATGGGACAAAAATATGATGTTTGTAGGCATAGGATGCAATCAGTTCCCATAAGACGGGATTGTAGGGAGCGGCATTGGTTTTGCAATGAACAAAAATAGGTTTGTGGTGATGACAGCAGAGACTCGTGAAGGTGCGAGGACACCTCAGCTGTTGGCACACTAATAAACATTACAATTGGCTCTGAAAAAAAACAACCCGTTATGAAAAATAAAGCAACGTTGTCGCAACAAATTGTTTTATTATGCATACACTAAAGGCTTCCACAGTCAATGGGATTTAGTACCAATAGTGCAATGAGCAGTTTTATTTGTAAATAATGGTTTACATGCGGTTGATTCATTCCAACAACCCACTTTTTTTGCAGCAAAACATTCTGCTGCTGGAGGCACTCAACCGCCTGGTGGCAGTAGGCGAGCGCCAGGCACGTGCTCTTGAGAGTGTGGCAAGGTCCAGAGGGCCGCTCTGCAACAGTAGGATCAGTGCACTCACTGCTTTCCAGTCGAGCCCCCAGAACACACCTTATAAAGGAGCTTTCAGTTTATTATTTTGTTTATTATTCAAGAGCATGAATACAATTATTGCAGTAAACATTGTACTGTGCATATTGGGACACTTGTAACATGCACTTGATGTCTCTTCAAAATGGGCAAACACGTAAAGCTGAAACCGCATGAGGCGTTTTTCGCTCGCGAAAAACGCGACGGGCGGCAAACGCCCGCGTTGCCGCCGACGCGCGAGCACCCGTAGACCCGTACGAAAAAAGGACTGGCGCTTTCGCGCCGCGTTTTCCGGGTTGCCAGACAACATAACTCTCAACGACATGTATTGTCTCTGTTACCGCATATATAATATGCCCTTAAACTTACAGAACACTACAATAAAAATAATGTGAGCGTAATTAGACAGCGACATTTCTTTCCGAAGTGTATTTATCAAGCTTAATTTCAAGCAGCAATATTGTGTGCGAAACTACGACTATGTACCTTCCGCATGCTGAGAAGCCGCTGCTTGTTTACAATTTCACATATAAAAACGAGGGTCGGCCGCTTACTACCGAGCAGAAGAGGCGATTGCTACTATTAAGGGGGATGCTGATACTGAAGCAAGAAAAAATGCGGGTCAGGTGGTACATGTGGGTGCGGCCTGTCTGGTTGAGAGGAGAGCGAGCACCATACACTGGTAATATTATTAGCAAATTGTCTTGCCAGTATTAGCGATGAGACGCGACGCTTCTCCACTTTAGTTATTAGGGCCTCGTTGAAGGTTGCTTTGTTCATTTTAGGTGAACACGATGCGCGAACGAAATCACGGTAGCACGTTTTCCTTGACGCGCGCGCCAGTTCTGCCGAGAAAAAAAAAAATTCCGCCAATTAGCTTCCGTCGAGATGCGCAGAAAGGAGGGCCATCTGGTGGCAAAAAAAGAACCAAAATGCCACGTGACCAAATGCCACGTGACTTACCTGAACTCTGATTGGTGGACGCGCCGCGCGACGCGTTTTTTACTACTCCGAGCAGCAGCACGCGGCGGCGCGATTTCGTGACGGATCATGCTGGGCACGCGTCAAACTGACGCGCGCGTCCCACCACCCGCGCGTCAATCGCGCCTGCAATCGCGCCATGCGGTTTCGCCTTAAGACAACCTGTGCCACTCTTGGACCATGTAAATGAAAAAGACACTAATGCAGCATATACGTCATTGTGCTGTTTGTTCTTTATATGTGCAAGAATACAGTGGGTGTTGATTAGCCACAAGATGAATGGTGTGTGTGTTTCACAATGAAAAGAGAGGAAACGGCATGAGCTTAATAATGCTATCACCTATAGACTGGGCATATGAATGCAGCACTCCCCGATTTAAAGGTGCCATTACATGCATGTTCAATACCACATATTCTTTAACAATGTCATATACTTGCATGTACTAATTTTCACACAGGTTTAGCCCATGCATAGCTGGCTTGTGATGTGTCCATTTTATAGGCCAAATAATTGTACACTTTGTCCTTTTGTGTTGTATGAAAAGCGGCATCCTCTAGTCGGATACAACTTCACAAGACAGGAGAGGCCCCGCCCAGATGACCAAAGCGCAGCAGCCGATTGCCTCCACGTCTAAAGAAATAGTCCCTCTCCAATGAGCGGGTATTAGTGCGTCCAGCGGCACGACGTTAGTGTAGAGTGTGTGCCCATTGGTGCAAGCTTGTGTTTACCTGCCGTTGAAGTGCAGATTCTGCGGCCTCCTAAAAAGTTGTATCTGACTATAGAATCACTTAATGTCTTGCACTGGTTGCATAGACTTTAGCAACTTGATAGCACACAATGATCAGCAACAGAAATCTATAAAGGCACCCAAGCAAAGCTGGCTGGCCACACATCCATTATGAGGGGCTTTTAAAAGGTCTCGCCAAATATTCCCATGACATCCTTGAAAAAAAGGTGGTGTTTGGCACTTCTTTAGAATCAAAAACCGATTACAGTGAATGTTGTGTACCACGTTAAAACAAACTGAGCTTTATTATCTGCACAGCATGTAATGGACGCTTGTGCTTCACATAGGAAACAAACTGCTCCGTCCAGTACAAAAAAATTATGGGGTTTTACATGCCAAAACAACTTTCCGATTATGAGGCACGCCGTAGTGGAGGACTCCAGAAATTTCGACCACCTGGGGATCTTTAACGTGCGCCTAAATCTAAGTACACGGGTGTTTTCGCATTTCGCCCCCATCGAAATACGGCCGCCATAGCCGGGATTCGATCCCACGACCTCGTGCTCAGCAGCCCAACGCCATAGTGTCCAGTACAATTGTCGAGTTCGGTGTGGCACCTATTATGTCATTAGTGTCAACATATAAATTTTCAAAGGCCATTCATTTCACCATTATTTTTGTATGACGGTTCTTTCAATCAGTGCTTGTATTACATGAGCAGGTGGATTTGAAAGCAAAGCTTTGTTTGCAAACCTTCAGACTTTCATAATTTTGTGGCAAGGCACTTGCGTGTTGTCGAATAGCTCACACTTCCTCGGTCCTGCACCAAAGAAGCCCAATGCTCTATTTGAAGTTGGATCGCGCAACAATTAAACGGCACTCAAAGAAGAGTAACACAAACAGCAGAGCGTTCTGCTGTGTGTATTTCTTTTCTTTGTGTCCCGTCAAATTGTTGTGCAATTCAGCTTCAAGCTTCTATACCAATACAAACAGTCTTCAACCTCACCAATGCTCTAGTTATTAAGCCACAATGGCGCACATCTTTGAAATGTCCCAACACGAAGAAGCTCTCCAACATATCACCACAAGCGTAAAATTTTGCTGCACAGGTGTATGCACGTGCCATATTCTCTACCACTAAACTCGCAGGAATCAAAGGGGCAAGCATTAACCAGCCTTACTGCTGCCGTTGCCATCATCATAATG
Source organism: Dermacentor variabilis (assembly GCF_050947875.1). Taxonomy (NCBI): domain Eukaryota; kingdom Metazoa; phylum Arthropoda; class Arachnida; order Ixodida; family Ixodidae; genus Dermacentor; species Dermacentor variabilis. Next base: position 112,113,211 of record NC_134578.1, on the reverse strand, counting down.
ACACAAATAGAAAGACAGTGCTGCGTTTCAGTAAAGGGAGTGCCGGAGAGAAAGGCGTGACAGCGAGGCTTACAATAAAAATAGCATTTACAAGACATGTTCAATGCAAAAATACACTGCATATCGCTCATCCTACTTTGGCATTGCGGCAAGCTTTTACACGTTTGAGCATGTCACAGTTTGTGTAATCATTACTCTAAAGCTGTACAAAAGGTCTATTCTCTCTGCAATCTTCATTTTTATCATGGCGGGTCAAAGACCCACTTTTCATTGGCATCTGCACCACATTTCTCCCGATATGTAATTTTGCCTTGGTGGTTCACGACATCTTCACGCACACCAAGTTCTGCAGAGCATTGGATGTGCATTACTCTAATGCTGAAGAATTAGAGCCCCATTATGAGACGAAAATATACGATTTGTCCATACAGAATAACGCTGCCCCCCCCCCCAAAAGAAGATACACTGAACCACTGGCACATGCACCAACAGTGAACACAGCAAGCACTCTGAAGTATTTTCTTCATGCAAGCCAGCACACTAAGATTCTCAATGCATTTTCATTTCGCCATCAATGCATAGACACAACCGGCTTGGCGCGACATCCGCATCTCGCACTGCAACGAATTGTGCAATGCCTTGCTGTTTCATAGTGCGGCCGATACATGACGCATGAATAAAATTCAGCATTATGCATACTAAGTAACTTGTACTAAGTAATCCCATAAAAAACACAAGTTGTTTATGAGATTAGCATTCACAGGGTACTTCACACAATTTGTGATATCCATTTATCTATTTATAATTCATTAACCTTTTTCCCCAAAAAGTGAGCCATTTGGAAGGCACCCTGAAAGACAAGTACAACAACCGGTAAAAAGTCAGCAACCAGCGAAAAAGTCAGTATCATAGGCTGCCACATGTGTGATGTCGGTAACACAAAATTTAAGTCGGCTACACAGAAGTGACAAATTTGTCATTATGGTGCGTCTAGACATTACTTCAATGCTAATCACAGTAACGCTGACATTGAAGGCGCCTTAATTCCTACGTACGTTCCGTCGACACACCCTACTACGTTCGTAATGTTTCCGCGAAGCGTTTTTTATAAATGCCCGCTCAGCCGCAGTCTTCGGGAAAGCCAGCCACCGCTTCCGCACTGCCGCATCAATAAGCGCATCAGACATCTCTCACACAGAGGCTCACAGTAGTTTGATGACGTCCAATGTAACGCTCGGCGCCGACGCTTCCCTGAAAACTCCCAGTCCCGTAGAAACGGAGGGCGCAGAGGACTTGCTCTTCGACGGTGAGCGAACGATGCCCGCCACGCTGTCTCCACAGACGAGAGTCTTCGCCTAGCTCGGCCCACAGCCAGCGCACTGATGCCTTCGACAGGCGAAAATGACGCTGAAACTCCACGGCGGTCATGTAGGTGAACGGATCTAGACAGTCATACTGACGCTTGCTGCCGCTGGAAGCAATGACACAGGCTGCTGCTGCCGCCGCCATGTTCCCGAGTTGAACTCGGAGGGGGTTTCGCGATGTACGTGTTTAGCACGAGTTCGCTTGTCTACGGCTTGTTACGGTATTGCAATCAAAGCCAGAGGTCACACCCCGCGCGAGGCATGTAACTCGTGTTCGCGCACCCATCACGGTTGGGCCACGCCCAACTTATCTTTCGGCAACAGCGACGCGGTGCCGAGCTGAGAGGCATCAAAAATATTCACCACCGACATAAAACACACACAACGCACTGTTATCGGTGATGTACTGCGCACTACTATGAAAAACAAAGCGTTTACTGGCGTTGGCTTATGCATATCTCTTCTCGGGCTGAGATGGCTCCACAGCACGGTTTCATTGCCTGCATTGTGGCGACGTAGCGCACAGTAAATAATTATCGGCCCGTCACTGTAGCTGCTTGCAAGGCGTCGATGCGTCGAGGGTGACGACGATGCTGAGGAATGCGTATCGCAGCAGTCGTTTGAGATGGCTGCTCTGTCATCGGTGATGTATCGGAGCCACAACGTCGTAAACACGATCAGCGTCCGAGAATCGCTCGCTCTTCTAGACCCAGTGCAATGGCATTTCTTCATCACAAGCACTGCGCACTCAACAGTTCCAACACCTTCCTCAGTTCGAAGTCTCATTTCATAAACGCACACAAGCGCCCTCACCTGCCAAAACGCGATTGCTGCGGTGTCGTTACGATAGCGTTCTGCGATCGCTGCGGGCTCCAACATAAGTAATCCGCAAGCACCTTGGTGCGCACAAAACACTCAAATACTGCGTACATGTGCTCAGAGGCACTTTCACTTGGCAACCAATGACAAGCGATGAATTGTGTCGCTGGGAAGCACGCACTTCTTCGTAATGCATCGCCGAGGCTTCGCGCACAAAGATAAACTGGTAAATTTTCACTGAATTTCGTCACTACGGGCACTACGGACCGCCATTTTGCAGCGACAGCCGTTGCTCCCGTATTTATGACTAGTGTGTCGTTTTCAGTAGGTAAAGCAGGGGCCTTAAAGCGCCTGCGATGAACAGCCGTACCGCAGCGCTACGTTTCTATTCCCCTATTAGAGAAAGAGTGGTGATCACTGACATTATTGAGAATAGCACTGTAGCGCCCCTAGGCGACTTCTCACCGTATGAACGGCCTCGGGCGTGCGACCCGCTTCAATGTATCCGCTTCTAAGCTTTCGCCTCACTGTCACCACTCGCGGCAAGAAGTGCAAAATTTAATAATTTGCTCGATCTCCGTTTGTCATCAGAAATTTGTAGCATTCAAAACGACAAACAGACACTTAATGAAATAAAAATGTTCGTTAGGTTATTTGTTGTATTTTAACGTATTTGTTTGAGCGAAAGCGTAAGTGCAAGAATGCGCCGCATGTACCCTGTTCGCATGCGATGGAGGATAGAAAGATAGTGCCCGAAAGAGGAGGCACACCCTTGACGCGCCCGGGAAAGGCGTGGCAAGCGGCTCACGTCAAGTGTGCAGACAGACAGCGGGACAGTCACGGTATTTCTAAGTTGGGATAATCCGTTGATAACAATACGCGGCGCTGGCGCGTTCCGTTGTGCAGCCGTCTGCGCTTGAAACGTGGAAGCAGCGTACCGCGCAGGGTGCGCTCATGTTGTCATACGCGCCTTTTTGGCTACATATTTTTTTGCCTGCAGCCTTTGCGCGTTTCACGCTATCTCCGTTCACTGACTGCCGTCGAGCAAAGTCGGGTAAAACTCGGGTGAACGAGAAACTCGGCGCATCCCGCATAGCACCCCTGAACTGTGTTGGGCAAGCATCGGACTAGGCCAACGAGCACTAGGTTGAATATCGTCGGGCTCCCCCCAACTCTCCGCCTTGCGGTACTCCACGGCACGTTTGGTGTCGAGTCGTGGTGTCATCATCGGTCATCACGAAGAAGTGCCTGTCGGTCAAATAACTGCACAGCCACTGAAAAGTGCGGCCACTGATTCCAGTTTCAATCAGAGCATCTATAATGGCATAATGCGCTATATTATCATAGGCGCCTTTTATGTCTAGGAATAATGCAGCAGTGAGTCGTTTCCGACGTTTTTGATGCTGAACAAACGTAACCAAATCGATGACATTATCTATGGATGAGCGCCCACGCCGGAAGCCAGACATAGCATCTGGGTACACGTTATAATTTTCCAGGTACCATTCCAGGCGCGTCAAAATCATTCTTTCCATTATTTTCCCTATGCAGCTGGCCAGAGGGATGGGGCGGTACGGTGACAAGTTTAACGGTGATTTACCAGGTTTGAGAAGTGCAACAAAGCGGCTGCATTTCCATTCACGTGGAACCAAACCGTTGCGCCAAGACTCGTTGTAATGGTTTAGCTGCATGAGTCGCGCTTTCTGCCCAAGATTGGCGAGCGCCGCATAGATAACCCCGTCCGAGCCAGGTGACGAAGAGCGCCTGCAAGTCGCCAGGGCCGCTTCAACCTCCTCCAGCGAAAAAATTTCATCCATGCGGGAATACCGTGGCACAGGAGTGGCACATGGTGTAATAGAGTCGTTGAATGTTCCAGACTAATCGTTAGGATATGCGGGTCTTCCACAAAGTTCTACACCATTTGCGTCAGGCGATGAAATCAGATAACCCAAGGTTCGGCGACAACAGACAGCGGACAGAAGCATCGATTACTTTCCAGAACCTTCGGATACATGCACGCGTCCCGCGCTTTATGATAACATTTGTTAGGCGGCGAAACGTGGTCGCCCGATAAAGATAAGTACACGTGTCAATATATACTCATTTGCAAAATTTGAAGGTCTCTTCCAGTGCCACACTATGTTACTTGGAATTCATTGGCTGTATCTGCGGTTTGTTCGTACATTTCACTATAGCAAGTGTGCTCGTTCATGATACCCAAGGTCTCCTGAGCGCTTAAAAGAGCTAGCTGCAGTCCAGTTTAATATAATAGTCGGTGGTCCAAGGATCTTTATTTCCGAAAATTGTCTTAAGTCGAGTCGGTTCAATGCTGTCTGAAGAGCTTCACGCTGGACGTCGTACTAGGGACAGAGACAATTGATGTGTTCAATTGTTTCTATAGTTAAAAAAGAGCGGCACATGGGCGTATCCACCATTCGAATGCGGAAAAGTGGGCCTTCGTAAATGCCACCCCGAGCGAAATTGCGCCCAATACTGTCGCCTGAAAGCGGGAAACATTTGATGGCATTTTTAGCATTAGGGATGGATCAAGTCTACGAAGATGACACTTCGGGAGGTTGGGAGAAAACCAGGATTTGTGCGTCATAGCTTTAGCCACCATATCAAGCTTTCTTGGGGCGTCGGTTCTGAATAAGTGAATTGAATGGTCAGACTTTCATATGGGCAGACCGGGCTGCTTCGGCGGCTAGGTCATTACCAACAATGGCGGTATGCCCAGGTAGCCACTGGAATATAATTTCACGCCCTTTAGCAATAGCGTAATAGTGGTCTTGTCTTATTTAATTGTTTAGTTGCTCATGTGTCTTGCGGTATAAAGCAAACTGCAGACTCTGAAGTGCTGCCTTAGAGTAGCAAATAATTATCCGTTTCTGAGGTGCGTTGTTCAGGAGCTATTTGACGGTAGCACACAGGGATGCAAACTCTGCCGCTGTTGATGTAAGGAGTGACAGTTTGCATTTTTCGGTAGTTTTCGCAGCCGGAATGACAACTGCCCGTGAAGTGCTGGTAGATGACACCGAACCATCGTTATAAATGTGTACGCGGTCCCCGTGTTTCACATTGATAATAACAGAGTCATCTGTTTCAGAGCTATTTTTGAGTGATTGGCCGTCTTGTTTACTCCCGGAATACGTAGACGCACCCGAGGCTGTTGGAGACACGACAACGGGAATTGAGGCCTTGCTGCTGGTGAGTATACTGATAGAAGACAATCTTTATTGCTGGTGATAACGTCCTAAAGCGTTACGCGAAGCCTCTGCGAGGTCAAGAACGCCAAGTGATGATCGGGGACGAGGGGAAGATGACGGATATGCGTCCTGAGACAATCCAGAGCTACCTATGTTTAGATGAGATGATGGTTGACTAGCATAATTGTTGCAGGTGTTCACGCGCGGTGAGGAAGCCCTAATCATCTGCGCAGTGCTTGGCCCCGTAAGCTCTCCAGAGCGAATATTTGACTTGCACGTGCTGGACAACATGTTTTATAGCAGACGCTCTTTCGACGCTAGCGCCAAGGTCCCCTTCAGTTATGGCCCTAGCAAGAGGGCGATACTTCGTCAAAATATCGGCGCACACGATTGTATCCGTTGTCATGGCAACCAGAACAGCATCCGCGCGTCGCCTCCTCATCGTAGCGCTCTTTGTTTTTTTCTTTTTGTTGTAATTATGAATACCCGCTCCCTTTCCATCCTTCCACATGCCCCGCCGACCTTTCCTTTTTATTTCTTTTTCCCGGGCTGCTGCAATATATATGGCGCGCGCTACGCCAGACATTGGAATTGTTTGTGAACTGGAGCGTAGTGCGCCGTGGGTTCTTTATGTGTTTGCACGCACTCAGTCTTGTCCATAATTTGAGTATGCCAGCATACGCCAGAACATCTATAAATTCGACTTCCGACACAACAGATCTTTGGCTTCGTTTTATGGACTTCCGTTTCCGAAAACAAAGTTTTTCCTATAACTTGATATAATGCACGCTTAGAAAATGAACAAAAGTGAGAAATGCATAACTGTACATGACTACTAAATGACACATAAGTTCACACAGTGAAATAAAAAAATAAATAAAACTCAAGAAAACACGGAGGTGGTTTCATGTGCACACATATGAAAAAATATTTTTATATAATGCCCTAAAGACCGAAGTGTAGAAGAGCTTCTGATATACTCCCTCAGATATTGCATAAAACTGGACAACATGTCTGGCATAGTCATGACAACTAAAGAGAGGGAAAATTCACTGGTAATGGGAAAAACAATGACACGGAAAATACCTAAAAGTACAATAAAGTGCTGAGGTTCTGTTATTGACAGTCATATAACAGAAAAACAAGAAGCGTACATATACCTGCACAAAGGTATATGAAATGCGTCGCATGGTTCATTACTACTGAGCAAAATGAAAAGGGCATGGCAGAACAAAAATACTGTTGTACTAACGAGAGTAATACACATTATCACATTATATTGCACTTGGCCACAACTTGAGTAACGGAGGCAAGGGGGAGCAGAAGGTAGTCAGATTTTGTAGACGCACATAGAAAACATTAGCAGAAGGGCTTATTCGTCAGTCAAAGAACAGGTGAAATAAGCCAACGACACGACTTTTCTTTCACCCCGAAGGCAATGCTTAGTTGTGAAATTACGTCACTTAAAGCACTAAGTCGTACCTACTGGGCACTCCTTTGTGTAATAAACACGAACTGCCAAAATCTGCATATAGGACACTTGCAATGCTCATCCTTTCCAGAAAAATAAGTGCATCATGCCTACACGTGAAGTTTCCTGGTGCGGTTTTCCCATCGGCAATCACTGAGATAATACATAAACGCGAACAGTAATTCTTCAGCTGTTAGTACGTTTGCAGAACGGTGACACACAGAAAAACACTGAGGGCGGAATGAAAAGCTGGGCGAGTTACTGAAGTTGGCAGAATGAGACTTGGCACAGAAAAACACAAGTCATACACCAGGTGACAATGAGGAGGAACATATATTTGTCAGCTTTCTCTACTGATAAGAGGGAAGTATAGCAAAATCTGCCGAACTGCCTCTGTAACCGGGAGAACGCGAGCGGCAACGCGTGGGTAACACGTGGGCGCGAATCCGTGCAGCCGCCGCAGACAGGGCTCCGCTCATGCAGTGCTTTGTTTTGACGCGGTCGCCGCATGACTTATTGATGACACCATCGGTGAACAGACGGCGTGCGCTACTCTAGTGCTATCTCGGACCGACCGTCAAGGCAGAAAGCGCCACACACACTAAGCGCTAAAATGCGCGCGGCGCGCCGCCGTCGTTGAAATGCAGCGGTGGTACAGAGGCCACACCAACTGGCGGCGAGTCGCTGTGGGAGTAACATGCCAGCACGAAAATCTGTACTCCGCTCTCTAGGTGCCAGATGGGTGCTTTTATTGCGAAAGCAAAACTGCTCGCACATTCGGCCCATCGGTGGTCGTGGCGCCACAGAACACCTATACAAACTTAGAGAAGGGAAACTGTACCTTCCACAGTGCTACGGAAATAAGCGTAGCGGTAGCGTCGTCAACTAAAGTATGCGACCACAGGTGGCGCTGTACAACAGGAAACGGAAACGGGGTTTTGCACGGTATGGCCGCTTTACCAGGTGTTCTGTGGCTTTACTGGGTGTCTGGCTGCTGCGCCTCGATCGTGCTCCCGCCAGTTTAGTTGCTGTGTGACAAACGTAGCGCCTACATATATATGTAGGCGCTACGTTTGCCACACAGCAACAAAACTGGCGGGAGCACGATCGGGGCGCAGCAGAATACATGTAGCGCTGAGTCATATCGAGTTAAGGCACACTCTGAACTGACCTTTAAGGGCATCCGGAGCGGTTTTTCGTTTATTACGCCGCCGTTACCCCGAGTTGTGCCGCCACGCTCCAGCTGTTGCATTTAGTGTAGGGCTACTGACAGAATGCGGTTTCCAGGTGGCACGATGGCCTCGACTGGAATAAACGCACACTACACCAAATATTGAGTAAGCCTGAAAATATTTTATTTGCATTTTACAAGTACAACAAAAAGCACAGATCTACGCATCCACACAGACGTGGTTACATAGTCAAAAACATAGTCAAGAACATAGTCAAGAAATGGCTCATTAATAAGGGTAGCACAAACGCACAAGAAAGAAGACCTAAGCTACAAAACGTACGGTCGGCTGCTAAGTATAATAATTTCCCTGTAACCGCGTGTCACTTTTATACAGCATCTTTACAGCACTACCAGGCCGGGTAGTTTGGCGGAAAGAACGCAACAGTTTACGGCCTTCAGCTGCCTCTTACGAGTGTCATAATTATCCTAATCTCCGCATCAACGTCGTGCAAGTCCGCATACAGGCATCTGTATCTGAACCATATGTGCCAGTTTAATACATGTGTAGTGAATTATGATAACCACTGCGTCTTATCAAACGTATTGGTTTTGCAAATGCGCATTACATCTGACGGAACGACATACTGTAAGTGAAGCACAAGAGAACAAGGACAAAAGGAGGATACGACACTTGAAGAAATGAGGAATTAGTAGGCGTACAGCAAACAAGCGATGACGGAGAACACACAATGATGCATCGGGTGTTCTGTGACATCGGTTTGTGTACTTACGGTGTTATGGAGATCAACGGCATAAAAACGTACCTTCAAGCGTACTCCCTCAACCTCCGCCGCATTCATTATGATAATCAACGCCTAAACAAAATGAGGCACTATTTTTTGCCAAGAGTAGACCTCTTTACAGCAAGTCTATGTAATGACTCGCAGACGAAACCAGCATGCTTTCGAAAATGTTTTACCGCCGTAGTATTCGAACGCCAACGGCCAGGAAACACATCGATACCGATAGGCTGTCGGCTGTCGGTGGTTAATCAAGTACAAAAACCTTGACGCTATGACTAAAAAGCAGCTTCAACTATCACATTTAAAAAAAAACAACTGCGTATTTGCCTCAGGTAACAAAACATCCTTAGACACCTCGATTGTTTATGTCAATGACTTGTGTAAAGTAAAAAATTCAGCATGTTCAGCGCCCCTAGCAGAAAAAGCACAAATTAAAGTATGCGACCAAATTACAGTAGCTCCACTTGCGCTTACGCTGAAACACGCCTCGATTGATTTTTCACCCTCTGTGGCCATTTGTTGAACTTGAGAGTGTGCGGGGCCTGGTGGCGCCTCCTTACACAGCTGCGCGTCACGTGACCGTGTGACGTCACGCCAGACCAAGAGACGGGCCCCAGCTCGCGGCATCGATGGTGGAGGCGAAGCCTTGCGCGCCGCTGCTGCGGCGCTACCGAGAGAGGGCGCTCGCTGGTGTGACGTCATGCCAGACCGAGAGACGGGGCCCCAGCTCGCGGCATTGATGGTGGAGGCGAAGCCTTGCGCGCCGCTGCTGCGGCGCTACCGAGAGAGGGCGCTCGCTGGTGTGACGTCACGCTAAATGGGGATAAATGGGGCTACAGCTCGACTCCTCGCAGTGGTCGGCGCGCTGCCTTGAGCTATGTCGGAAGATGTATAGCCATAAGTTTAACAAAGGGCAACCATGTCCACACCATCAGCCGAACCAAGGCGCAGCCAAGGGTATTGCTTTCGCAATCTTCCAGGCTTAACCAAGCTAAGCCTTCAGCCAATTTTTCCTTCGCCTCCTCACAGGTCGGCGCTGTGTTTACGTTCTTGTAACTCGAAAATTCTGTCTTCTGAACGACTGAAAGCAGGCTTTACACCCAAGTCTTGAGTGGGAGTGGAAGGAATTGTGCGAGCGTCTAGCATTGTCTGGCTGAGAGGCTGTATTGAAACCGCATCGGCGTACATCGCGTACAATCGCGTCGGCTGAGGCCATACCATTTTGGAATGCGCAGTCGGCCGCGTATTTGTGCTCTTGAAGTTCAGGAAATAATGCCCGAGAGTGCCCTTGGAAATTAGATGTTTTCTTCGTATTTTAATATTGTTTAGGATGAGACGGGTGTTATTTACCTCATGTATGTGAAAGTGAATTCCTTTTGTTTACAATGCTAGCGATTCACCACTTTTACACGTTTCGACTTTAGAAGCAGTAATCCTATATTATATACATATATATCTAAATACCAAAATGGCTTGAATTAGTAAAGGCAAGGCGCAGACGACCAGGACTCAAGCAGAACACAAACGACAGGACCGGCGCCACTCACAACTAAGTTTATTTCCGCAACAAGCCTGCCTTATGTAGGTTAATCCAAGCCGAGTCACACACGAAAATTTAAAGTAAAATACAGCAATCCGTCGACCACTCAGGAATCATATCCGGCACAAAATATCAAATGAGCAAACAAGAACAACACGTGGAGCAGCACCGGAAGCAATTTATCGAGCATAGTCTTTTCCAAGCCAACGCGGAGAAAAAACGAGACATAAAAGTATCGTCTACACTTCACTACCAAACTATCCACGGCATAACACACTTCAAACGCCTAAGGCCCAGTCAGTGATAAAACCCGCACGACTATGGGAATAATGACCAACGAATAACACGGAAAAACATGTATAAGGGCGTCTAAGTACAGCGTCTGCGTCAAAAATAAAATCTCTAATAGTCACTCACCTAAAAAATTGATAAAACATGTGACTGCGCGAAAAATTAACCATGTGACAAACAATGAAATGGACAGAACAGTTGAACGATAAAGGGTCTAAAGAACAGTGTCTGCGTCAAAGAACGCAACAAAAGCTTAAGAGCTACTAGAAAATTGTGAACAAAATAAAAACTAATTAAATAAAAGGAAGACAAGGTAAAAACCTAAATGAAATCACTCTAACATGAGGCCTAAATGAAATCTTGTAAAAAAGTAGTCTCCTTGTCACTAAGCATAATGGACGGCCTGCTGACGCATTTGTTTCCCTCTTTCTTGAAGGAATAGGCTTCCACAATTTCCCGCTCGAACCTGTCATTTCCAAACTTCAAAAAAGTTTTGTCGAACTGAGGGCGGCAATTGGTGCAGTCTCTGCAATGCTCTGCAACGAAACTCCCTTCGTTGTTGCGCAGATTACGACAATGTTCCATTGCACGCTCACTGAAACATCGACCTGTTTGTCCAATATAGCTGCAACCACAGCTTAGAGGGATTTGGTAGACGACATGTGTCCTGCATTCCTTCTTTGTGTTCTTCTTGAGTCCTGGTCTTCTGCGCCTTGCCTTTACTAATTCAAGAATGAACCAACTAGCCCAAGCAAGAGTTTTACTTGACCAAAATGACACATGCTTGTAATTTACTTTCTTCAGGTGATGATTCCCGGTGAAGCTTCGTACGGCAACAAATGTTGCTTACCTGGTGCCGCAACGTTGGATGAATAAACAAAAAGCACGGAACGTAAATTTATAGAGCAACATAATCATTGCCTCATTTCACAACGCAGGTTGCGTCTACTTTATGAAATTGCACGGGGCACAAATTCGTTGGAGGCTTGTAAAGATCGTTCGCAATCATTTTTACTAAATCAAACGATTCCGCACTAAGACCGGACGCGGTTGAGAGTAGAGTGGCTACGCCGATCTACGCAGTCGGAGGAAGGCGTTCCAGCTAGCCTTCAAATCGCTCGCGCCCAGTACAGAAACCGGAAGTGTGGTTCAGGTATTAATGGCGGCTGCTTGGTGCGCTAGAGCCGATTTGGTCGCTGGGCTGCATGGCGGTGTCATCTCTTGTTGAATTTCTTTTTAAGGCGAAAGCCTTTCTAGGCTCATGGTGAAGTTTGTATCAGCAGACCTGAGCGCCGGAGCGCCCGCCGAAGCGTCATCCCGCCATATGAAGGCAGATTAAAGACAGATTGAAGAATAGAAAAATGATTGATGGTGACAGTTAGTGAATGATAACGTTATAATTGAGATCGGAAGATGTTAATGATGACTAGTAATGTATGCTAATGACTTGTAATGACTACGAATGACTCAGAAATGACCAATAAGTCTAACGACTGCTAGTAATAACCACAATTGATTCGACATGGCTAGAAATGTCTAGTATTAATTAGTAATGACCAAAACGACTACTAATGACTTGTAATGACTACTAATGGCTACTAAATGACAGAATATGTCTAAAGACGGCTCGTAACAACTACAATTGATTAGAAATGACTTAAAACGCTTAGTAATGACCAGTAATGACAAATAATGACTGAAATGACTTCTAATGACTAGTAATGACTACGAAATGACCAATATGTCTGACGACAACTTGTGAAGGCTGCAATTCATTATAAATCACTAAAATGCTTAGTAATGACCAGAAACGACCAATAATGACTGAAATGACTTGTAAAGACTACTAATGACTACGATATGGCAAACATGTCTAACGGTGGCTTAGAATAACGACAAATGATTGCAAATGACTAAATATGGTTGGTAGTGAGCATTAATGACTAAAGTAAGAAGAGAAAGAGAAGAGGCAAAGAGAAAGACGCCAATGATAAGATGAGGAAAACTACGCTTTCGCCGTTCACGTCTAAAGAGGAACTTACGAGACCCTGTAGGTTTTTGTCATAATGTACAGCGAATTCAAAACTCCTCAACAGATGCGCTCGAAATTCGGATTAGAGAGTATCGTAATCGTCGGTGAAATTTCTTACCCGTCGGCAAATGCTGCATGACACCACTCACAATATATTTCACAGTTCAGATTTTCTAGATCAAAGGAATTCAGTAGCTATTTGAGGAATGCAGGGTCGAGGAATGCCGCATGAAACTACCATTGTAGGCAGTGCTGCCTTACTACTAAACTTTTCTTTTCATGACATGCGTACATACAAGGCTGTCACATGCAAAAACATGATAAGACCATATATTTTAACTAGACGCATTCCTGAAACGGCATTTACCTTTAACTACACTTCTGTGATACGAAAATGTTGCGATATTCAAGCTTTCGTGGCGATGCACTTACTCGCACTTATAACTCGCTAGGAAGGCTCTATAAACAGTTTTGCAGAATCTGGGGTTGAATAAAGCATGTTTATTCCAGGAAAATAGCGTTGTAAGTGTTTGAACATTGAGGTTTAGAACTGTAGAACACTCTAGTGGAATGATTAGTCCGACCGCAGAAGGCCGCACTCTGGTGATATTAACCGAATTTAAAGAAATGTTGTAAAGACGCGGACGAAAGAAACATATAAGACACACAGAGCGCCCTGTCTGCGTGTGTGTCTGTAGTTTGTGCCCACGCCTGCCGTGGTGGTTTACAATCGCTAGTGTCGAGCGAACTAGTGCAAACTTATATTATTTTTACTTCTAGCGTACACTGTTAATAAACCTGGTCAATCAATGTTAGTGGAGTAGAATCATCTGCTACGTTAAATGATAGAAAGCTTAAAAAACGATGACTCTGTACATTTTCACTCTATAACACTGTGTCTCCGCTAGCCTTCAACCAGAAAGACCACAGGGCACTACAAAGGATCGTTTCAGCAAATTGTTGAGTCCTATAATATTCAATCAGTAGAGCTGGATTATGTATGGCTTTGCGCGTAGTACTTGCTATTTTTGTGAAAACATGTCACATACCACATCTTATCAGAGCAGTAGAAGACACTCTGTCGTTACTTTGCTCTATATGACTACACATAATACCGAAGTAGCAGCACAATTAGTGCAGAAATCATATTTTACGTATGATGTTTCCTTATCGAGCATGATGTTTCCTTATAGGCCTACGTGTCGATAATAAGTGAATAGGCACATTCTTGAACCAATGCACCAAAGCATGGGTGACGGACTGCCCGTCAGTGTAGTCCGTCACCCATGCGAGCCTTGCGCCTGAGAAGAACAAATCTACCACAACTTGGCACACCCACGAGCGAGGTGACAGAAAGTAAACTGTGAGATACTGAGCTCACCGAGGAAGGCTACTGCGGCAGAAACGGGACAGGCCGCTGTTGAAAATAGTCAGCAAATAAAATCGAACATAAAAGGACACTGATCCTCAATTATTTGAGAGGCGTAAAGTTTAGATAGGTTGCAATCATCTTCTAGCCCCACTTCTAGTAAAAGCAGAGTATACGCTGGTCGCACCTTTTGCGCAAGGCCTAATAAACTCGGAAACAACGTTTGGCGGAGATGTGGCCGGAGCTTCGTGTAGTCCGCCTAGCAACCGTATATGATGTGCACCGAAAGGGAGGTTTGCTGAGCTGCACCAGCCGCAGTGCACACCCATTGTAAACGCGGGAGAAACGGAGGCAGCTGAGACAATCCATGGACAGGTCTTCGAGTGATCAAACATGGCGGTGCGACATCGCTGTGGAAAGAGTGAATAAACAGAGATTTGGTTCCCTCTGAAAAGCAAACGAAACGTTCCCTGACGTCCACTCAGGCAACTCAATCTTATCGTGAAATAAGATGTATTACAAAGCAAACTATATGATGCAGACCACTATTGACAATATGCGATAGTTCACTCATGAATGCTGTTAATATCGATGATAGCAGGGCTAGTTTGTGCAGATGCATATTGGAAACAGAGCGACAGCATAGGACACAAGTTAAGAAAGAGAAGAAACGAGTTTGCATCTGCTCCTTTCTTGCCTCGTGACCTGTTTTGTTGTGTAGTTTGTGCAAATGCATGCGTGCCACATTGCGGCACGTGATAAAGTTAGCAGGTGCACTGCCGTGGCTTTGATTAACACTTACGATAGACGGGTTCTTATTTACGCGCTCGGCAGGTGACTTATATTGTGTTGTCAATATGCTTGGACTCCACTGTGAACGATTATAATTGTGCTGCCTTCGGTCACGTTGTCGCCTGAGAGCCTGTCCAACGCCTGAGAACTGGCAAAGATGCAAGAGCAGCAATCAAGATGATTGACAAAGGGTGCGTTCTCGGAAGCAACGGTCCCCACTGGTGAGGTCCTGTGCACCTGGGGAGTTAGCCTACATTCCCGACACCATACTTCCTAAGGATCAAGCGCCTCGCCTCGGCAACGACAATCGGGTCAAGGGAACTTGTATGGCCCTGCGACTGGCAACAAATGCAATGAAAGACCACTTGTTTAAGCCTCGGGGACATGGAGAACTGTGTGGTTATTTATGCGCTGATCATTCTCTTGTGATTTTCACCATCTAAATTGCTGTATATGGAGCTCCCTTTCACGTCCCTTCAGACTTCTATTTTCTCCTGGCAACCTGCCGGGAATCAGCCCTGGAGTCTCCGTTGCCGCTTCTAGCCCCCAAATTCGCAACAGTGCATAGCAGTTTATGGGATCGGCTGGCCTTTGCTATATCGATCGGTGTCATAAGCGCTACTTCTTCGCTTAACTATTAGAGCGAAATTTTAGGCGCCTGTTCCGACAGTGAGCGTCGGCTTCGGCGTAAGCATGCGAATGAGTAGAACAGCGAAGAAAGAAAGAGCGAGCGTGGAGAGTGAAATGAAAGGCGCGAGCCGCGAACGGCGGAGACAAATGAGATCAGCGCGTTCAGTGACATGCGGGCAGGGTATTGGTGTCACGTGGACCAGCGTGACTGCACGTTGCATACTCGTGTCCGGCCTTATTTCATACTAACGTCTGCTCCAGTGAGCTCTCGTTCGCGTTTATTTCGATTCTCATGGTTTGAGATTGTTTTTACAAGGATGAGTCTCAACTGATATTCCTGATGGAAAGATTTCAAGAGACAGTGCGCCATATGCAATTCTCCACGACAAGACGGACCCTCAATGCAAATACGCGGAGGCGACACCGAGTAACGCATTTTTCCTGAGTTTGGTCCGCGCTGATGATGCAACAGAAAAGAGCACACCTACATGATCACGATCAGTGGCAAAGACGTCATCTTCATAAGGCCCGACTATAGAGTCAAGTACCATGGAAGAAGAACGTAAACGTCGTGTCGACCTCCCAGCAGACGAAAGAAAAAGCACGCGACATTTCGCACATAAAGAGAGGAGACGAGATTTTCATGCTGTCACGTGACTGCCGTATCTATTCGCAGGCAGTTGGTGAGGCCGCTAGGCCGCAGGTGCGGGTTAACGCCGGCGGCGCCCCCGCGTGCCTTTTACTGCCGCGTCTATGGGTCTTTCTGCAGTGATGATCACTCAGAAATAGCGCTAGAGTAGCGCGGGTCGTTTGTTGACTGATGTCGCTATCGGCAAGGCATGCGGGGTTGCGTCAAAACAGAGCGCTTAATGAATGGAGGTCTGTCTGCGGCGGCTGCTCTGAATCGCGTGCACGTCTCAATCTGCCTTTCGCGATCTCCCGATTAAGGAGGCAGTCACACCACACTTCAGTCGTTTGCAACGTGCCGCAAGAGGTAGATTGTACGTGCCAGCCAGTATATCGTGAAATGAAAACAGCTATAGAGCTGCACTGAAATTTTGCAATGGGGGGTATAAAATGGTTGGTGAATTTTCGGCAGACTGATTGGTGCAGGTAGTCGGCAGTTGTTTCGCGTTGGTTGTGATTTTGTCTCAAAGACCAAAACGGGAGCTAGGCTCATAGGCTAAATGGCATGTAGACAAGTGACACTGGGTGCCGTGTAAAATACTTCTCGAATTTTTCTAAACCGGGGAGACATGTCCTTTCATCTAGCGAGACGCCAAATGAACAATGTACGGAGCGATAATTCTTATGTTTTAGACAATTTAAAAAATCACTTCAGGCAGATAGCGCTATACCATGACGGAATATTCAAGGACACGGACATTACTCGAATGAGTAATTGAAACACGTATAAGCTAATTTATTATAATCCACTAATTAGCCCTGTAATTAATTATTTACTTACATATTGCAATTCACAAAATGTAGTCGGTTAGTGTATAAGGCATACCTATTATTATTATTATTATGACGAAATCTTCAGAAAAGCCCGGATCTGGAGATGTGTCCCATCTTACTCACGATAAGAATGCACTTTTAAAAAAGAAATCCCTTTTATGCACTGAAGCACAAAATAAACTGGAACGGCCATGTATTTCGTCGCGAACTTTGGGACTGGCTATCCCGAAGCTGGTGTGGTCCTCAAAATTCATTTTAACTGGATGCGATACACCTTGCGACGCCACCGGCCACAATTCATAGATTGCAATTTGTGCCGCAAAGTAGTTGATTAAAAGGGTAGTTAGAGCGTTTGCGATATTTAGTTGAACACCTGAATAGATATCTCACGCATGTAATGTCCACCTCTTTAAATGCTTTAGTCTAAAGAAGGGAATTATGCTACCAGCAAGAGGTGACCTTAAAAATTCTATAAAATTTCGACGTGATAACGTGGCAGAGATTTTCCAAAATAAGGCAGTGCGTTTGGAGGAGGCTCATGAGGCCTCCACAAAATTCCAGAATGGAAGGATCGTGATGTGTGAGAGCAGGACGCCGAGAGAAAATGGAACAAAACGAATAGTGCATGTGTAACAGCAAAAACAACTTAATGACGGCCTGACCACTCTTTGAGCGCGGTAAACAAATCAAATTAGATGCGAGAGAATGCTTACGTGAATAAGTGGGCCAAATATTACTTAATTCCATTCAACGGAGAACTCACAGTGCCTCTGTCAAATGGGTGATGCCTGCCAATGGCTGGATGAGACCCCCGCCATATGAACTGTGTATTACAACGCCGTCGAACCCTAATACGACTATTCTCTAAATGTGGGAAAGTAATATGTGTGGAATATTATCGAAGCTCCGAATAGTAGATACAGAACAAACTAGCAATTTATTTCTTAAAGGTCAGCAGAAGCTTAACAACAACTGCAATAACCTACTCACTCCAGATCACACTCAATAACATGCCCTGCTATAGAAATACAAATACCTTTACGGAACTTCTATACAATAGAAATATCATTTCAACCCGTGTTTAGTCACCGAAGGCAATGAAATTATTCCCCATAATCATGTTTTCAAGTGAGTGAGTGAAAACTTTATTCTAAATGTCCGGCTATTTGTGTGGGGTGGCGCCATAAGCACCCCAGTCTAGGTGACGGCCTCGGGTCCTTGGACAGGGGCGGCTTCCTCGGCGTGCCGGACGGACCGCAGTTGATCAGCGAGGGTCGTGGCTGGGCAGGGCCGCCTACCAACGCACCCCTCGGTTCGAGACTGCCATGTCTAGCCCGTTCGGCGGGGACTCCTGCTGTTCCCTACCGGTGCATGCCCACAGCATGTGCTGCATCGTCGCTCTGGCTCCGCACGCTTTACAACCGTCGGACGAATAAATGTAGGGATAGCAGAGGTGAAGGTTCGCCGGGTTCGAATATGTGCGTGTTTGCAATTGCCTCCAGGCAACCGCCTGTTTCTTGCTTAGTTTGGCGTGCGGTGGTGGATATTTACATCTGTTCAACCTGTAGTGTTGCGTGATGTCTCTGAAAGTTGTCATGCGATCCCCCCACGTCTACTCCCGCAACGCTCTCGCGGTGGGCGCGACATCGGGACAGCCGGCGGGCGTCGCGGCTCGGCTTGTAATTCCTCGAGCCGCGGCGTGGGCCGTCTTGTTTCCCGGGAGTGGAGGGTCCGTGTGGGCGGGGGTCCATACGAGGAAACTGTCGTTTTTGCGGCAAATATTGGCATGTTGAATTTCGAGAATGCGGGCCGCTTCCCGGGAGATCCGGCCGCTAGCGTAGTTACGTATCGCTGCCTGTGAGTCGCTTATTATCACCTCGGCGGTCGTGGTGGCTACCGCGAGGGCTATCGCGGCTTCCTAGGCCGCCTCCGTTTCGTCCGTTCGTATCGTCGCGCTCGCGACGCAAGTTCCGCTGTGGTCCGTGATTGCGACCGCGAAACCGCGTCGCCGCTCGTAACGAGCCGCATCTACGTAAATGGTTTCCTTGCTGCTGCCGTATTTCTTTTGCAAGACTCGCGCGCGCCTGTTGCGCCGGCCGACGTGATGCGTCGAGTGCATGTTCTTGGGCAACGGGGAAACGACGATGGGCTCGCGAATGGGTGTTGGTATCGCGACCTTTTCACCCTGCTGCGTGTGGTAGCTGATGCCCAGTGTCTCGAGGATGTGTCGTCCGGTTCTCTTTTTTGCCAAACGCTCGTACTGCGCGACGTTGTGCGCTTCTATTATCTCGTCTAGGGTATTGTGTAAACCCAGTTTGAGAAATTTATCCGTGCTTGTATTCATAGGCAATCCGATGGCACATTTGTACGCCTTGTGGATGAGGCGGTCTAGCTTCGTTCGTTGGGTCGCCTGCCATTTGAGGTAGGAGGTGACGTACTTTATGTGACTGGTTACGAACTCCTGTACCAGGCGGATCGTATTGCATTCTTTCATTCCACTATGTCTGTTTGCGATACGTTTCAGCAACCGAATTGTTTCATCTACCACGCGCTCTAGCCTGCGTACGGTTTCGCCGTTGTGGCTGTCGGCCGACAGGTGCAAGCCCAGTAACCTAATATTGTGAACATGCGGGATGTCGGAGCCGTCAGATGTGACTACTCTAATTTCTCTGTCTGCGTGCTCGGCTGCGGAATCGGCGTTCTTCGGTTTGCGATCCTTGCGCGTGGGTCTGTAGAGCAGGAGCTCCGACTTCAAGGTCTCGAGGAAACTGTCTTCTTAGAAAAACGTCAGGCAGAAGCAAGCAGGTTATTCTCATTTCATTACTTGAACATTGTTTCTAGCGCGCTATATGTTATTGCGCGGAAAAATAACCCCATTACGCGACTGGTTCAAATTTTATTCACTCATTTGAAATCATACCATAAAGTTATCTTCACTTTTTTTTCTTTTTTTTCTGTAACAGCCGCAATCCAAGCATAACTACATTGAAATCCGGCCTAAACAAGGCTTAAAATTCCGCTTTGGCTTATCACCAGTGGCTGCGGGATGAACTAATCCTTTGTGCGGATAACGTTTCCTAATGAATATACCCTTCTTCCAAAGTAGGCGTCTCACCGTGCAGAAGTAGTCATTTGATGCAGCTCTTGTTACCAGGCTGGACGATATAGTGAAAGCAGCTTTGAGCGAGATCACGAAGAAATTAAGGAGCATTCAACTAGCATTGCCTTATAGAAGACAGCTATATTTTTATCGTTTATAACCCACCCCTCTTTGTAATGTCCCTTTTGTCACGATGGGCACCTGTAAAAAAGAATGAATAAAGTTAAGACGTTCTTGGAGCAACCTTTGTTGGTGGCTCATGCGCAGATGTAAGCCCTGATGGCAACCTACGACAATTTGCTCCACCCCCCCCCCCTTCTCCGTCCGCATATAGAAACACAAAGTAAAAAGGCACATATAAGGTGACGCCAATGGCATCTTCAAGGTTGCCCATCGGGATAACGAAAGCTGCCGGGTTCTTTATGCGGTGTTGTAAGTTCATTCTACATCGAGCACCCTGTGGTGCTTCCTTCCCATCCACCTATTTCCCCCGTACCTCCCTCCTTCGTCACACAAATCTTTGTCATGAACGCCTGTAGAGATGATAAAGAGAAGAATGCATTCGTTATCTGTGCGCTTGTTACCAACCATTACACCTATAAGATGTTGCTCACGAATGAATGAGGAGAGAAAAAAAATTATAAATGAAAGGCAGGGAGGTCAACTAGAACTGAGCCTGGTTGGCTACACTACATTGGGGGAATAGAAATGGAGAGGCACATATTAGGAGAAGAAGAGATAGTTACTAAGGATATCGCCGACGTGGTAACAGTTTTCTCCTTTATATCACTGATAGTCACTCAGTACGGCTCACAGATGGTCGCTCAATCCTGTAGCTTTCAAATATCGCAGCAGGACTTTTAGGGACTTTTGTAGCTGAGTATGCGAGGCCATGGACTCAAGATCCTGTTCAAGGGGAACGGTTTTCAATCTAACCGATTTGGAGCTGTGCACAGAACATGTCTTTGGTTTTCAAAAGATGGGCAGTAGCACAGTAGAACTTCTACAGTCTCCACGACACCACAGGCATTGCACTCGCCTCTATCAGCCGTTCAAATCAAACACGTATATGCATTGGTGAATAGGACGCCCAAGCGTAAGCGGCACAGCATTGTTTCCTCATTTTGCGGAACCCCAGGCAACAGCCGAAGTTGCATAGATGGGTCGAGGGAATGCAATCGATGCTGGGTGAATTCAGGTGTGCACCATTCCTCCAATGTCATAAGGTGCGTTAGCTTCCTTAAGTGCTGGGCCGCGTCAGTTCTCGATAAAAGTACAGAAACAAGGTGTGCTCCTCCGTGTTCTTTCCTAGCAGCTTCGTGATCGAGGCCGTCGCCGGAGATACCGAAATCACCCGGCAGCCGCTGAAACACGACGTCGCGATCATTCTAGCGACATTCTAGCGACAATCTAGCGCCGTTATTGAGTCGCAAACTTTCACCCACCCATTAGCTGGTTGATTGTTTATATGATGAACGGCATCTGAGAGAATACAAGATTCCTCACATCGACCGGTTCGGAGCTTGTTGTGAATACAAGGAAATGCTCAACAGACCTGTAGAGAGCTTATTGTAGCGAGATATGGAAGTATGTGCGCATATTGTAATTATAACATTTAATTATGCAGCATGAAACGCGCCCTGTACACTCTAAATACTAGGGAGAGTATCGCAGGAGTAAATGGGCCGATTTACTCTTCAAATAATTGTTTTACTCTTGTACAATGTCGAGTGGAGTGAAATGCATTGTTACTCCGTCAGCAAGGAGAGAGTGAAATGTTCTTGTCTCTCTGCCCTTCTGAGGGAGAGTAGAATGTCCATTCTACTCTTCCTCCAAGAGAGAAGAAAAAAACTTAGCAGAAGCTGCTGCTTCAAGTGCAGGGGGCTGGCACCGAACATTCCGATGTATCACTCACACACGCTGAGCAAAGGGCATACCGTTTTGCTTCAAAGTGAAAAGGCAGCCACAGTGGAAAGAGGAGCGGAGCCAGCGCTCTACTTTTTCACTCGGAATACTCTTTCATGTATTTATCACACTCTGTTTTAGAAGTATGACTTGCTCTTAGATTCCAGAAAGGGGAACCATTGGGGGCAGAGTACCCCATGTTTAAAACGTCATTATCGTTTACGTGCATGCTAACGAAACCAGTTCATTAGAACCGCTCGTGGCTCCCCAAGCGGGAGCAAGGCCTTTGCCTGTGTCCAGCGGAGTGCGCAGCTTACATCTTAATTAGAAGCTAGAGTCGCTTGCAATTGAACAATTAATTTGGAGCATCTAAAAGTGTTGTTTATCCTTATGAGAAATAGTCATATGAGTGCTTCTGGCTGGTATTTGAGATTTTGATTACAGTGAATCGATCTACTTGCCAACCAAGTATGCTAGTGGAGGGAGCGATGTGTTCAATGCAAAGAACTGAGAGCATCTGCGTGGAACACTTGTTCATCAATTGGCGGATGAGAACATATAGTGTTAATCAAGCAAAAGCCCCTTAGTTTGATGGCTTCTTCAGACACAACTGTTATAAGGGAGAATAAATTGAAACCTTACTGCACATAATAAATTTCTGGACTTAAGCTAGAGTGCCCAGCGATGCACTGTATCAGTCTTCATAGACAAATATATACTTATTTTGAGACGAAGATAAGATTCTGTTAAGCACGATAATTTTTCTTACTTGAGCGTACCTTAGCACTTCAGTAGGAGGAAACTTTGGTTTCCGGTAGTTCGTTCATTGTGCACGTATATGCATAGCCACATACAAAATTCACGGGCATGGAAGGCATATGTAAAACGGAATGGTGCCTCTCCCAATTTATGATTTGCGTCTTCGTCTTTTTCGTGCTCTGCCCTGCCTGTACTTGTGATTGTGTTGCTTTTGATGCATCATATTCGTGACATCTGATCTTTGGTTCACATCTCATGTCATTCTATACTTTAGTTAGATTACCTTTTCAACTAGTCACAATAATTGATCGTGTATTTATGCAGGCTGCTCTTCAAAAGAATGGCGTTAAGGCAGTAAAGCGAAATAAAAGGCTGCAATGTGTGGCATGAAATGTGGATTATTTTAATGTCAATGCTCCTGGCAGTTTTATGCTCATTTGCTACACACAAGATGATATTGTAAATTTAATTTTGTATATTTGTGAGAACATGTAACGGATCAATCCCAACAGCACCGCCAAACTACTATCGTCAAACGCCAACTAAATAGGAAATGTGATACGCCTCTGTACTGCTTTGAGACTGGGCGGGATAATGCTGTGGAACCACGACAAGACAAGTTTAGAAACAATGGGGTGCAGCCCACACAAGAATAACTTTATGTGAAATATTTATAGCCAAAGCTAGACTGCGGCCTCACATGAAAATAGCCGACAAATTTCTAAATGCATTGTACTCTCAGTCAGAAACATCCATAGATTGTACAGGACATTATCAAATGAACTACTCTCTTAGAATATGGCACACGAAAAAGTTTCTTGCACAATTTATCTACGCTACCAGCCTCATGCTTAGCAGCTCATCTGTTCACCTCTGCAATATGAGTGCATGTGTTTTGTGCTAGAAATGCGCTTGCTCACCAGTAAGTAGGCGTATATTTCTCTTCGATCGTTTCTTTTTTAACTTATGAGGTTTCACGTACCAAAACCATTTTCTGGTTATGAGGCACGCCGTAGTGGAGGACTCCGGAAATTTAGACCAGATGGGGTTCTTTAACGTGCACCGAAAGCTAAGCACACGGGTGTATTCGCATGCGGCCGCCATAGCCGGGATTCGATCCCGCGACCTCGTGCTCAGCAGCCCAACACCATAGTCACTGAGCAACCACGGCGGGTCCTCTTCGATCGTAGTGTCAATACTTTGTGAGTTGGGAAACCTTTGCTCTATGTTTAACTTTTCATTGTATACTTTATGGTTGAAAAGATGGAGCCAATTAAATATAAAGAATATTTCTACACTGTAATGCTGATGAAACTTTAGACAATATACTTATGTGTTATTACAAGATGTGTTCTAAGGTTCATGGGCATCATTGTGATCAGATTTTATACGTGTGTTGGTATGTATCTCAAGTTCTTATTCAGCTTGTCCTGTGACTGATAAATAAAGATTTTATCCTTCTAAGAGAAAACAAATTCAATTGAGTAACTAGGCGAATACAGATTACGTCCAATTCACCAAGCCTAAGTGCATGAGCTGCTTATGAAGGAATTAAATATTCCCCACATGTAAGTATTGCGAATCCCTTCTAATTAGACCATGGTTCTACGTAGTGAGCGTCGTCAAATGTAGTCTACGTGAACGTAGTCTACGTAGTGAGTAGTGTCACACTACTGGGAACAGTACAAGCAGTTTGTTCTGTGTTCTGAATGAGTACAAAATCTCTCTTTTAGGAGTGTAAGAAGTCTGTTTTGGGGAGTAGAAACACACAATCTGGAGGAGTAGAAGCACTCGGTCTGGAGAAGTAGAAACACTCGGTCTTGAAGAGTAGAAGTGCTCGGTCTGGGGGAGAATTATTACCCTTGTAGGGAGACTATTGCCACACTGGGGAAGAGTACTAGCACTCCTTTGCGATGAAATAGTAAAACTCTGTCAGGGGGATTCGTTCTAATCTTTCTCTCAAAGGTAGTCGATCTACTCGAAAAGGGAGTGAAATATGGGACAAGCAGATGCTCCCTCGAAGAGAGTTACTTTAACTCTTTTCGTTTTTAGAGTGTATGAAGAGAAACCACAAGGTTCAGGCGGTCCTCACCTCAGTATACTGGACTAAGCTAAGCGCAGCGACTATAAACTCCAATAACATTGGCTGTCATTTCCTACCGATATATGTATTAACAATCTGCGTGCTGCGTGCAGGTAGCTTCAGTATAACATGACTTAAACAGGATACTGGAAGACTTCGTAGATTACCCCCTTAGAAAAAAACAGGGCGATATTGACGAAGGACAAAGAGTGACAAGGGCGCTGAGTCACGACAAAATTTTTTTGTTACGCTCAAAAAATTATGCACATGAGCATAAGGGCCCTGGATGAATGAGAGTTATACAAAGTACATCAGAAAATTTAAAATTCATAGTTTCAGGAAACCAAGGCGATGTTTCAAAATAACAACTAAATAACCCACGCAGTATTCGAGGTGTACCATGAGCCTAAACATCCTGCCTTATGTGCAAGCCGAGCGTGTCCTCCCCCAATCGCCCTGCACAAGAAACTATAATTCGTAAGTGGTACGATTTCTCAATGCAACTGACATATCTGGCATGAATCACGTACGTTTGTTTTTGTTGCTGAGAATCTTGTCGCTGGAGTAAACCATTTATTCTTTGTCGGCCTCCGGGTTGTCTGATTCTTGTATTTCGTCTTTTGACCTCTCTGATTTCAAAAAAAAATATGGGGTTTTACGTGCCAAAACCACTTTCTGATTATGAGGCACGCCGTAGTGGAGGACTCCAGAAATCTGGGACCACCTGGGGGTCTTTAACGTGCACCTAAATCTAAGTACACGGGTGTTTTCGCATTTCGCCCCCATCGAAATGCGGCCGCCGTGGCCAGGATTCGATCCCGCGACCTTGTGCTCAGCAACCTAACACCATAGCCAATGGGCAACCACGGCGGGTACCTCTCTGATTTAGAAAATATTTTACAGCTCCACTAAAAGCAGCATGTATAAGCTCGATAATAGTCTTTCATATGGAATGGTTGGCATGATGGCTTTCGGACAGTGTATTCCTTACCACTGTTGCTCGGAAAAGAGGCCATACTTGGAGCCTGCATATCGAGATAACTGTCTGCCAGATAGAATGCACCATTAACAATTGCAGCTGGACATTTCTGGTGTAGCGGTAACTGATTTTCAATGTTGTTTTAACTTGCATAGAAACATGTGCTGCAGATGATTATGACACAAGACCAATGCCTCGTGCTATTACGAATGACTTCATTAAGATGTTGACACACATGTATAGGCCTAGTTCAATACGAGGGTGGGTACGTTGGTCTTCACAACTTCTACAACGCCGCGAACGCACAAATTTCTAGAAAAGGAGAACTTAACCGACTGTACGTCCGAATCTACACCAAAAAGCTCAACCTATATAGCTGAATTCGAGTTTGTTAGACGGACTAAGCTCCACCTCCACAACTCCGATTCAACTTTTCGTTAAGCAGGCACAAGTTATCTCGGCTTATTGCTCGAAGTAACATTTCTTTTCTTACCAATATATACATTGGTGGAAACCAGACAGCGGGTCAGACACGCAAGCGAGCACGTTCGCGAGCGTACGCGCGCCTTATCACGAGGGGCGATGCGCCGCCGACAAATCGGTAACCGTGACCCTTACTAGAGCACACACCCGCGACGGCGGTGGGGAATGCAGCCCTTCCTCGACTTTACTACACGTTCTCGCGTCGCACGCGAGCTTTTCTCTTCGAGCCTGCGGCGGCAGCTGGTGAAACACACAGTGTCGCAGGAATCCCGCCTAATATAAGTGCATCGTCGGTTGTACTTGTCTAGAGCTCTTTTGTTCTGGGTAGCCGCTCCGGTCCTGCAGTCGATATTAAAGGACGAGGTAAGTGCCACCGAACATGCATATGCACCAAAGCGATCCCTTCATGAAGTCCGGCGACTGAAACGGTCACATTATTTTCAGTCTGCGTAGCCGTATCTTATAATGTTTCTTTTCATTTTTCTCCAGATATTGTTGCTGTTGTTCTTGTTCTTGCCTTAGACAAAGTCATGTGCGTTTTGGGTGTACACAGGGAAAATTAAACCTTTGAAACCGACAATTAGTTGATATTCTGGCCCCAGGGATAGAAATTTGGCAATATTCTTTTGTTAAAAGTTCTGGCAGTCAACATAAAACGCCAGGATCATGAGCCCGCTCTGATCTTCTTCAATGAAAATGCGCCGGTATTAAGTGATAAATATATTCTAATACTTTTCATTCTCGCTTTTCGTCAGCTTTTCGAGCAGCGCTTCACCTACATTATCAACGGATCCGCGCTTCGTAAGCAGAGTGCGATAACGAAGGAATGAAAGAGAGAGAAATAAATCCGTACTGTAAACTCGCTGTGACGTTTGTGTCTTCAGCGTTTACGTCCAAACGGGTGACCTCTTGATTCCATTGAAGTACACCTGTGAAGTACGGCAAAAAACTTGTAGTGTTTCAGCTGATTTACACATCAGAGATGAAGCAAACGTCATTCATTTTGCATTTAAGTCGAGGTGGCGAACACCGAGTATTCGTCGCCCATGTTCTATTGTGTAAATTCACACAGTATAGCAAAATCAGCTCTAAGGGTATGCTTAATGTCAAATCGGAACCATGAAGATTAATATTTGTTAACCACCCGACAGTATCGCTTGAACGTAAAAAAGAAACCCTTATCGAGTAGGCTGCCCCCTTGGGACGTCCTGCGCACTTGCTTTGCCGCGTTCTCGGTCCGCGCTTGCACATCGCTGGTATCCGAGTACATAAGTACGACCTTGCGCGTGCATATGGGTGTCAAGGCAGGTTACGATGGCCGCAACGGTACGTTAAGCCATGCCACCTTGAACCAAAGAATCACGCCTGATATCTAGAAAGAAAGCTGTCTTGGAAGTGAGCCCGTATTTGTTTCAGCCGAACGTCGCATTACACCTGTACCGAAGGTAGAACACAGAATGTTCCTAAAAGTAGTCTGAAAATTGCTACCTGATGGTAGTATATGGTACTTTATGGTACTTGATTGTGCACGCAACCGACCCCACAACTACCCCTGAAAGCACGCTGGCCCCGTACTGGGGTGTCACACCTGGAAGTTGCCGGCGCTTGGGCGTCGTGGCTCTAGTGCGCGCAGCAGGCAACCAACCCGAGTGCGGTTACCACGTTATGAGTGTACGGAAAACACCTAACTGTACCCGCCATGGGCTCCACAGAAATATCAGTGTCCCTCCGCCTTCAGTTGTGTATTATTTCGGCCTCCATCTGTGATCAGCTAGCCGAGTTAACTCGGCTTCTAGAGCAGCCGCTCCTGTAAGACCTTGGTCGCGGGCGTAATCTTTCGATTAGAACTTTTTGTGACATAAGGAACATCTTTTTTCTGAAAATGCTATGTCGTTATCTGTTGTTGTTTTTGTGTTAAATTCTGTCATGCAGTAATGTTACATCAGATACAGCGGTCTCCGGACGGTCATCTTCTGGAGAAATAAAAATGCACACTTGTTGAGCGTGCACAACACGGAGCAGTAAAAAAGTCGATCGTTTATTAAGGCGCGCTGACCCATCTAACGGTAAACGAGAATGTGATTCGCTACTTGCTAGAAATTGATCGCATCACACTTTTGGGATCCGTTTCGTCTCTTTGGCCAGTTTTTTGCCAGACGTACCTACCGGGTGTTTCAGGGAACACGTTCAAAAATGCTAAAAATTGCATGTGCCAGATACCACACTTCTGGTCCATGATATGTCCACTCGGAGATGTGGAAAGTATATGCAAACAGATTGAAATGCATAATCTGCTTAATTATGCATAATCCCCAGAGTACAATCAGCCTCTATATATGGCTTCCATAGATTACGAAAAGGCATTTGATTCAGTAGAGCTACCAGCAGTCACAGAGGCATTAAGTAATGAAGGAGTACAGACCCCTTGCGTAAACAACCTGGAAAATATATACAAAGATTCTACTGCTATCTTAATTCTACACAAGAAGATTAGGAAGATACCTATAAAGGAAGGGGTGAAACGAGGAGACACAATCTCCCCAATGCTGTTCACTGCGCACTTTGAAGAAATATTCAAGCTGTTAAATTTGGAAGGCTTAGGAGTAAGGATCGACGGCGAATACCTCAGCCATCGTCGGCTTGGTGATGACATTGTTCTATTGAGCAACAGTGCAGGCGAGTTATAACAAATGATGGAGGACCTTAACAGAGAGAGCGTTAGAGTGGGGTTGACTGTTCATATGCACATGAGAAAGATAATGATGAAACACTCGCCAAGGGGACCAGAGTTCAGGATCGCCAGTCCGCCTTTAGAGTCGGTGAAGGAGTACGTTTACCTAGGTCAATTAATCACAGGGAACCCTGATCAGGAAAAGGAAATTCATAGAAGAATAAAGATGGGTTAGATCGCATACGGAAGACATTTTCAGCTCCTGACTGGAAGCGCACCATTGTCATTGAAAAGGAAAGTGTATACTTAGTGTATTTTACAGGTGCTGACATATGGTGCAGAGACTTGGAGACTGACAAAGAAGCTTGAGGACAAGTTAAGGACTGCACAAAGAGTGATGGGACGAAGAATGCTAGGGATAATCTTGAGAGACAGAAAGAGCGGTTTGGATCAGAGACATTAGGAAAAAGACTGGCGCTTGGCAGGGCATGTAATGCGCAGGTTAGATAACTGTTGGACCATTAGGGTTAAAGAATGGGTAGCAAGAGAAGGGAAGCGCAGTAGAGGAAGGCAGAAGACTAGGTGGTGCAATGAAATTAGGAGCTTCGCGGATGCTAGTTGGAATCGGTTGGCGCAGGATCGGGGTTATTGTAGATCGCAGGGC
Organism: Dermacentor variabilis; assembly: GCF_050947875.1. NCBI lineage: Eukaryota > Metazoa > Arthropoda > Arachnida > Ixodida > Ixodidae > Dermacentor > Dermacentor variabilis. Next base: position 112,083,615 of record NC_134578.1, on the reverse strand, counting down.
GAGGCCTTCGTCCTGCAGTGCGCATAAAAACGCTGCTGATGATGATACCCAAGCCCTGCATGCAGCGTAAGGGAGCTGCTGAACTAATTGAATTTCTTAAGCTAAAATACGTAGAAAAATCGTAGTGTGACTTACATCATACGTACAGACATGATAGCATCAGGTTGTAATTTGACTACACGAGATAACATAATGCCGTTATGCGAAAAGTCAAACAAACCCTTTTTACAGCGTTTCTACCATGCATACACTAGCCACGGCGTCTGTCATTTGTGCGCGCCGGTGCGTCAGTATCTTGGAGGCCCCGAGTGGCGAGCCCGGTTCCTTGCAATACCACCATATGGCCTTCGCATCTCCCGAATCGCGGCTCAGGCAAGAGGCCGCGTTTCTACCAGAAAGGCAGCCTTCGTGCTTAGCGTTCGCCGCCAACGTTTCCTAGCAAGCACTAAGATTACACACGCTCCAGTTGCCGGTTAGTGCGAGAAGCAGTCAGGGATCTTTGAATTCTATCGCGTACCACCAATAAAGGCGTAGATAAGCGACCCCCGTGTTTTTTGCTGAAACACCCTCTATATGAACACGGTAGGGCGGCGAGGACGGGCTCGGAGGCAGCGGCTTTGATGAGAGGGATATATGATTTTACTCTTGTACATCATTTTACAGAACACCTAACACCTACAACCAATGAACATTCATGAAATACGGAGAGTTGCCAACATCCAAAAGACTGCTTTGCACTGCACAGCAGAACAACCGAGAAAATTAACACCAATAAATGTCGTAGTAAAGCGAGTACGTACAGTCATTACTTTCTTGCCTATATTACTGCAGCGTTTGCCTAGATTAAGGAAACCCCGGCTGCTGTCAAATGTTGGCTTGGCCATGAGAAAATCTTCAGTAGCGCAGTATTTTGCCTGAAGACATAACGCAGCAGTAGCCAGGTGCGCCTCCTGTGCAACGTTGTCCTCTCTGCTTGGAACCTCCGATGTTCTTCTCTGGGGCATCGTTTTGCCCCGTATGCACCCTAATGACTTCCCTGCACACTGCCTGATTGTCAAAGTGTTATGACATCGGTATGCAGCGCTCAGAAGCACCATGTAGGGCATAAATGGAGCTTATTGACGACTTCCAGAGGAGGAAATGAGAGGTGTCAATAGTAGAGTGGCGCCAATTTCTCGAATTGTGGGCACGCCTGAACAGAAGATAGTAGACTTGAAGCAGCGCACCCCACCTCAAGATAGGCAGAGGGGAACATGCGTGCTGCGGCATCACGTCAAAACGTTGAGTTCGTATTATCAGAAGGCTGTCGTGTGCACCTCGACTTTTGATAGATTTGAGCCGATGTGGTTGCAATATACATTGCGCATAGGCATATTTAGTGGAGGTGTGGTGTACGCGGCCTCCCTCTTCTCGCAAAATGAATTGCTCCCCACTCCATTCATGTAAGGTGACAAATGGCGCATAAGCCCTGGCCGCATTTCACCATAGCACAGTTGTATTTCAGCACTTTGCACTTCAATGGTGTATGAAAAAGATAGCTGGGCACTATGCGTAGATAATATTTATGCCTACTGTATTTACTCGCATCATGCTCGCACCATCTATCACATGCATAATATTTGCGCGCATAATGCTCGTGCTATCGGGCATCAAAAGAGACGTTTTCTTTTTTCGAGTAAAAATCACAGCAACGAAACTTGCTGCAGCGACTTTCGTCAGCTTTTTCCGGCCGGCAATAAAGATAGCGTATGGTGGCCGAGTACCACCTGCTGAGCTCTACGTGGGCTTTTGACGCGCACAAGCATAATCCAATCCAAACCAAAAAGAAAAAGTGAGATTTCTGTCATTTCGTGAAGTCCGTGACTTCAATGGGGATAGCTAATGCGTCTCAGTTTTTCCTTTTTCTTGCTTCGTCAGAGCGCGAGATGTAATCTACACGAATGGACTCAAGCTGCACGATGACGACAAAGCTGACGAGAGAGGGATCAGAGACTTGAGTGTTAACATCGACTCTTTATTGATCGTGCCAAAGTCACTTTGTACGTTTGTTCATTGATTCTAGGTTAAGCCACTCTCTGAAAAATAAAGGGCATTTGCACTTTACGGTTATGTAAAACCACCACTTGGAAGTAATACTTATTAGCGAAAAGAAGGTAGGGCGGAACTTCAATTTACAACAACTTCACTCCCTAGTTTTTTATTTAGAACATAGAAAGTTCCCTGAAAAATTTTCTGGAAGAATTATTGCATCCCGCAAATTTGCATAAATGTTCAGCCAAAATAAAGTCCCAGCTTTACTCGAGTAAATACGGCATACGTGGTCCAAAGCTTTAACGACCTGGCGTCGCCTTTACAATTTTAAACTAGGCCAAATCATCGGCAACCAGAGCAATGGCGACCAGTGCAGCACTCCTGGCGGGCCTTCTCGTTGCCGTCGTGCTCACTGTCACGGCTGACGAGTCATTCGTCGAGAGGCAGACCACGGAAGGCATGGTTCGCGGCAAAGTTGTCCGTGTTCTGGACAAGTCCGTCGAAGAGTACCGTGGCATTCCGTTCGCCGAGCCGCCTCTGGGAAAGCTGCGCTTTCGGCCTCCACTTCCAAAACAACCTTGGGAAGGCACCGTGGACGCAACCGCTGGAAACACAGCCTGTCCTCAGGTGGGAATCACACGAGTACCGTCGCTTGACTTGCGTGATCGCGAAGAGAGAGTGGCAGGTGCACGAACTTAACATCATATTTTAGGAAAAGACACTGGAGGGAAAGAAAAGAATGAAAGGGATACATGTAGCTGAAGACGCATAGTAAGCGTATCACTTAAGCGGAAGGTCACGATGGTGCAGCGCAAGGTTGGAAACTAAGGGACGCCAAGTTTGTTTCAGTTAGCCAAGTAGCCGCAATTGCGGATGAAATGCGCATGGTCTCGACGCCTGTAGCAGCTGATAATTCTTCATGTTACAAGGAACAAGGCCATGTATCATGGTTGTCTATTACATTGCTGACAACAGGTCGATGCACTGAGAAGTGTGACAGGTACCTAAATAAATTTCAACCTTCTATGCCGCTTGGACGAGAAGAAAGGAAACCAAGGCGCCCGATTTTTATTATTCGAATCATCAGATGCGAACAGACACTAAGCACAACATAGGGGAAATTACTTGTGCCCACTAATTGAATTAAAGAGATTATAAGGACATGGATGAAAAAACAACTGGCCTCATGTGGGATACGAACTCACGTCTTCGCATTACGCGTGCGATTCTCATACCAACTGAGCCAAAGCTGCGCCGTTGCGTTTCCGCATTCCGTTTCTGAGGTATTTATGTTCTTCTAGTAGAACTAACCCTGGCAGTGTTAGCCTGTGCCATCTCTCACAAACCTAGGTGGTGGATGTGGCACGTTCTTTCTGCCGCAGTCGTCACAAGAAAGTGATCTATTTAGGTGATTGTGACGGATCCCTAAACCCACACATGCTACCTGAAGGCATCAATGTTGCTGGATTTGAAGCCGTCGTAATGCAGTGGATGGGCAAGTACGAGTAACTTCCCCTATCTTGTCCATGGTATCTGTTTGTTCCCGTCTGATGATATGATTAATAAAAATCGGGTCCCCGTTCCCTTACGACGAAGAACTCCAAGCCACAGACAAGAGGCAAAGAAAGCTTCGGTTAAAAAAATTCTAGTGCTCCTCCCGCCCCTAAACGCTGTCAGAACGTGTCGTACATTGCATAATGTCCTTCACTTTATTTTCGTCACTCATATCGCGTTATGCTCAACAGAATAAACATAAGCAGGATAATACCGACTCACCAATTCGCCACCGATTACTCCAATGAACATTAATCATAACACTTGATGAACCATCTCTGTCGATGGCGGCTGTAGAGAGAGAGAGAGAGACAGAGCAAAATAACTTTATTGTCGTAGTAAGCTTAAAGGGTGGGACCCTTAGTGCAGGACTCCAATGGTCATGGCCATGTCGCGGGCCTGCCAGACCAGCGCCTAAACAACCTACAGGTTTCTTTTCCTAGCACAGCGTCCAAGCTATGGGGAATATGGGGTGGAGGACATCTAAGAGGTGGAGGTTGGAGTAGGTGCTGGTATGCGCTTGCCTCAGAAGTACCCTGTCCTCTCTCAAAAGAGTAAAAGCTAGGGTATGCTTGACTAGCTCTCTGCTCCCCGAATGTAAATACATTTTGTTTCTTGGACTTGCAGCGTAAGCATGAAGAAGGCATACACAACGTAACTTCAAACAGAACAAGAAAATAATTGCACCCAAATCTATTCCTCAGCTCTGTGTGCACTTGTACTAGATGTACACACAGGTAGAATATATATATACATATATATATATATCGGACCAGTACGGCTTTTAATCTCAAAGCACTAAATTTACTGCAGAGCAAATGAAATGGCAAGCCAACCATTAAGGTCAAGGACTTCAGAGAACTGCAGTGAAAACATATGTCTTACCTAAGCGCGACCCAATGAACCGCTTTATTTCTTTCTCTATTTTTTTGCATATGGACTGCGCCAATCCAGGTGCTGTTGGAAGGAATCACAATGGGCAACCTGAGCTTTACAGAAGACTGCCTTCAGCTGAACGTATGGGTCCCAGAGGTCGCGAATGACTCGGGCTCGCGTCGGCCTGTACTTGTGTGGATCCACGGAGGAGCATTCACCTTTGGCAGCGCGAATACGGCGAACTGTAGCGGAGTCTTGCTCGCCGCGCTGATCGGTGTAGTCGTCGTCTCCATGAATTACCGTCTTGGCATCCTGGGTTTCATGAACGTGTACTCTTCTGAGGCGCCAGGCAATGTTGGCCTCTTGGATCAGAACATGGCTCTGAAGTGGGTGCAGCGGAACATCGGACACTTCGGAGGCGACCCTGAGCGAGTGACGTTGTTCGGCGAGGGCGCAGGCTCAATGAGCGTACACACGCAAATCATGTCGCCTTTAAGCCGACGCCTCTTCAAGAGGGCAGTCTTGATGAGTGGTACGATGTACAGCCGAGACACATGGGATACAGTTTACGAAAGCATAGTCAAAGCATACAAGGTCGCTAACGTTTTGGGGTGTTCTAACAGTGCAAGAATCGGGCTGTCACCGAATGTGGAAACAATCGTAGACTGCATGAGAAACAAGTCCGCCGATGAGCTCTCCACGGCTTCTCTGGTCGTAGCGGCACCGAAGATGGCCCCATTTTTGCCTACTTATAGTAACAAGTTCCTTCCCCAAAGTCCATTAGGGGCCCTGAAGCGTGGTTTCTTCTCATCTGTGGACGTCTTAGCTGGCGTAACTTTAGACGAAGGAGCTGCGTTTCTCCTGTTCCCGTTGGTCCCCGAACTTTTAGTGGAAGACCTTCAAGGTTCTCCACCAGAGGAGCTTGTTAAGTCTCTTCGCAGCGCATTATGGCGACGACTTAAAGAGAACATACGGGATATATTAGAAACGTACACCAAGGAAGCACCAAAAGACGATAATAACGCACTGAGACGCCAATACATCGACTACCTGTCGGACAGATTGTTTAACTGTCCCCTGCAGTTCTTCGCGGAGAAGCACAGCGAAAAGGACAACAAGGTTTTCACGTATGTATTCACCCACAAAACGGCAATGTTTCCACTGCCTGGGTGGATGGGAGCGCCCCACGGCTCCGATGTGGCCTTCGCGTTTGGTCACCCCTACGCAGTAAATCCTGATTCTCCGGATGGACGCATGGCTGAGGCCTTTGTGCGAATGCTGGCCAGCTTCGGCGAAAATGGGTGCGTTGCTTTCTTTATATTTATGTAGCACAGATTGAATGGTCTTGCCAGTAATTTGTCTTCATAATTAACCTCCTTGCTCTAGAAATAACACCAAAGTGGCAAAGTGAATCCATGAGAGCTGCACATCGACGCATTATGAACATTCAAGAATTTATGCTAATGCCAATACTTACAGTTGGCCGCTAACCGAACGCAGAAACCACCACATGTATCTACTTACAGCAGCGAGAACGCGTGGAACTTGTCGAATTTGTGTGACCACCTGTCGCGAACAATCGCTGGGGTTGTGGCCGAACCTTATGCTTATCTTATGCTCTAACAGATGTGTTGGCATTTTGAACGCTTAAAAGGGAATGGTCCCCTATCGATTACCGTATGATTTCTCAGCATAAAAAGGAATGGGATTTCATAAAAAGACAATGATAATAATTGAGTAAATTAGCGCTTTATTGTCTATATTAAGAAAGCCATCTAGAAACTTATGAGAAAATAGTAGATTACTGGCGCAACAAAAAAAAAATAGGTATCTGAGGAATATCGTGCATAGTATATTATATCGTGATTATCAGCGATACACCACGCTTTGTTCATTTACAATTTCGTAAAACAATTAAAACGCATGCAGCGAAATCGCAGCGGTCAATACTGGAATCAAGCCGCTAAAATAAAACGAATTTTGTGCGAGCTCATATTCCTTATGCCCTTGCGGTGTAGAACTCAAGGCCGCAGTAATCGACTGGAGTCAGTTCAAAAATTAGTGTGAAGAGCTGCACTTTGAAGAGCGAAGTGATCTGTATTAGCAACAGGATGAAATCATTAGGCAGTTTAGAAATAGTGCACCCAAATGTACTTACATGACCAATGGACATGAACCTGATGCCATGTAGGTGCAGGGGAAAATATTTTTTTTTTGCTCGAGAAATAAGAATGCTTTGGTTACGTTGTGTACACAATGGTTGACAAGCCTCACTCAAACTGAGCAGGGCATCGTTCTGAAGGGATTCAGGGTTACTTCTTGATTACGAATAACGGGGGCTGTGGAAAGGGCATTGAATTTTTCAACTGCTACTTGAATTGGAAGCTGCGATTTTTAGAGAAGTTCAGCTCACACCATGGCAGTTCCAGCTTTTTCATTAACAAAAGTTACTGGAAGAGTAGGACGGCGCGAAATGCCGTTTCCTTATAGGCACCGAACGCTAGAGCAAACATGAAGATGACATGGACATTTATTTTCTTAAATTCATTCTTATACCAGGCCAGAAGCACGAAAGCAGTGAAAAATGTTTTACTTCTTCGGATTCTTAATACCCTTGCGGCTAGAAATCAAGGCCTCAGTAATCGACTTCAGTCAGTTCAAAAATCAGTGTGAAGAGCTGCACTTACGAGCCCCAGCTAGCGAAGTGAGCTGTAGTAGTAGCTGGATGAAATCATTGGGCAGTTTAGAAATAGTTCACCCAAATGTAGTTACATGCTCAATTAACCCCGCCCTGCTAGCGTTCTTTTGTACACATTTTATCATCGTTTTGCTTTGTCTCCTCGTGATGTCAGTTAGCTTGTTATTAACCGCTGAAGTACCTTTCACTTGCCTGACATTGGAATCAAACCAGTTCATTGTTTGATCTAATGCTGGGTAATGCTTCTGGATACATTTCAGGCACGTTGGAGTGACGATTTCGTCTTTGTGATATTTGCATCCGTTTTAGACGACACCTCTGCTATCACCCTCTTCGGCCTTTCGAGCATGTCTGCAATAACATTTAGCAAATGATGTTCCACTGGTATCTGTAGAGATAGCCCCAGTACTTCGTTACAACTCCTATATATATATATACATTTATTATGCTAAAGGGGTGTGATATAATTTAATAATTCATAAAGATGCAATCAAGGGGATCTAATATTGCAGGTGTGGAAGCAATATTGCAAATGTATGAGCTCGGACAACCTTTTCTTGCTTGTGCTGCCGTGCCCACGGTGCTTAGCTCTCCTATGTACCGTCAAACTGCTCTTGCGGAAATTCCTTCTCCTGTGTGGCGACATCGAAATGAATCCAGCACCTACACTAGACCAAATCGTAAGCTCGTTAAAGGAAATCGCTTCGGATATTAAACTCGTTCAAGGAAAAGCGGTTTCCTGATATAGATTAAAAACTAGATGCCTTAACAAGACTTGAAGAGAGGCTTGGCTTGTGTCAAGAAGAAATTGTCAACATGAAACGCGCCTATGAAAGCTTGGAAAAGAAATTCGACGACCTAGAAAATCGGAGTAGGCGATCGAATTTAATTCTGTATGGCGTGCCAGAAATTGACGCTGACTCGAGTGAAATTCTTGAACAAACAGTGAACAAAACTGTTGTTCAGGGCACTCTCGACTTAAATCCGGTAACTATCGAACGCGTACATCGTCTAGGAAGAGCAGAACGGAACAAGAATAGGCCAGTAATGTTCCAGATGCTAGATTTCAGGCAGCAATCAGCCATAAATAAATAAAGTTATAAACTGAAAAACACGGACTTCTCAATCGGCGAATATTTTTCACCCAGAATCAGAGACATTAGAAGGAAGCAGTGGAATAGCGCAAAAGAAAACTGCGAGAAGAACGATAAAGTATCGCTACCATCTAATCAACTGTTCATTAACAATCGTCCCTTCATTTGGGACGAGGAAAAGAACGACAAAGCCCATCTCCAAAAAAAAGGACGAGGTACCACTAAGGCAGCAAACTCGTCAAACTCGTCAACAAGTAAAATTAAAGCCCTAACCATTTAAATTTTAACGCGAGAAGCGTTTTGAACAAAACAGAAGCTCTGGAAAATCTCCTACTGGAACATGATCCTGATACAGTAGGGGTCACGGAAACATAGCTTTCGCCCGAAATATTTCATTATGAGGTTGTTCGTCCTAATTACGTCTTTATTCGCAAAGACCGACCTTCCCATGGTGGTGGCGTCGCTTTACTCATCAAAAGATAGCTTTCATGTGTATGCCTTCTCGTTGTCACAGACGCCGAGGCCGTTTTCTCCCGGCATCTTTGTGGTGGCACCCCCATATTTGTGGGATGCATTTACCGAAGCCCGTCATCAGGTTACAAGTGCCTCACCACAATGTAAAACTTCCTGCAATATCACGTACGCAGCTCTCGTGTCTTGCTAATGGAGACGTTAAGGTTCTAGACATTGATTGGACTACACCTAAACCCCGCATCGGTTGCCGCGGACTTACTGATAGACCTAATGTTGACCTTTAACCTTCATCAAATTGTATCATCTCCAACGCGCAAACATAATACAACTAAAAATATACTTGACCTGATACTTATTAGTCAGCACTTTCCAATAGACCAGGTTCGAACTGATGTAATTAAGGTCATATCTGACCAAAGCATACATACCTGCTTGCTGCCGCTTGGCTTTAGCTTTGCAGATCAACAGCGTGGATCAACTGTAATCGATTTTAAAAGGGCAGACGATAACAGTGTGTTAACCTATCTCGCACATGAGTTTGAATTGTTTTCACCGCTAGCTTCCGACGCAGCTAGTGATACTAATCTACTTTGGCTCAGGTTCAAATCTGCTGTTATCCACTGTATTACTAACTTTATACCAACCAAACTGAGCAAATAAACAGTGAACAGCCCTTGGGTAACACGTGAAGTGATTCAAGCAAAGCGAAGAATAACAAGGCTGCGCAGGGTGGTGAAAAACACAAACTGTGAGCCTTGCATTCGGCACAGACTACACTGCGTGAAAGCAGAGTTTAGACATAGCCACGTAAATCACATAACACATAATCACATACATATAAGCAATACATGCCAAACAATGCTACTTCAAGGTCACCCTTCCTAGTTTTATTAAAAGCAGTCCTAAGAGGTTTTGTAGGCACCTCCGCACTAATAATTCCACGGCATCGCACACGGGTTCAGAGGAAAGAAAGGAGAAAGCTAATGCATACAACAGTTTTTTCCGCTCAGTTTTTACCACAGATAACGGTACCATCCCTCCCATTTTATCCTTTTGTGCATCAATCATGGATTGCCATGAAGTCACAAGATGCAGGAATACTCAGCCTACTGCGTACCTTCGATTCTAAAAATCCACTGGCCCAGACGATATTCCAAATGAGTTCCTTAGAAAATATGCGGAATGGTGTAGCAAGCACCTTTGGCTAATTTTTCGCAAATCACTTACTTTGTGTCAACTACCAGACGACTAGAAAATTGCAAAAATAATACCCATTCACAAATCTGGAGATAAGTCTTCAGTACCTAATTGCCGTCCGATATCTCTTACTAGCACTTCGTGTAAGTTAGTCGAACAGATTATCCTAAAACACATAGCCGTTTTTCGTGAGAAACTAAATTTCTTGTCCCCTAATAAGCATGGATTTCGTAACGGTTTGTCCACTATTACCCAGCTAACCGAGGTAGTGCATCACCTACCGCTTAACATCAATAATCGCGGCCAAACGTACATGATTTTACTTGATTTATCAAAGACCTTTCATTGCGTATGTCACAGTAAATTATTCGAACAACTAAGAAGTGTAATCGGAGAGGGATCCGTTTTTCATGGATGAAAGGTTTTTTAACCAACAGCTCGCAGTTCGTATTTTTCGAAGATGTTAAATCGGAAACAGTCCCATCAACTTAAGGAGTTCCTCAAAGTTCCGTCCTGGGACCACTGTTATTTTTATTCTTTATAAATGATATTACATAAAACATTGACTGTAGTATCAAGCTCTTCGCAGACTACTGCATTATTTATAAAGAAATTCACAGCATCACTGACCACCTTAAACTCAATGCATCCCTTGATAAGTTAGTAGACTGGTGCGTTAATAGCAAAGGTCCATTAATGTAAAAAAATTCGTAACCATTGCAGTAACAGGAAAACAGAATGCGTCCCAATTCACTTATACTATTTATGGTAAACCACTAGCCAATGTGGAACAACACAAGTATTTAGGCATTACGTTGACGTCTGGCCACAGATGGGACACACACGTTGCCACATTACGGCAGCCACACTACGCAAGCTTTTCTATGTAAAAATATGCTTAAGAATGGCACCCGCGTCTGCAAAGCTACTAGCATACACTACATTCGTAAGACCGGTGTTAGAATATGCTAACACAGTTTGGTTCGCTCATTCCCTAACTAGTATAACAAAATTGCAGTCAGTACGGCGCAAAGCCGTGAGATTTGTGTATAACGAGTATAAACGCACGGATTCTCCCGCTAACTTTCTAGCTTCTTCTGGCACTGGGACTCTATCCACAAGGGCAAAGCAGGCACGTCACAAGCTTTTGTACCAACTGCTGCATTACTTCTATAAGATAGATGTGTCTAAGTATATCGCATTTTCACAGTCGCGCCCGACTCTTCATAAGCGTAAATACATATTGACTGAATATTCTTTTAACAATGACTCGTTTGGGTAATCGTTTTTTCCACTTACGATACGCGAATGGAATAGGTTAAATCCCGATGTCAAGGACGCCGAAATAGTCTCCGCTTTCTGTGCAAAGTTACAACATACATCTAACCTAGTACCATCGCCACTGCCGCGCACCATATCTCATTTGTACGCTAGTTCCCTTTTCTTAGATTCCTAAACTTTTACCATGTATTTCCGTTCCTAACGTTTGCTATTCATGAGCGTTGAAGTGTGTACCGTTTTTCTTCGTGTAAGAGATTGCTTATGCTATCGCACATAATTTTGTCCTTGTACTATCACTTGCTTGCTTTTTTATTCCATTCCCCTTTTTGTAACATATTGCAATCCTGTGCCTGGTTGGGCTTCGCTTTTTTATTTTCAATAATATTTTGTGGTGCTTGCACATGAATTTGGGGGTGATCTTTGCCTTAAATGTTCTGTATAGAAGTTTGCTTTCTTCTCTTTTCTTCGAATATTTTCTATTTTCTATTTTTTTCACAATGTGCTAGATTGTGCACTGTTAAACTTAATTGCAATATTGATGTTTTTGCTTAAAGAACTGCTTAGACCACATTTATTGCTTTCATACTACCCTCGCGGATGTGCTTAGGTATTTCCTTGTCGATTCTCTTTTTCTGTTGTTTTCTTTTTAAAAATGATTGTCTTTCTAATGCCCACCTTCTATGCTCTCAACTGAGAGTGGAAGTATTGAAAAATTGTTGAAAATTATGTAAAATGTCGCCAGGGTCCCTATAACGTAAAGCTATTCCAACATCTTTCTATTCCTGACGTCAAATTTGCGTTACCACCGACGTAAGCATCGGGCGGTGACCTGCAGGGTTCTCTGAATAGATTAATCAAACGCTCTACTCATTTACAGGAGGTCACGTTTGTTTTCTTTAAAAACCAATAACATTGCCTACACTAAGCGGCTTGCCTTATCTAATTGGCTGACAAGAGCGAGGTGCGCGCTCAAGTAGAGAGGGCCGATACAGTCCACTGAAAATGAATAACTGGATGAAGAAGGGGGTGCCAGCGTCTTAGATTGGTCCGCTTTCCCTTACTTAGCTTGCTGTGGCTGGTCGAAAATCGTGAAGGCATGCAACGGAAGCTTAAGAAAGACGCTAAAACGGATCCTCAGCTAAAAGAAGAGTTGGCAGTACGATGTCGTAAACGTGCCGAAAGAGCTCGAAAACGTTACACGGCTTCGCGAAAGGTTTTGTTATACGCAAATAAAACCACGCTCAGTGGCAGGTGCAAGTAGTCAGTGCTTGAGCGATTGGTGGCAGCAATCTTTTATTCCTTTAGGAACGGAGCAGCCTGCGGCTATTCAGAAGAAAATTTAGTTTTTTTTTCGGCATATAATGCATCGTTCGCGCGTGCACGGCACTTTGATTTGACGCGGTTAGTTGTTATGGTCTTGTGAGGTCGCGTGACAGGCAGGTTAAGTGGGCGCAGCCCAAAACCTTTTCACGAATAGCCGATGGCTGATGGCGAAAAGGCGTCGAGTGAGAAACAACTGTATTGCTTTTGTTTGGTCAAGTCATACATAATGTCGTGTAACACGTCATATCCGATGGAGAGCAATCGCGGCTTTCGTGACTTCGCGTGACAGACAGGGGAAGTGGGGGTCGTCCAAATGAGTTTTGACCAGTCGCGGAGGGCTGATTGCAGAATTAGAATAGAAAATTTTGGAACAGTTTTAGGTTATAGCGCCCCTGTTTACGGTGAGCCGATTGGTCCAACGGTCGGTTGCTTGTACGACAAAAACTTCTCCGGCGCAACCCACCAGTGCATGCGCGAATGAAAAAGGAGAGAAAATGAGGCGCGCGCTTAGCCAACGCCACATAGATAGCAGGAGGCCTCTTTACTCCGATCCATGAAATCGCGCCACCTGGCCCGAAATCTCAATGAACAAGGCTGGCGTGAGGAAACCGGTGACGTCAAAATCACTGTTGCCTACTCGGGACCATCCCCATTAGACTCTATGGCAGCCGGGCCAGGTAACATGTGCCATGGATGGGTGTGAAAAGGCCATCTGCTATCTAGGTGGTGGTGGATTAGCTGCACCAACAGTGACGTCTTAGCTCTCCCTCGGAGCCGATCACGCGCAGCAGTTTCTTTCCGGCTTCGAAATGGGTAGGTCCCGCGTCATACGTACTCCTTAAGATCAATCAACAACGCCGCGGGCAGGACCAGGAACTAGCTCGGCTACACCGCGCCTATGCTGCAGCCCGCGCACAAGAACCGGCTCGTGCAGCCGAGCGCAAGTAGCAACTGCGTAATGAGGGTCCGGCAGATTATCAAGGCGTCATCTAATGAGCCGTCGGCACTAACCCAGTGATAAACACTGGGGCCGCACGTTTCAGCTTCGCTGGTTAACCATCTGTATGGACTGTAATTTTAGGACTAGCCGGAGAATACGCCGTTCTAAAAGGAATGGAAGATTTGCGCCCCCGCCCCCTAATCATCTATCTGCCTGCCACTAAATACTCGGGGCTTCCGGGGACCGTGAATTTATTTACGTATAATAAACATTTTTACGTTGCAGAACAACGTTGTCAAGCCCTTTCAGCGCGTTTACAACATTGCTCTGCCAACTGTTTTTCACTGGGTATCTAGCTTAGCGGCATTTTTAACCTTCGGCTGCAGAAACGTGCTGAGATAGGCAATTTCTGGTTGAAATCCGTTTTGAAGATAAACAAAGGCGACCTCCTACAAGAGACGAGACCGTTTGATTGCTTGGGTCCAATAACACTACGAGTCACCGCCCGATGCTTGCTCGGGTTTTAGGCAAATTTGACGTCAGGGGTTTTGAACAAAAACAAATTGGAATGTTTTTACGTTATACGGCCCCAGGTATACCTGTGTCATTGCGTTCATTGAGGTGTTGCTTTCCGCACAGTCAAGCCCTAATTCGGTTTCTCCTAATATATGTTTGCAATTAAAATTTTCTAAAGCATATCAGTTAGTATTTTTGCAAGTTGATGCTTCTGTGGAAAATATTTTGTGAAATTTTGTCTTATCAACAGGATTCCGGAACTGCCCGACAACGAGTCGTGGCCACGTTACAGCAAAAGCTCGCCAAGCATGATGGTTCTAAACAATGGCCATTTTAACGAGACGCAAGGATTCCGCTCAAGCTACTGCGAACGCTGGAGGCCTTTGTACTAAATGTGTCACTGAGGTTTGTTATGATTGATATGCATTACTGGCTTAGTAATTGCACATTTGCACTCCATTAACGGTACTACAAACAAATAATACAACTCAGGTTGACCTCCCTGCCATTTCTACGAAAAAAAAATGTATTTCTCTAAACTCATAGAGCAAACCCGCACAACGCGTTGGCCGGCTAGTTGGTGCGAATCCATGAGTACTTTGTTTAACGCAAAACAACAGACACAAGAAAGACGACAGGACAAGCGCCTTGTCCGGTCGTCTTTCTTGTGTCTGTTGTTATGCGCTAAACAAAGTATTCATAGAGCAAAGCGCCAACAGAAAAGGAACGCCGAAAAGAACGACAACATCCGAACGTTCCTTTACTGTTGGTACATTGTTGTAAAAAATGGTTGACCCTTCTTTCAAAGGAATTGGTCATAACACGAAACCAAAACGTGTATTTTATCAAGCTCCAACAGATTTGTTGCACATTAACTAATACAAGCCTATAAATATGCACAGCATTTTCTCATTAATTACAGTTTCGCTCTAAGGTCGAAGCAAAGCCAGCAGTAGCAAGCGCGCAGGCCTGTGCTGCTGCCTAGCTTGAAGAGCACGCCGGAGCATACCAGGCGTTATATGCATATACGACGCGTCGGTAAGTGCGTGTATAGCGATAATGCGTGGTTAGAGCTCCGGTGGATCACATGCAGGCGCCCACACAGATTTTCGAAGGTAAGCAGACGGCCCAAAGCGGTGTGGGCTGCCCGTTGACGGCCGCCGGAGATGACGTTATAAAGAGGCTCTAGGAGCGCACTACCCTTATAGATGCCCGGGCTGCCGGGCATTGTTCTGCCGTATTACTAAGCGATAAAAGAAATATTGCATAAATGTACTCATCACGATAAGCTAATCACACCAAGAACAGATTGCTGTTAATACAGCAAACATTTCTAACCTTTCTACACTTGCTTTTCTAACCGTTCGTTAGGCACAAAATGGCTAATTATCGCCATTGCCGGGATTGGCATGATGACCATGGCTTGACTACGCACGCGGGACAGATTTTTTGCAGGCGCTCGGATAGAACAATTCCGTGCTAAGCAGAATGTGTTTCAACATGCCCATATTTGTCTTGTTTTGCTAGGATTCAAATTCTTTGACACAACAGTACACCTCCATTTTATTATTCTTTGGAGTCGCACTCATATTCACTTTTTGGTGTGGCCCCCTGGATAACCTGACAGAACAATTTACACACGGCAAGGGCCGTCAGTGAGCGCTAATGGGAGAGTAAAGCACAGCGAATATTTTCTTTTGGATTGTAAACATCACTGCCAGCGGAATCAAGCCTGTTTGTACATTGCATTCAGGTACTGTGCAACAGCCGAGTCCCTTGCAATGTAGAAAATGCAAACTTAATTCTTAGATATGTACTGATGAGATACGGTCTGATAAAATTCCTTTTGCTGTTGTTTTCTTCTGTATATGACGCGCCCCTACGCAGAATCGGCACGGGTTTAATATAGATAAGTATTCGTTTGTGCCTATAGAGCAAACAAAATATTTATTGGAAAATCGAAGTAAAACCTAAACAGCATTACGCGCTATGCATTTAGCAGGGGAGCCGGCTTGATGCTAGCAAGAATTCTTTAACAGCTCATCGAACATTCTCTCCATAACGCCGTAGACAGGTGACGCCCAACGAGAGAGTGTCAGGAACAAGAAGATTCACTCCTATACAATGAAACGGGGCATATAAAATATTTTAATAAGGATGAGCAATGACAAATTACCAACAGGAATTGTATATCGTCTCAAGGTTACCGTAAACAGGCACAATAAGGGGTGCGGGGCGGACAAGCCACATCAAAATTCTGTCTATGTGTAGGACTGCGCAATCTAGTCATAAGTTTTTGCCTTATCTCCAAAAAAAAAAGATGTGGGGAAGGAAGCTCGAACAACAGCAGCAGCAGTAGTACCGGAGCAAGGAGGAGGCCCCCTCAAGTCATCAGAACGGCCGGCCCGCCGGCCCAGTCAAGGTGCACCCGTAGCTCGGTCGAGAACGAGGTCGGGGTTTAGGACGAGGTCCAACTCGATGTCCAGGGCAAGCTACATGTCCACGGATACTGGGAAGGGACGAGGACGCGGACTGCCACTCAGGCATACCAAGGACCCGCGGGGCCTGCAGAAGAATATGGCGGAAACCAAGGTTGTAAGCGTCGCTAGCGAAACCTCCCAAGCTGAAAAGACAGAGATTATCAGACTTAGGAAAGAAAAGGAGGCACTCAGAGAAGAGATTGATTAGAGAAATGAGGTACGAGATGCAAAACTTGGTAGCCGAATTCAAGGGAGAACTCGCTGATCCAAAGGCATCAACTGATAGACCCAACGCGCCCCCAGTAACCAAGAACGATTCTCCCCCACCGTCCAAACCGAGGACGGACAAACCAGAGGTGATGAATGTAGAAATATCTAGACCGCCCCCCCTGAAGCGCACAGTAGGGGAGACCGATTATCTGGTAGCATTGCAGAGGAGACTCGAGTAGAGATTCGATCTACAACAGGCCAAACACGAGGAACGGATCGATGCTCAGGAGGCGAGCATCCAACAGCTCATAGGTGGCCAGGGACAGATTTAAGCGCGATTGAGACGGCCACAAAAAATAATACAAAGCTTTCACGTATAGATGTGGATAATGAATGCCGCTCTCTTATAGAATTAAACCAAGAACACACCAACCTGTAAGAAAGATTTAAAAGCGTTCATGGCGAGGCGGCTTAAGCAAGAAAAACGCTTTAAAATCTGGCAATGGAACTGCCGTCGGCATCAACAAAGCGAGCACTACAGCAGCACATAGACTAAACTATCGAAACCCCATAGCCATAGCGATCCAGGAGAACGGAAAATAACCAGCCAAACTGTCGGAATATTAAAGCTTCGACAGCGACAGAGGAGAGAAATCCAGGGTAACCAACTTTCGTTAAAAGAAACGTTGCCGCAGTTGACCACAAAATCACATTTAGGGACTGTGACGCGATACTTACGGAAATTATTACAGGGAGAAAGGACCGGAGAAGCATATTCCTCCTTAATGTCTATAGTACACCGAAACAAAGAAACATCAGATTCTTACCCTTATTTCACAAAGCACTCAAAGCGTCCGGTAATAATCCTATTATACTAGCAGGGGACTTCAATGCGGCTCATGAGTAGTGGGGGGTACGTAAGGCAGGACTCCAAAGGCAGAAAGCTATGGGAAGACACACCAACGCTCGCCCTTACACTTCATACAGACCCCAGCGCACCCACCCGAATGGGCAATATCAGTAGTTGACACACAGTCCCGGATCTCACTCTTAGCCGGAACGCAGGAGCAGTTAATTGGAGAAACGCGGAGCAACACCTGGGTAGTGACCACTACATCATTTCGCTCGCACTAGGTAAGGGTGTCAAGATCAGACAAGGTAAGAAACCCAAAATTACGGATTGGGACTAATTCACACAAATCAGAGAAGCCGAACCCTCCGGAAGCATAACTGGCATTAATGAATGAACAGGACAGCTGAAAAAACACGTGAATAGCGCCTCCACCACCATATATCGCGAGGACGCACCATCAAACATAGAAAGCAAACTGTTAAACATGTGGAAAAGAAAAGGGAACCTATAAAAGAAATTAAAGCCCTAAAGAAGGAACCGAAGCGTTACGAGGGAATTGGCCAGACACAACAAGAAGATAGAGACATACGCCATAAAATTGAACAAGCTAAATTGGTGTAGCAGAAGCCACAAAATGGATAAGGGCATGAGCCTCTCCGAAACATAGAACATCCTGTGGCACCTGCATGATCCCAGCAAATAAAAAACGTAACGAAACATAAACCAAGTGAAAGCGAAACACGGCTTCACAGGAACAGATAAAAAGCTTATTGACGAATTAATTGAACTCAACATAAGACGGATAGATACCGAGACACCACGTGAATACTCGGGCAGTCCTAACCCGGGGCTGGACAGGCCTATTATGCAGGCTGAGGTTCAGGCTGAATTATTCGATGTAAAAACCTGGTCGGCCCCGGGACCGGACGGGGTAACAAACACGCTCCTCAGGAATCCAGATGAGAGTCCATAGCAGCGCTAACAAGATATATTGGCTAGGTATGGGAAACTGGACGCCTCCCACAAGCGTGGAAGAAAGCGGGCATGGCCCTCATACCCAAACATGGTAGATCACCAAAACTGGAGAATTTGAGGCCCATATTGCCAACTTCGTGTGTGGGCAAACTTATGGAGTACGTAGTGAAGACGAAGTTCACTAGATGCATGGAGCAGGAAAACCTTTGACAACACGAGATGGTAGGGCTTAGGCCAAGGACGCAGAACGGCTAAGGCTAAAATACGACATACTTAGTTCTTAGACAACTGATACAAAGGCCATCCTCGGCCTCGACCTCACTAACGCCTTTGACAACGTCCAACAGGCAGCCATGCTCGCAGTGCTTCAGGAGATGGGGGTCGGCGAGAAAACATATAACTACATCAGAGACTTCCCAACAACAGAGAAGTCAGGATCAAATTGCAAGACATTGAATCCCCCACAATTAAACTAGGGATAAGGGCATCCGCGAGGGTCAGTCTTGTCTCCTTTTCCTTTCAACATCGCAATGAGAGGACTCCTCCCCCCCATGTTAAGTCAAATCGAGGGCTTAAAGTTCAGCATGTATGCGGACGATATAACTCAATGGATAAGCAAAGGCTGACGCGCAAATAGACCGCAAACTGCAGACAACAGCAGACGCAGTTGTCGCATATGCGGCGGGCAGAGGACTGTCTTGCTCTGCGCGAAAACCAAGCTGCTCATTATTAAATCAAAGGGCTGAAAGAAAAACTCCCCTCTGACAAAAACAGACCTCGGAATCGGGGTATAAGACCGGTCGCCCCGATGGTCGAGAAAGTTAGGATATTAGGCATGTTTATTCAGACGAACGGACAAAACACGAACACAATCAAGAAGCTAGAAAATAATGTCGCACAGGTAACGGGGATTTTTAAAAAGGTGCCGTTTAAAAGCCACGGCCTCAAAGAGAGGAGCCTTCTTAAGATGACAAAAGCCTATATCATCAGCCGCACGTGTCACACAACCCCCTTTCTCAACATTAATAAAGCGGAGCGTGACAAACTCGACACAATAATTAGAAAATCTACTAAACGGACACTAGGGCTTCCCATAACCATCTCAACGGAGGTGCTAAACAGGATGGATATGCACAACACATGAGAAGAATTAGCAGAAGCAGTCCGAATAGCGCACCTAGAACGACTCAGCCGGTCAGAAACCGCGAGAAAGATCCTTGGATGGATTGGCTTCTAGACTGACAGAGGCTAGCATGAGAAAGCAGTGATTCCTTCTGACACAAGGAAGCATTTATTAATTGCGCCATTACCGATAAATATGCACCCCATACACAACAAACAACGCAGTGAGCAAAGAGCAAAAACAATAATAGGAGGAATGAAAAATGAAATAGCTGATGACGTAGTCTACGTCGACGCAGTGTGTGCTAGACATGGGGCTGCAGTCTCGGCTGTCGTAGATGGTGACGGAATATTCAAAATCGTGGCCTCGTCACTAGAGATGCAAGTACGGCTGAAGAAGTCGCAATATCGCACGCCTGGACTGGTACACAGGCGAACATAATCATTAGCGATTGGAAAACAGCTGTTTGGAATTTTAGTAAAGGAAGAATATCAGAGGAATCTAGACGCATACTCCTCGGTAAATCAATTATTAGAAAAATATCCATTATATGGATACCCACGAACGAATTTGTCCCAGGCAATGAGGCTGCGCAAGAGCTGGCCTGCGCTCTCGACCACCGGGTGGCTGCGGAACAGACCAAAGGTGGGGGAATGAAAGAAAGTGTAATTACACATAATGAAATCACTGATCATTACAAACTTGAAAGAAGAAATCTCCCACGTCCGGATCGGTCTCTCCCCTGCAACGAGGCGCGTATATGAAGGCGATTGCAATCCAGAAATTACTTCTGCCCATTTTGGGTCTATCTTACGCAGACAGGGGGCAAAAATGTCACCTAATGCAAAGATTGCGGCGAGAGGGGTAGGCTAGACCACATAATCTGGGAATGTACCTGTTGCCCAGGGATTAACCAAAGCACAGATAGTAGAGACGCCTGGGAGATCTGGCTGCGGAGCGAAGACCCCAACGTCCAGCAGCATGCCATCGCCCTGGCAGCTGAGGCCGTCAAGAAGCAATTTCACTAGCCGTTACTCTGCGGGGCAGTTCCTGATCCGCCTGCGCGGCGGAGCCAGGCTCGGATAGCCCATTTTCGGTGGAAATAAAATTTCTTCGTTCATTTATTCTAATAATTTTCATTCTCCACGCCGTTCCGAGCTCAGCGAGAAGGACGAAGTGCCGGGACTCACGGGTACAACTGTCCAATGGAGAAATATCTATGGTTGCTACAGTGAGGCCATCCTTCAGAATTTCATTAGTTACAGGCCCTTTTGCATTCATGTAATTCTGGATGGAGCATAGAACATACGATTGATGCAGCGAAGCCAGCGTCTAACCATTCACCTCGAGTTCCCGTCATCAAAAGAACGAGAAGCGTCTGGACTCTTCAGTCGTCCCTCGAAGTGTGAACTGCCGGTCACTGAGAAAAATAAGACTGAACACCTTAACGAATACATCACCAAAGTAAATATAAAATGCAACCTATACTTGAAAATATGTGATAGTTTCCTCATGTCTGCTATTAATAGGGCTGAAAACTTGGAGTTCGTGAGAAAGCATTGTTAGAAACTGGGCGACAAGACGTGACATGAGCTATGAAAGAAAACATGTGTGCGCTCGTCAGCTTCCTTCGCTTGCTTGCGTCCTGTCTTCTTGCGCAATTCGTGCCAGCGCATGTGAACCATATTCCGGCTGATGAAGAAGTCAGCACCCACACTGCCGTTGTTTTCAGTAACTGGACTCGCAATAGAGGACTTCTGATTGATGTGCTTGGCCGGCGGCTTGTATACGTATTCCAATGGACATACATTTGGAAAGGTAACGGGTTCTCAACGTGCGTATCACAACCATTTTTTACCAGTTAGCCAGGAACATAGGCTTAAACCAGGCTTTGACTTTCCTGTCTAGGAAAAAGCCTAAAACCAGATTGACACTTTAATGTTTCAGAGCTGCAAAAACAATATGAATTGCTTTCGGCCCCCACCAGCATAGGTCGACAAAATAAACGAAATTTATTTATACTCACTCACAAAATATTATTATTTGAATATATAGCTAATACCAGGGGGATAATAGCAGGTGGACATATAATGTGGGTAAATATAATTAAGAATACTACAAATGTATTAAAATACCATTCGGAATACAATAAGAATATCATTAAAATTAATGTACAATGAGTGACACTTATATGTATGAATAATGTAGACAGACAGGTGCAGAAAAACAAATTCAAGGAATAACTTCAGTTAACTGAACAATTCACCAGGAAAAAGAAACCCTAACATATGAAAATACTAGACGACGAAAAGAAATATACATAGTATGAGACATCAAATTTGTGAGGGTAGAAAAATGAAAATCGAAAAATCCACAAACATACTCCCATAACCTTGATGTGGGCGAGTTTAACGTACTCGAAGTATTTGTAGCGCTAATTTATTTTCTTCAAGTATACTTCCATAAATCCAACAGGTATAAAGGCAAAAACATGGCACTTAGATTTAGCATTTAGCATTCAATGGCAGATAAAAACTGGCTATTTGACGCACATCTAATGATGTGTACAGGACATCTATTCCATTCTCTGATAGTTAATGGGGAAAATGAGTTCTTGAAACGGTGGGTATGGAAAGGGTACTCACGAACATTTGTGAACGCGTATATCTGGCTGGACGTGTTTGTAAGCTGGAGATGTATTTCGCTGCGTCAATATTTGCTTCATCATGCAGCGTAGATACATGAAGTTTAGGCGACCTAGGCTCCGTGTTATGTTTGTACTCCAGCGGTATTGATTAACATGCTAGCTGAATCGTATGGCCCGCACCTGTTGAAGATAGACCTGACTGCCTTTCTCTGTATACGCGCAAGTTTATTATTGTGTTCATTAGTAAACGCGAACCACACGATGTTTCCGCACTCTAATATCAGTCTGAGAAATACTGACTCATGGACTTGTTTGTCTTTTACGGGTGAGCGCTTTTAACAGTTTAACAAATATTACCGCTCAGCGCCGGACGTTCCCGCATATATTGGATGTTTCTCGAATGTTAACGATGGTCCTCTTCGCGTCGCATGCACGACGCGAATTGTGTAGAATCTTCGGGAAGACAGGCGGGCACTACCCATTAGTCTGGGACCTTCTATGACTAGTGTGTAAAAGCCGACGAGCTTGACCGGCAGATCAGATTTTCGACAATGGCCGGCTGCATTCGCCGCTGTCGCCGTTCTGTGAGTGCAGCCAAATTTTGAGGGCACAAGTTCGCCAGTCAAACGCTAGTTTCGCAATTCCCATTTTTGGTGCTTTCTTCACCATCACTACTACGTGGCAATACATTGTAAGAGAACAGTTGAGTTTCTATGAGGGATAATTGGTGAGGGCGTCCGAAAGGTTGTGTGAGCGCGAACGAAGTGATGTGTTTAATATGATTGCTCCAGCTGAGCTACTCAGTAATTGTGAATCCAACCTACTTATGTTCAGTCATTGCACTATACTCAATGGTATTTATTTTAAACGGAAATAATCATTTATTCTTTTTCCACGAAGTCATGAGTACGGCCGACTTTTTAGCATTTTGTGATATATGCCCGTCGGAGAACAATTTCTGCACGGATTGTAAAGCGCAGTGAAGAGCCAGATGACCTTTGGGCAAGTTAAATTTGTTATAACCAATACAATCATCTGCGAACAGACTAATGTTAACGTGTATATTTACAGGCAGATCGTTAATAAAAATAGAAAGGGGGCAGGAGCCGTAACGCAGCCCTGGGGAACGTCAGACATCACTTCTGCTGCCTCGGATGACTGACCGTCAATTTCTAAGAATAGAGTGTCACCATTTACATAACCACATATCTAGTTAATTATGGGGCCATTACCTGCCGTTAATGCAAGCTTACAAACTAATTTCTGGTGGGATACTCGATCGAAGCCATTCGAAAAATCTAGTGGAATAAGGTCAATTAGCTTTTTAGAGTCGATGCAAAAAGACAAATCGGGGATAAGTTCCAAAAGCTGCGCCATTTGTTGATAGTCCACGGCAAAAACCACACTGAAAAAGCGTTAGGATGGATTCGTCTTCAAGTTAAGATGCTCTATGATTGAAAATGACGTGTTCTTGATATTCTTGTTGAAAAAGGCCTGAAGATATAATTGAAATAGGCCTGGAGTTGGTTACGTCTGGCTTGGTTCCTGATTTGTGTATTGGAGTCATTGTATCTATTTGCCGCTCATTCGGCAGTCTACCAGTTGAGACTTATTTCATCGAATATGATACCTAGCAACATCGATACCTAGCAACCCATTCTTCGTATCTTTTTGAGGAGTGTGTTAGTAATATCGTCCGGCCCAAAACCGTTTTTGAGATCTAGATTAAGAAGTTCATTAAGAACACCTGATTCAGTGATTGTAACGTATTTTGTGTTCCTCCTACCGCATGCGCATTGATATGGAATATTGCCGTAATCACATGTGAAGACTGAATTGAAATAGTCGTTAAGGGCTTCTGCAGCAGCTAAGCTTTCGCTTGGACTCGCTGCTTTTTCAGAGGGGTGACTTTGGATTAGGATAGTTCCAAATTTTCCATATGAAGTTCTTATAAAGCTATTGAGTTTATTCGTACAGAAATCGTTTTTGGCAGCCTTTAAATTTGCCTTGAGCTTGCTCATAGCATCGCCGCGATTGTTTTTTGCTGTCACAGTAAATTTTTTCGTAAGTGATTTCCCTAGCCGCTTTACTTTCCATTTTGCCTAGATGACTTCTCGCGTTATCGAAGGGCTATGTCTGCCTTTTTGTGTTATGGGTACAAGCAGAAGCTTGATGTGGGTGAGTTGGTTTTGCATAGTTGATGAAAAGAGCGCTACGAACACGCGGACTAAAAGAACATGTACGACGGACAAGCCGCTACTTCCAACTAAATATTTTTTTGAAGAAACAGGACTTTAAATGGATGCAACCAAGAATGGCCCATCGTGACATCACGACCTCCCTATCTCATTAGAAAAGCTACCTCTTTTTCGGTAAGCGTCACTGAAGGGCAACTAATTCACGTGCCCTCGGCTTTTGCAATGTAAAAAGCTTCTAATATCTCCCGTTCTAGTCTATCTCTAGCACTTGCCAGAAACCTGGTGTCGCGAAGATACGGACGACAATTGTGACGTTTACAGTGTTGTGCCAGATGGCCCCCCGCATTGTTATTTATGGCCCAATTGTGCTCACGTGCCCTTTCATTAAAACACCGTGCGGTTTGACCGATATAAACCTGTTGGCAACTTAGGGGTATCTCATATAGGACATTACTTTTGCAAGCAGTGTAGTGCGCTGTATGTTTCTTAGAGCATGGTTCGGGTTTTGCTTTTGTCATCATAGGGCATATCTTGGCCAGCTTACATGGTGCACTGAAGGGAAGATTGATACTGTGCCTTTGTGCCACCTTCTTGAGGTTGTGGGACACCCTGTGCCAATAAAGAATCGCATGTAATCTCTTCCTTCCAAATGGCTTTCTTGTGTTAGTGCCCTCTCTTCCCTGTTTGATCCTTTGAAGAAGCTTATCGCAAACGCTAGAGATCAAGACTGAAGAGAAACCGGCTAGGCGTAGCCTTGAAACTTGGTTATTGAAACTCATTTCTATATTGTGGTTGCAAGATTTGTGTAGCGCTTCTTTTAGACAAGTTATTGCAACTCCTCGTTTTACTAGCTTGGAGTGCGCAGTGTCGTATGCAATTAGCTGCTTGTTCAACCTCGGCTGGTATTCGAAATAGACATGCGTGTTCATAAGAGTGAAATTGAGGTCCAGAAAGCGAATGCTGTTATCACAGGGCCTTGTCCGTCGTACATGTTGTTCTTTTAGTCCGCGTCTTCGTAGCGCTCTTTTCATCAACTATGCAAAACCAACTCGCCCACATCAAGCTTTTGCTGCTTCAGACTTCTTGTACATAGGGCTCTTTCCTGTCTTCACAAGTTCAACCATGTCCCATCGCCACGTGCATCAACCTCATCGCAATCAACTCCTGTCAGTCTCTGATAGTGACATACTACCTCAAACTGGGAATAGTTGCTCCCGAAGTTCAAGTCTTCCTGGGTGGTATGGAACCTTCATGAGGACACGTCAAAAGGATGTACAGGATAATGAAGTCTGAGAAAGGGCGGCAGGTACGTAGGTACAACGACTGGCTTTGGGTCCTGTGCAACGAAAGCAAGGATCAGGGTGTAGGCTGCCGAGAATTCGCCCAGTCCAAAAGGATTGCCAAACAAGTGACTGAATTCCTTTGACAAAGGTCAAGAATAGGCCTTACCTAGCGAAGTCGACGAAACATTCAGCCAACAAAAGTGACACTACTCGGTGATGTTGTGCTCCCAGACGACGTTAGGAGTCTACTTCAAAAAGGAACGAAGTACAGCTTTGAGCCGCCGTCCAAGAAGCACCAGCTGCTCGCTACGGCCCGGCGAATCGGAAACTGCGCTGGCGAGGCAGAGCGGGATCGAGCTACCAGTGACGCGTTGGATACCCTTCTTCGGACCCTGCGTTCGAAATCCACCCCTAACCCTCCCTTCAAGAAGTTAACGGGCTTCCTACGGCAAAATGACCTCGTCGCGGTAGAGGCGGACAAGGAGGATGGCTTCGTCATCCTTTCCAAGGGTGCGTATGGAGGGAGGGCCATCAGCGCGATTGAGAAGAACTTCAAGGCCGTTGATTTCAACCACAAAAAGCAAAAAGCCAATGCGATCAAGCTGCTTGAAAACTTCAACCTGGGTGCTCTTCGGAAGGCGACCAACAGGGCTGAGGTAGGCGTCTTGGAAGTTTTTTTCTCCGGCAAGACCCACAAACCTCATTGCACCTTTAGGGCTATTGTCTCTGAGAAGAAGACATGGCAGATGCAAGTAGGGCACTACCTGAAGCGCCATTCATGCCAGTTACCTTTGGATGACCCTTTCCTTGTGCGGAGCTCTAGAGAAGTCGTGCTGACTTTAGAACAAGGAACTTGGAGCAATGTGTACGCGTTTTCACTGGACGTATGAGTTTCAGAAAGCGAATGCTTTCTGGACCTCATAGAAAAGTAAGCAGCTAATTTCATACGACACTGCGCACTCCAAGCTAGTAAAACAAGAAGTTGCAATGACTTGTCTAAAAGAAGCGCTAAACAAATCTTGCAACCACAAAATAGAAATCAGTTTCAATAATCAAGTTTCAAGGCTACGCCTAGCCGGTTTCTCTTCAGTCTTGATCTCTAGCGTTTGCGATAAGCTTCTTCAAAAGATCAAACAGGCAAGAGAGGGCACTAACACAAGAAAGCGATTTGATAGGAAGAGATCACATGTTATTCCTTATTGGCACAGGGTGTCCCACAACCTCAAGAAGGTGGCACAAAGGCACAGTATCAATCTTCTCTTCGGTGCACCATGTAAGCTGGTCAAGATATGCCCTATGATGACAAAAGCAAAACCCGAACCATGCTCTAAGAAACATGCAGCGCAGTACACTGCTTGCAAAAGTAATGTCGTATATGAGATACCCCTAAGTTGCCAACATGTTTATATCGGTCAAACCGGACGGTGTTTTAATGAAAGGGCACGTGAGCACAATTGGGCCGTAAATGACAATGCGGGGGACCATCTGGCAGAACACTGTAAACGTCACAATTGTCGTCCGTATCTTCGCGACACCAGGTTTCTGGCAAGTTCTAGAGATAGACTAGAACGGGAGATATTAGAAGCTTTGTACATTAGTTGTCCTTCAGTGACGCTTACCGAAAAAGAGATAGCTTTTCTAATGAGATAGGGAGGTCGTGATGTCACGATGGGCCATTCTTGGTTGCATCTATTTAAAGTCCTGTTTCTTCAAAAAAAATATTTAGTTGGAAGTAGCGCCTTGTCCGTCGTACATGTTGTTCTTTTAGTCCGCGTCTTCGTAGCGCTCTTTTCATCAGCTTTCATCAGTGTGAGACAGTCATTTTAATATTTTTGACAACTTTCCAGCGTCTGTGGAGGCCTAACAGGAAGTTTCGGGGAACGATTATAGTTGAAGTGCAAGATGGTCAATAATGGTGTTATCGTCGGCACTATGAAAGTCAACCAGTCCGTAGCAAGGCCACCATGTTGACCTTTTTTATGGACTGGTATGCAACAGATTACCAACTTGTCCAATATTCCGTCGGTTACTTCCATTTCTACTTGTTCAGATCGAAAGTCATCGCTCACACAAATGACGTCAAGCTAGCACTGGAATTTTGAAGGCGTGTAGGCGTTTTTACCGCTTGGCTCAGGTTGAAATATAACATAATGTCAAAAATTGTACCGGCAGGGGCGAAGTGCCGTGCCATTGTTAACAAGTTGATATCCGGAAGGCTGAAATCCCCAACCACGATTATTGTGCTCTTTTGCAGACGGTGGCGAATGTAATGGTATAATGCAAGTATTGTGTAATGATACGAATGAGGACCACGATAAACACATGCGGCAACAATTCTGCAGCAGCTAAGCACAGCTTGCAGACTATCACATCGACTCCCTCGACCTCCCGCAGTGGGGCGAAGCTTGTTTTTTTATTTATTAGTACTGCAACTACATCTCCTCGTGTCTGTCTATCTTCATGCAATATAGCATAATTCGGAGGAGTCACTTCAACATAAGATATCAGGCGACAGCCATGTTTCTGCGATTGCCATGAATTTCGGTTCGAGGGAGATGAGCAGACATTCCAGACAGTCTTTTTTTAAGATGCTGGGCGCAATAATGTTTCCAAATGTTATCTCTGATGCGCACGTGGACGTAGTGCCCGTGCGTTGTCTTGGCTGTTTTTGTGTCTCAGCATCGCTACTAGAACCAGGTCCCAGACGAAGTGTTCTCCGTTTACGCGTAGCCTCTCCTAGCTGAGAAAGGGCCTATCACCATCTTCTTTGAATCCTTTGCGCAGGTCAACAATTTGTTTTTTTATGTCGCAGCACTCCGCTCGAAAAGTCTTCACTGATGGAAAACTTCGGGCTTTTTAGTTTGTAGCAGTTGTTATGCGCTCGGGTTTTGTCGCTGTAATCACGTAGCTTTGTTCTGTAACTGGTCCGACTTTTTTGCTTTCAGTGGGTTAGCCTAGTCTGGGGGGGGGATTTATTCGATATCATTAGCATCAGTGTTTTTAGGATATAGTCCATTATCTTAGAGTTAACAGCAGTGTTAAGAGAGTTCGGGTCCTTATTCTTCCCTTCTGGGATACCGTATATAATGAGGTTATTTCTTCAGGCTCGATTTTTTAGGTAATGAATTTTCAGTTCGACGGCGAAAACAAGGTTTCTTGGAGACGGGATTACTTTCATGCATAAGGATATCTTGTTATGAAGATCGGGTAAGGTTTCCAACTTTTTATCCATGGATGCTTGGCTCTATTCCATGATTTCTTGAAGGTCGATTGTTATTGGCTGAAACCGCTTGGAAATTTGAGCGGTCTGAGGTCCAGGGAAGTGCTAGGCCACATCACCTGTTAAAAATTCCCAGGTGGGTTTATTTTCATTTACAGTATACCATCCAGAACGGTAACGCGAACCACAATTTCAGCGTATCCTTTTCAATACATCGGCGCTTGGGCTTTCGTCCTCAAGCCGTCTTATGGATAACTTAAGAGACCCGGTGAACTTTGGTCCTATTGGTCTGCGCGGATGCCGCGTTGGTATTCCGAACGACTGTGAGCATGTCGATGTCATGTCTGCGCACTAACCGTGCTGCGTCAAGATCTACGCTTTTGTGCAATTAGTGTCGTGATTAGTACTCCTGTTGCATGTTTGGAGCAACCACTGATGTTCTAAATGCTGAGTGCTCAACTTTACCTTCCAGAATGGCAACGTGGGCCCCATTTTTACTCATGTTTCCTTTTCAATACATCGGCCCTTGGGCTTTTGTATTGCGGTGAATGATGTCACACTCCATTAGCAATGCTGAAATGACGTCGGAGAGGAAGACGCGACCGCGGTCGTTCAGTAATTCTCGAGGTGCTCCAAGGCGTAATATCAGGTTTTCCAGGATAAAACTGGCGACCTCTTTTGCTGTGGCAGATGCTAGGACTGAAGTTTCAGCCTCCCGCATGAGATGGTCGATAGCAACAACAACCCAGCGGTTGCAGCTCGGAGTGTTGGGAAGCAGACTGTATAGGTCAATTCCAACGCGGTTGAACTCTCGCGCGGGACATGGTAAAGGTTGTAAAGGGCCAGCGGCATGGCTCTTGCGTCATTGGCATATGTGGCAAAAGGGGACATACGGGGGAACGAAACGGTACATAGCGCGTCAGTACTATAGAAGCTTGAGGCGAGAGTACGTCTTTAATAAACCAGTGTGGCCGCATTGTGCGTCATCGTGCAACGTAGCGCGGAGGTAAGAGCTGAGGTGTCCGGGTATAACAAGCAACCACTTTCGGCCGATGGAATGTGGTTGCGGCGGTACAGCAGGTTTTCCGGAATGATGAATTGCGTGGCTTAGCGTAGGAACGTCTGAGAGATCGGCGCTGGCGAATGACTAGACAGGAAGTCAGTAAGCGCAGACACCCATAGGTCTTTGCACTGCTCTGATGGCATGTCGGAAATGTTGTGTGCGAAGGCACCGCAGGTGAAAGTAGACGAGTGGACAGGACCAGAAGGCAGGGGTGAGCGGGTAGAGCGTCTGCGTCTGAATGCTTTCGGCCTGAGCGATAGACAACGCGAATGTCATACTCTTGTTGGCGTAATGCCCAACGGGCGACCCGACCAGTTGGATCGTTTGGTGAAGATAACCAGCATATGGCATGATTGTCGGTCATGATGACAAATGGATGCCCTTACACATAAGGACGAAATTTTCCCATAGCCCAAATGATGGCCCGATATTCCTTCTTAGTAACCGAGTAGTCCGCCTCGGCTTTGGTAGCGTTGTGGCTGACATACGCGACGACGTACTCTTTGAAGCTATCCTTGCGTTGTGAAAGAACAGCGCCGAGCCCGACGCGACTAACGCCCGTATGAACCTGATTTGGAGCAGAGGGATAGAAGTGTCGCAGTACTGGAGGCCAGGCGAGAACTCGTCGCAGTTCTTGGAATGCGTTGTCGCACGCCGGGGACCAGGCCGATAGGTCAGAATTGCCGGGGAGAAGCTGAGTTAAGGGTGCGATGATAGAGGCAATGTGACGGACGCAGCATCGGAAATATGAGCATACGCCAATGAAGCTACGAAGCCCTTTCATGCTGGTAGGTTTAGGGAACTCTGATACTGCGCTAAGTTTCGTGGGATCAGGGAGATGCCTTCTTTTAAAACTACATTGCCGAGAATAGGAAGCATGCAAGCGCCGAAGTGACATTTCGTCAATATTACTTGCAGTCCTTCAGTGGAGGGGCATGCGAGGACTTGCTCGAGCCGGCTGAGGTGCGATGCAAGATAGGTTGAGAAAGCCACAATGTCATCTAAAAAACAGAGGCACGTTTTCCACGTCATCCCTCGAATAATGGTGTCCATCATTCACTCGAAAGTGGCAGGCGCGTTGAAGAGACGAAACGGCAGGACGGGTAAATCCGTATAGCCCATCAGGTGTTACAAAGGCTGTCTCTTGGGAATCGGCCACTGCCATTGGCACTTGCCAGTACCCGGAGCATAGTCCCAGCGAGGGAAAGAATTGCCCTCCCTGTAGGCTGTCCAAGGCGTCGTCGTTGTGCGGCAGAGATGGACATCTTTGCGCGTTACGTGGTTAAAGCGGTGATAGTCGACGCAGAACCGTAAGAGCCATCTTTAGTTTTTTTTACGAGGACGACCAGCGATGCCCAGGGATTGTTAGAGGGCTGTATGATGTCACGCTCCAACATGTCTTCTACCTGCTGGTCGAGGCTCTGGCGTTCAGCGGTCGACACATCATATGGACGCTGGCGCAGTAGTGTTTGTGGACCTGCGTCGATACAGTGAACGACTGCAGACGCTCGGCCCAAGCATGGTTGGTCAATGTCAAATGAGGCTTGACAACGATGGTGAAGGAGCTGGACAATTTCTGTGTGCTGCTCAGGTGTGAGTTCTGCCTCGACAGCATGAGCGAAGACATGTACAGGCGCCTCGGTCGCGGCGGGAGGAGTTATGGCTCAAATCAGAAGTGATGCCGTATCACCAAGCAAGGTAGCCGGGAGAACGCAATCAAAAGCTTCAGAGGTACCCAAGCACTCGCCGCGGAGTAGGGATGATGGGCAGGCGGACGAGTTGCACACCGAAAAGGCAGCAGAACCGTCGGAAAAAGTGACGAAAACAAACGGAAGCAGAAAGTTCTGGCAACGCGCATATGAGGCTCACGGCGTAAACAGATGAGTTCGCAGCAGAGTTACATGAAACAGGGACCAGAGCGGCGGAAAAAGGTGCACTGTTGATGTCAGAGGCAGCAACAACTTTAGGAAAATACTGGTCATCAGGATCAAACCACGGCGCTGAAGACGTAAGCTCAGTACGAGCGTAGTCGACAAGAACTTGATTAACTTATACAAAATACCATCCAAGAATAACACCGTCCGAGGGACGAGATAGGACGAGAAATTTGATAACACACATAACGCATTGAATGACGACCCGGGCTGTGCACGACGCTAAAGGCTTAGTGCGATGAGAGGTGGCCGTACGCTGAGAAAGATACATAGGGGACTTTGTTCAAATTGCGGCAAAGCAAGAAAGCAAGAAAAGCGTAAACACGAGGCCGACCTCTCAGTGAACGAAGGAAAAAGCCAGCGACATCTCGCATCTCACGAGAGAAGTCGAGATTTTCACGCTGTCAGGTGACTGCCGTAGCTGCTCGCAGCCAGTTGGTGTGGCCGCTATGCCGCAGCTGCGTTAAGGCCAGAATACATGGAGCGAATATGCGACGAATAGTCGGCGTTTGACGCCCGGCGGCGTGCGCGCGACGCGCGGCGGCGAAGAAAACGTCGTTCGCCGCCGATCCAGCTGGCGCAGAAAAGTTCGTCGGGAGGCGACGATACCGGAAGCGGCAAACGAGCGGCGCCCCAAAGCGAGCCAATCAGGTCTCACTATCCGCCCCGACTTCCGGCTAGGCTTCCCCGCTTGTCCGTGTATCCCGATCCCGCTCTATCGTTCACGCCGGTCTCCCGCTTTTCGTATTCATGGCATCCAAAGCGGTTACTAAGTTAATAACAGCCATGGTTAGACAAGCTCACGTGCGCTACTTTCGGGTCTGCTTGCTTCGGCCGCGCGCGCGTTGAGCCACAGAACAGAGCCGCGGAGTTAGAAAGGCGAAAGTTGTTTACCCGCCCAGTGTTGACACAACGCATAGCATCGCCGCTTTCTTTAAACTACATCGGCACATGAATGTCTCAAACACATAAAAAACATTAGAAATCATTTCTAAACAAAATTTTACGCGTTTTTAGGGTGTTCCGCAATTCAAAAGCGATAATAGTTGTCGTTAAAGTTCTTTTTTTTTTGTTTTATGTGTTTCACTACAGCGCATTTGCCTCGCCTATATTTGAAGTAGTGGCTTAGCGCAAATTAAACTGCCTAGCCACGCCGATAACAACGCAGGGACTCACCGGCGGCGGCCGCCGTGTCTTCGCTCTATGTAGCGCAGCCCGACGAACATACGGGGTCGCGGCGTGGCAGATTTTCTGCCGCCCGAACTTCGTCGTGAAAGTTCGCTCCATGTATTCTGGCCTTTATAAGGCTGGCGGCGCGCCGCGCGCGTTTTACCGCTAGTGTGTACGGGGCTTTCTGCATCCACGATCGCTCTGGGGTAGCGTCAGAGTTGCACACGTCATCTGTTCACCGATGACGCAATCGGTAAAGCATACCGAGAGCTCATCCAAACAAAGCGCTTCATGAGCGGAGGTCTGTCTGCGGCGGATGTTCTGAATCGCGTACAGGTGTCATGCGCGCGCTGCGTCTCGCGATGTCCCGAATTGCGAGGAAATCGCGACAAAAACTTCGCTCGTTTTCAGCGTGCCACACGAGACAGACTGTCCGCGCCAGCCAATATATCGCGAAATGAAAACAGGTATGGAGCTGCGCACAAATTTTTCACTATAGTGTATCATAACGGGCAGTGAATTTTTTGCCAGACTCATTTCTGCAGGCAGCCGGCAGTTGTTTCGCGTTGCTCGTGATTTTGTCTCAACGACAAAGACAGGAACTAGGCACATAGGCTAAATTTCTTGTAGAGAAGCGACACAGGGTGTACTGTTAACATGTACATATTTAATGCACGAGGACTTCTCGAATTTTCTAAACAGCTGGACATTTCCTTTCGTTTTGCGAGGCGCAAAATCAACAAAGTAGGGAATAATTTTTTGGTTCTAGAGAATTATAAAAAAGCAATTGAGGCAAATAGCAAGAATCCATTCATTAAGCTGTAATATTGAAAGAGGCGGACATTCCTTGCGCGAGAAATCGAAACACATTATCAATTAATACACGAAAATCCACTAATTAACTCGTCAGATAATTAGTTTACGGTACGTATTGCAATTTACAAACTGTAGTCAGTTAGCCAACAAGGCATATCCATCGTTAAGACATTTGGAGGATGGGACAGACCTGGAGATATGCGCCATCAAACTCACGATAAGTATTCACTGTTATATTTTCTTTTTTTAAAAAATCCCTTTAATGCGCTTAAAAAGAAAAGCAACTGCAACGCCCATGTATTTCGTCGCGAACTTTGGGACTGAATATATCGCAACTAGATACGATACACCTTGCTAAGTCACCGGCTACAATTCCTAGATTGCAATTTCTGCTGCAAAGTAGTTAATTAAAAGGGTAATTCGTTAATTTCCGGTATTTGGCAGAACGTGCGGTTAG
The DNA here is from genome assembly GCF_050947875.1 of Dermacentor variabilis. Taxonomy (NCBI): domain Eukaryota; kingdom Metazoa; phylum Arthropoda; class Arachnida; order Ixodida; family Ixodidae; genus Dermacentor; species Dermacentor variabilis. Next base: position 112,049,202 of record NC_134578.1, on the reverse strand, counting down.
ATATCTCCTGCAAGAATGGTCCGCCTAATTTAAATATTGAAGTTCGAAGAATGACATTATGCTATCATCTACAGGTGATCTTTAAGAATTCAGTAAAAATTCTTTAAAAATTATGACGTCACTGAGATTTTCCAAAATAAGGGAGCCCATTTGGAGGAGGCCGATGAGGCTATCACATAATTCCATAATTGAAGGAGCGCGAAGTGTCAGTGCAGGAAGCCGAGAGAAAGTGAAAAAAAAAATATAGGGCGTGCGCTAGAGCGAAAACAACTTACAGGCGCCCTCACCATAGGCATCAGAACGATTGATACGCATTCTTTTCGCGCAATTTCTTCGGATTTTATGTGAACATAGTGACACGTGTGCTTATATTTATCGGGCGACCCCGTTTCGCCGCCTACCAAATGTTATCGCACAGTGCGGGACGCGCGTGCATGTATCCGAAGTTTCTGGAAAGTTATCGATGCTTCTATCCGCTGTCTGTTGTCGCCGAGCCTTGTGTTATCTGATTGCATCGCGTGACGCGAATGGTGTAGAACTTTGTGGAAGGCACGCGGGTCCCAACGATTAGTCTGGAACATTCGACGACTGCTGCATAAAAGCCGACGCGCTTGACCCGCTGTTCAGATTTTCGGCGACCGCCGACTGTGTTTGCCGCTCTCGTTGTACTTTAAGTGTAGCCTGTTTTGTGGGCACAGGTTCGCCCAATAAAAGCTAGTTTTGTCTTTCAGAGTGTTGTTACTGTGTTGTTTAACGTCACTACCACGTGACATCTGGTGTAGGTGCTTTTCGTCCATGTACCGGACGCCCCCGACAAGCCGTGATCCAAGCCCGGACCGCAAAGATAGCACCAACGTAGTCCCGGACCATCGAGAAAGCTGTCGTCTACAACAGCTGCCCCTGGAGCACGGACGACCTGAGACAACCAAGAAGATTGTGGCCAAGACAACCACAATGGCTGCCCCAGTGTCACCCATCGTACTTTAACAACCCAGAGAGCCCCCTACCTTCCGTGGAGCTACGTCGGAGGATCCTGAAACCAGGCTCGAAACCTTCGAAAGGATCTCAACCTTCAATAACTGGACCGGTGAGGATAAGCTACGACATGTGTACTTCTACTTGGAAGATGCCGCGAGGACTTGGTTCGAGAACCGGGAGTCCACCCTTGCAACATGGGACCTCTTCCGTAGTAACTTGCTGAGGACGTTCACGAGCATTGTCCGAAAAGAAACGGCCGAAGTTTTGCTGTAAACCCGAGGTCAACTACCCAATGAGACCATCGCCGTTTTCGCTGAAGAGATGACCCGTCTTTTCACCGTCTTTTCAGGCACGCCGAACCGGAAATGTCCGAAGATAAAAAAGTACGTTTCTTGATGCGAGGCGTAAAGCAAGAACTTTTCGCCGGACTAATCCTAAACCCACGGCAGACTGTAGTTGAGTTCCTGACAGAGGCTATGACGATTGAGAAAACTTTCGAAATGCGCAATAGGCAATGTAACCGCCAATTGGTCACGCCTCAGTGCGCCATCTTAGCGCTGGACTCCGTTGATCTGAAAGAGACCATCAGGGCCATTGTGTGCGAAGAACTGCGCAAAGTCTTGGCTTCGTCGCAGCCTCAAGTAGCCTCGATCGCTGACATCGTGAAAGATGAGGTTCAGCGACCGCTGGGAGTTCCTGAGGTGCAACCTCAACTACCGCATCCCGAGACAGAAGCGATGACCTACGCCGCCGTCGCACGCCGTCAAGGTTCTCCTCCGCGACTGCGCCAGAGCCCTGTAATGCCGCAATTCCGCCGCCGCCGCCACCAGCACGACCACCCGTCGCCCAGCGCACCTACACGAGGAAGACTGACATTTGGCGTGTTCCCGACCACCGCCCGCTCTGCTACCACTGCGGCGAAGCCGGCCATGTGTACCGCCGATGTCCACACCGCGACCTGGGATTGCGAGGCTTCGCCGTCAACGCAGAGCGCCCGAGGGAAGGTGAACTCCCTCATGACATCGCCGACTACCTCGCCGCTACTCAGTGGAGTCCTCGACGACCGTCCCGTTCGCCGTCACCAGGCCGCTACCTGTCGCCGCAGCGCCGTCCATACACTGGCCCAGCCCGGGGCCGATCCGTGAGTCCATATCCGGAAAACTAAAAGCAGCAACCGATGGAGGTGCGGTTGCTGTTCGTCGAACTGACGAAGATCCTCCGCCGCCTACGAAGACTACGAAGAGACTGCCTCGACGACATAACGACATGCCGCCGTCCCGACGAAGACTGGAAGCAAAGAATACGCCGACGAAAGACCACCTGGCGACACCACGTACCAACCACACGTCAACGCGATGCACCCGTGATCCGACGACAAGGCCTAACTGTAACGCAAGACAAAGAACCACCGATCTCGATGTCCATCTCGACGGCCCCGCAGTTACCGCCTTAGCAGACACAGGAGCCGATTACTCCATCTTGAGTGGGCCCATCGCAGCCCAATTGAAGAAAGTTAAGACTGCATGGGAACGCCTGTTAATTCGGACCGCTGGAGGACGCCTCATCACACCGACTGGAATCTGCACGGCAAGAATTACCATTCGTGACCGGACTTATCCTGCCACCTTCGTTATACTGCAACAGTGTTCACGAGATGTCATTCTCGGCATGGACTTCCTGAACAAACACGGCGCAATCATCAACCTGAAGTCGAAGTCAATAACGCCGTCGGAAGATCAAGCGATACCGCCGGAGAGCCTTCGTAGTCACCACGCCTTGAGTGTGCTCGAAGATCAAGCGAGCATCCCGCCTTTCTCCAGCATTGTTATTTCGGTCGGCACCGAAACGCCCGCTGACGTAGAAGGCGTCATCGAAGGCGACCAACGTGTACTGCTCGACCGTGAAATTTGCGTCGCAAAAGGGATAGCTCGACTACACGGAGGAAACACGAAAGTGTTGCTGACAAACTTCAGGCAGGAGTTCAAGCACATGAACAAGGGCATGACGATCGCATACATCGAGGAAATTCTGGAAACCAGCGATACGTTTGTCCTCTCTGATTCTGTCGCATCTACACCGACGACCGTAGTTCCCGAGCCAGACTTCGACATAAATCCAAGTCTCCCCGTGATTAAGCAGCAACAGCTCAGAAGTCTGCTTCGACGATACAAAGACTGCTTTTCAACGTCGTCGAGGATTCGACAAACACCAGTCGCAAAGCATCGCATAATAATCGAAGAGTGCGCTCTATCACTCCGACAGAGCCCTTACCGAGTTTCGACGCGAAAGCGTGAAGCTATAAGAAAACAAGTCTACGAAATGCTGCGCGACGACATCATCCAGCCGTCGAAGAGCGCGTGGGCGCCTCAAGTTGTTTTAGTGAGGAAAAAGGACGGAGCCCTACGTTTCTGTGTCGATTATCGTCGACTGAACAAAATCACGAAGAAAGACGTATACCCCCTCCCACGGGTAGACGACGCATTGGATCGGCTCTGCAACGCTAAATACTTCTCATCGATGTACCTCAAGTCTGGCTACTGGCAAATAGATGTCGACGAAAGGGATCGCGAAAAGACCGCCTTCATCACGCCAGACGGCCTCTGAGTTCAAGGTTATGCCATTTGGACTGTGCTCGGCGCCTGCAACGTTCCAGCGCGTGATGGACACGGTTTTAGCAGGATTGAAGTGGCAGACCTGTCTTGTTTACTTGGATGACTTCGTCGTCTTCGCCGGAAATTTCGACGATCACCTTAGGCAGCTTGCGACAGTATTAGAGGCCAGCAAGTCATCAGGGCTCACTCTGAAACCGGAAAAGTGCCTCTTCGCTTACGATGAGCTTCTATTCCTAGGCCACGTCATCAGAAAATCTGGAGTACGCCCTGATCTGCAGAAGACAGCTGCGATGCAGGATTGAAGTGGCAGACCTGTCTTGTTTACTTGGATGACGTCGTCGTCTTCGCCGGGAATTTCGACGATCACCTTAAGCAGCTTGCGACAGTATTAGAGGCCATGAAGTCTTCAGGGCTCACTCTGAAGCCGGAAAAGTGTCTCTTCGCTTACGATGAGCTTCTATTACTAGGCCACGTCATCAGCAAATCTGGAGTACGCCCCAACCCGCAGAAGACAGCTGCCATCGCAAAGTTCCCGCAGCCAATCGACAAGAAAGCAGTGCGCAGATTCCTTGGCATGTGTGCCTACTATAGGCGCTTTGTCAAGGACTTTTGACACAACGCGGTGCCGCTAATATATCTAACGAAATGTGATGTCAAGTTCAAGTGAGAAACGCCGCAGACCGACGCATTTCAAGAACTCAGACGACGCATGCAATTGCCGCCGGTACTTGCACACTTCGACGAGGACGCCGATACTGAAATCCACACTGACGCCAGTAGCCTAGGCCTCGGTGCCGTCCTAACCCAGAGGAAAGACGGACTTGAACGGGTGATATCTTATGCTAGCCTGTCGCTATCGAAATCGAAAGGCAATTATTCTACGAGTGGAAACGAATGCCTCGCCATCATTTGGGCTACAGCAAAATTCCGCCCTTACTTATATGGCAGGCCATTCAAAGTCGTCGGCGACCATCACGCGTTGTGTTGGCTCGCTAACTGAAAGGACCCTTCAGGACGGCTGGCGCGGTGGAGCCTCAGACTGTAAGAATATGACGTCACCGTAATATACAAGACCGGAAGAAAACACTGACGCCGACTGCTTATCACGCGCCCCCATCGATCCCCCGCAGCAAGACGACGAGGACGACGACGCTTTCCTTGGAATAATAAGCGCGGAAGACTTCACTAAACAGCAGCCAGCAGACCCGGAGCTAAAAGGCCTCGTCGAGTATTTGGAAGGGAACATCGACGTTGTCCCTAGGGCATTTAAGCGCGGGTTCTCTTCGTTTACGCTACAAAACAACCTGCTCGTGAAGAACTTCTCACCAGTCCGCGAAAGCTACCTTCTTGTTCTACCGTCAGCGCTACGTCCAGAAGTACTGCACGCCCTACACGACGATCCAACCGCGGGGCACCTCGGATTCTCCCGGACGCTGTCGCGGATACAGGGAACGTATTACTGGCCGCGTCTGACCGCCATCGTCGCCCGTTACGTCAAGACATGCCGCGACTGTCAGGGACGCAAGACACCACCGACAAGGCCAGCAGGTTACTACAGCCGATCGAACCTCCTCGCCAGCCATTCCAGCAGATTGGGATGAATTTGTTCGGGCAGTTTCCGACGTCAATATCCGGGAATGAGTGCATCATCGTGGCGACGGACTACCTCACCCGCTTCGGTGAAACTAAAGATCTACCAAAAGGCAGCGCAACCGAAATGGCGAAATTTTTTGTTGAGAAAATCCTGCTGCGACATGGTGCCCCAGAAGTCCTTATCACCGACAGAGGAACGGCTTTTACAGCAGAGCTCAGCCAAGCCATTCTGCAATATAGCCAGACAAGCCACAGGAGGACAACTGCCTACCATCCGCAAACGAATAGTCTCAAGGCGCGTCTGAACAAGACCCTCTCCGACATGCTAGCAATGTACGTCTACATTGAGCACAAGACGTGGGACGCGGTCCTGCCGTATGTAAGCTTCGCTTACAACACGGTGGTGCAAGAAACAACACAGACCACGCCGTTCAAGTTGGTTTACGGCAGGAACCCGACGACGACGCTCGACGCCATGCTGCCACACGTCACTGACGAGGAGAATGTTGCCGTCGCTACCTATCTCCAGCGCGCCGAAGAAGCCCGACAGCTCGCCCGCCTACGGATCAAGAACCAGCAGCGTACCGACAGCCGACACTACAACTTCCGACGACGCTTCGTCGAGTACCAGCTCGGCGAACGTGTTTGGGTATGGACCCCGATACGCCGACAAGGACTGAGTGAAAAACTATTGCGACGCTATTTCGGACCCTACAAGGTCATCCGACGTATTGGTGCACTGGACTATGAGGTCGTGCCAGACGACATTTCGCATTCACAGCGGCGCCGTGCACGATCTGAAGTGGTCCACGTGGTGCGCCTTAAATTCCTTTACGGACGCTGACGAACTCCCTTATTTTGTTTCCTTTGCTACGAGTTCTTTTCTTTATTACTTTCATTTGTTTGCAGCATCGGGTCGATGCTCTTTAAGAGGGGGGTATTGACACGTGTACTTATATTTATCGGGCGACCACGTTTCGCCGCCTAACAAATGTTATCGCACAGCGCGGGACGCGCGTGCATGTATCCCAAGTTTCTGGAAAGTTATTGATGCTTCTGTCCGCTTTCTGTTGTCGCCAAACCTTGTGTTATCTGATTACATCGCGTGACGCGCATGGTGTAGAACTTTGTGAAAGGCACGCGGGTCCCAACGATTAGTCTGGAACATTCGACGACTCATGTATAAAAGCCGACGCGCTTGACCCGCTGATCAGATTTTCGACGATCGCCGACTATGTTCGCCGCTCTCATTGTGCTTGAATTGAAGCCTGTTTTGTGGGCACAGGTTCGCACAATAAAAGCTAGTTTTGTCTTTCACAGTACTGTTACTGTGTTCTTTAACGTCACTACCACGGGAAAATAGCTTCATCTGGTTAATATACGCATGTATATAAACTCTACTTACGCATGCATTGTATTCTGATGAAGGCAGACCCCTGCCGAAACGTCAAGAAATTGCTGCATAATACGCGCCTCGCGTCTAGCGCGAAACCCTTCGTCTGGTATGCATATATATCTTGCATTTGAGGAAACGTCGCTTGACCTCGAAGGATTGAGCAGTGAACTGACGGCGGTTTGTTAGTGTATACAAGACTTCATGGTTGGAGACAGTTATATTTCACAGCCTGAGTACTCTCATAGGTGTAATATTCCTTCGTGTAGTTGTCACAAACTTGGCTAACACTAATACTGATTCGCCTTTCGGGCGAAACTGCAGCCTCTCTTTCTCTGTCCTATGAGTCCGAGTATAAGCGTTGCTGCGCATGTCTGCTGTTAATTCTTATTTGGAGTGAATCCGGTTTGGCCTCATTTCGGTTATTGAGTGAATTGTATACAGTGTTTCCCAACTATCATGCACCAAGACTTAAAAAAAAGAGCAGTTGAGTTACTCGAAGGAAACCTAGTGCATATTGTTTCCTGTGCAGTGGGGTAGCCGCCAGTAATTATTTCGTTACTGAGATTTAATATGGTAATTGCAATATTTATCTAACTGTACAAGTGCCGTCCTAATTTTCAAAGTGTCAATGACGCATTTGTAGGCACTCCAAAATGACATCTAACGGCGACGTTTTCAGCGACGCGCTAATTGCGTACAATTTTTTCCGGCAGGCAAAGAAACTTCACGAAGTATGAAAAATACCATGTGAGTGAGCTCCCACCCAATTCTTAAAGCAGCGCGCTCAAGTAGGCTGATTGAAAGCAGCTGCACTGCCTGTCGCAAGCACAAAGAGTCAGCGCATCACCTTGATAATGGCACCGAAGGAGCTCCAACAACAGGTTTCGTGGCTTCGCAACTATTCCTTCCTCTCATTTCTAAGTCACACTTATTATCCTTCTCTCAAAGCCGACTGATCACATTGATTAATAACGCGGCCGAAACGCCACTCTGACCACGCACGAAATGCGGAAAACAATGTAATAGGCCTACAATGTTTCAAAATCCCGGCGTTGCTCGCACGGCATCGAAAGAGTGCGCGCGAAGCTATAGTTTGCGCCAGAAACTTGCTTCGGCCCAAAGCCAAATTAAAGTGACCGTGTCATTTCTCATGAGTGTGTATACGTGCTGCAAGAACAGGTTCGTGTAAAAAAATAAAAGCGAAATAAACAGACCGGGAAGCGACCAACATGTAGAGAAAAGGCACAACCGGTGCGTTCAAGAAAGTTAATATATGAATTCTAAGTGAGCCGAATTGGCAATCACGGCGTCAGAACACAAAAAAAAGAACACAAAAACAAGAAACATCAGATTTCTCTGGGCCTTTATTATCTACAAATATGATAATAGCTCCGTTGAACACCAACTGCGGCCTAGAGGACGTATTCGAAAAGGCCTCCTTTTGCAGATACGCAGTGTCCGCTTTATCACATCTTCGGTGGTTTTCTTGATGACCAACGCCGTAATTATACGGCAGACATCTGTTATCCCTGCCTTGAACTAATCTGCCGTCAATCTCGATCATGTACGCGCGGTCTTTCACATAACCTCAAAAACAGACATCAAAGAGAGGTCAGGTGACCTAGCCGGCCAATTTACAGGCCCGTCCGTTCCTATCTATCACGCATGAACAGTCGCACCCAGTCAGTTTTGTGCTCGGCTACTGCTGTGCGCTGGTGCTCCATCTGGCTAATACAGCAGAAGTGGATCACGTGACAGCGGTACTTCGCTGAGAAACTCATCCACCACTCCTTAATGTATATCGTCCACGTAACCCTATCCAGTCAATGTGTGATCGAAGAAGGTGGGGTCAATTATAGCGCCGGCGTAATTTGTGCACCACACAATGAACGACCACTGGTACTGGTGCCGAATACGCGTTTGCCCAGCGTGGATTGAAATCACTCCAATAATGTGCATTCAGCTTAATTTACCCTGTCGTTTTTGCAAAATATGGCTTGATCTGTGCATATAATGTTGCTCAAGAAGTCCGGTGACTCAACGGCTATTTTTAGGACCCAATTCGAGAAATCTGGACGATTTTGCAGGCCCATATCTTTTAAGCATTGGCGCTGGTTAAGGCGGTACGGGTGAAAGGCCGTAATTTAGAATCCTCCAAACTGATGACATGGAGACTGGTGCCTGGGCGTCCACATCCCATACGCTAGCTTGAGGGTTTAGGCCGTGAATGCTAGGACATCTGCACGTAGGCCAGGGCTCAGAGATGGACTCGTCCACCGCTTTTTCTTGAAGCTGCCGGTTTGTCTCTGGTTTTCACAATTTCTGATGATAATCGATGTGTTTGGTCTACCGTCACACTTCCTTGACCAATATATATATTTGCGCCCTTCTTCTTGTTGCTATTTGCAGATACCAAGGCAAGGATTACGTTTACCTTCTGCTCCTTAGAGAAAGACATGGCACCCTTAAACAAAACTCATCCTTAAATCTTTGCACTGACGTGGCCAATTAGCTTTCGTGGTGATTGCATTTGGGGCACACAGGCAAGAAACATCCGTGCACTTTATCTATGCTAAGAAACCAGCTATCACAGCTTGTTTCCAACTAACCCCAAACGCGACCTGTTACTTTGGCCATGCCGCGGCAGATAACGCACTAGCTCTATCACGATGTGTTTATTTCTTTCATTTCGTTCTGGATAACTCAGAGGGAGCCTGTTCGAGGGTGCTGCTTTATGGTCCGGGTAGGAGCGCAGTCACGTGGTATTCTCCCTAATTCGCGTGGTTTATTTATCACTTGGGAAAAAATTTGTTGGCAATTAGTACGTCGCATAAAATACCGCAGGCAGATTTCCCTTGACTGTGCCTTCAACTGCCTCATTGGCACTTTGATAATCGATTACAGTTATTACAATACCAATTACAACCACAATAATCATTATAATTACAACTGTTTCAATAATGAATTATTGCAATTACAATAATTACAATTACCTAATTAAATCTCAGTAACGAAAGAAATACTGGCAGCTGCTCCACTGCACTGTAAACAATATACACTATGTTTTCTTCGAGTAACGCATAGCTCTTCTTTTTTATCGCGGTGCATGATAGTTAATTGGAACACCCGGTATGTATCTACAGCTTTGCATGCAAGTGACGATGTTTCCATCCTTATTAATGTTGTGAATTATTAGAAATGTTCTTTTTCTTGAGCCGTTAGCATTACATACTGAAAACAGAACGAATACAGAGACGCACAATATTCACGTGCAATTAAAACGCCATTGATAAAACTGCCGAAGGCGTCACTGAAGTCTATAGGTTTCTTTTTCATGGTCAAAAAGTACGCAAAGCAATTTGAAGCATGGTGAACATACAGCAACATAATTCATTCTATTGGCATAGGCTTTCCATTCATTTAAGAATCATTTTAATTCGCCACCTCCATCTCTTTCAAAAATATAACGACCTTTGTCCTGTGTGTATATTTAAATATATTCTATATGTGCATGGCGTTAAAAGTGCAAATTTAAAACAATGTTGAAGAGAGAAAATACGGATGAGCCAGCCACCGCTGATGCTTCTAATGCGCGTGTCCTCCTATCGTCAGAATTTGCTAAAATAAATCGAAAGTGTGAATTAAATGTCGCGCACCTCCGCGCAACATTGATGCAGTAAGCTAGTAGCTCCAGTAAAATTTCAAGTGAAAAGGTAGAGGAAAGTCGAAAGAAACCTGAAATTATGTGGGTGACAAAGGTCTGGCAATGTCACTTCAGGTGTGTGTGTCTGGGGAGGGGTCGTTTCGGTATCGCCCAGCGGGAGGGCTCAGCGCCCCCCTCCCCCGCAAAGCTCTAGAGGGGCTCGGGACCCGGAGCGCCCCCGGAGTCGGCGCCTATGGCCCTGACCACTCTTTCAGCATGGTAAACAAATCGTACAAGATGCAGACAATGCTTGCGTGTATATACCCGAGTCAAATATTCTTGCATTCCACGCTGCGGAGAGCTCAGAGTGCCTCTGTCAGATGGGTCAAGCTTGTATATGGCTCGACCAGAACACTTTCACTTAGACTTGGCATGATAACACCCTGCGCCCTCACACGACTATTGTGTAGATATGAGAAAGTAAGATGTGTGAAATGTTATCGAGGCTCCGCATAGGGCATACACACTAAACTAGCAATTTATTTCTTAAAGGTCAACAGAAGGTTAACAGCAACATGTGCAATAAACTACTCACTCCAGATCACTCTCAATAACATGCCCAGCTTTAGAAATAAAAATTTCTTTTCCGAACTTCTATACAATAAAATATCACTTCACCCATGTTTAGTCGTCGAAGGCAATGGAATTATTCCCCATGATGACGTTTTTAATGTTTCGAAGAAACTGTCTTCCTACAAAAATAGGCAGAAATAAGCTCGTCATTCTGATTACGTTAGTTGAATTCAACCTTGTTTCTGGCGCTTTATGAGCTTTTGCGCTGAAAAATCACCATATTACTCCACTGAGTGAAATTTCGTTCATTCATTTGAAATGGTAAAAAAATACTATAATAGACCTTTTCTTTCTTTTTTCACTGAAACAACAGCCGCAGTCCAAGCATAACTATAATAAAATCCAGCGTAAATATGGCTTCCTCTTTCGAATGTCACTATGCCTGTGGGATGAACTAATCCCTTCTCCGGATTACTTTTTCACAATGACTACACCCTTATTGCAAAATAAGCACCTCACTGCGCAGAAATAGTCATTTTTTTGCAGCCCTTGTTGCCACGCAGAGGGATAGAGTGAGCTCAGCTTCGCGCGACATCCTGCCCAAATTACGAACCATTTAACCAGCATTGCATTATAGAAGAACGTTATATTTCTATCGTTTGTAACCTACTGCCCTTCCTAATGTCCATTTTATCATGATGGTATTTGTAAAGAAACAAATAAATAATGTTAGGAGGTCCTTGGAGCAACCTTTGTTCGCTCATGCAGCTATATAAGTCCTTCGACAACCCACGGCAATTTGCTCTTCTCCGTCCGCATAGAGCAACCCAAAGTAAAAATGTGAATAGAAGTTGACAGCTGATGGCATTTTCAAGGTTGCCCATCGGGACAAGGAAAGCCGCCGCGCTCTTCACGCGATGTTGTAAGCTCATTGGTCATCGAGTGCCCTCTGGGGCTTCCTTCTCCACCTCGAATTACCTAAATTCCTCCCTCCTTCTTTACACAAATGTTTGCCACAAACGCCGGCGGAGAGGATAAAGAGAAAAATGCATTTGTTTTGAGTACATTTGTTTGCAACCACTCTTTTTCCAAAATATTGCTCGCGAATGAAAGGAAATCCTCAGTAGGCCTGTAGAGATCTCATTGTCACGAGATATGAAAGTAGGTAAGTAGGTGCTTATTTTCTAATTATAACAGTCAGTTATGTTGCCCGCAAAGCTCCTAGTATGAAGAGAAAGCCAAAAGTTCAGGCGGTTGTCACCGCAACATCCTGCAGGAAGTTAACAGCAGCGACTCTCAAGTGTAGCAACATTGACAGTCATTTTATAAGGATACATGTAAAAAACAATTTGCATGATGTGTGCACGCAGCTGCACTTTAACCGGATCTAAAAGCGAGCCGGACCACTTCGTAGATTACCATCGTAGAAATATAACAGCGCAATAAGGACGAAGGACAAAGAGTTACTACAAGGGCGCTGACTCACGATTAAAATTTTTTTTACGTTGACAAAATTATACACACGAGCACAAGACTCTTGATGAAAGAGAAACATACAATGTGCATCACAAAATTATGAAGGTCATGTATTCAGCAAACCAATGCGCTGTTTCAAAATAACAATCAAATAACCGACTCAGCATTTGAGGCATACCCAGAGCGTCAACATACTGCCTTATGTGGAAGCCAAGCGCGTGTGCCTCCCCCCCCCCCTGTCAATCACCCTGCAAAACACAGAAGCAGAATTCGTGTGTGGAACGATTTCTTCACGCAACTCGCATATCTGGCATGCATTACGTACCTTTATGTGGGTTGCGGAGAATCCTATCAATGGCATAAACATGTTGTTTTTCTTCAACCTCCGGGCTGTCTGATTCTTGTATTTCGTTCTCTTTTTTTTTGGGGGGGGGGGCAGAGCTGTTTTATTTAGAAGCGCTTTTACAGATACGCCAAAAGCAGCACCTAGAAGCTCAATAATGGTCTTGCATAGGCACTGGCTGGGATCATCGTTTCTCTATAGTACATTCCTCACCACTGTTGCTATGAAAGCAGCATTACTTGCAGCCTGGATATAGAGGCAAATAGCTGCCCGATGCAATGCATCTCTAAGCATTGCAGCTGTGACAACTTTTCAGTAGTTTCACTCATTTTCAACGTTGTTTTACCTTGCATAGAAGCAGCTGCTATAGAAGGTCATGACGCAAAATCAATGCCTGATGCTGTGCCGCTTGGATGCCGCGTGGACCGTCAGTGCGGCATGGACCGTCCTTTCGGCAAAAATCATTCCGAACGACGCGTACTCTACCACGCGGGCCCTCCATGCAATGTAAAAAAGTTACTGAACTAATTGAATTCCTCAAAGTAAAATAGGTCAGGAACATCCTAAAGTACGACTATCGCATAAGCTATAGACAAAATAGCGTCGGATTGTAATTTGAATATACGAGAAAACGTAATTCTTTTACGCAGAAATTCAAACACAAACCCATTTGCAACCCGCCGTGGTTGCTCAGTGGTGTTGGGCTGCTGAGCACGAGGGCGCAGGATCGAATCCCGGCCACGGCGGCTGCATATCGATGGGGGCGAAATGCGAAAACACCCGTGTACTTAGATTTAGGGGCGCGTTAAAGAACCCCAGGTGGTCCAAATTTCCGGAGTCCCCCACTACGCCGTGCCTCCTAATCCGAAAGTGGTTTTGGCCCGTAAAACCACATAATTTAAATGACGAAGGCCATGGCCTTCGTCATTTGGGCACTCCGGCGCGCGCAAAATCTCAAAGGCCATAAAGAGACGCGCCCAGTGCCTTGCAACAGCTCCAGGAGGCAAACGACAACCAACTAGGCGTGCACAAACAAAGATCACAACGCGGGTTCAGAAAGTTTGGTTATGGGAATTCGTCGTGGGTGTTTGTTTTCTTTTCTCTTTTTTATTTTAACATAGGCAGAACAATAGGCAATATAACCACGAGAGTTTGGTGGGGCAAGCAACCGCCGCGTTCCAAAGCGGACGCGCATAGCATCCATCCGTTCATCCATGCATCCATCCAACCATCCATCCATCCATCCATCCATCCATCCATTCATCCATCCATCGCGGCCCACACAAGAAGCTGCGTTTCTACCAGAAAGCTCGCCTCCGTGCATAGCGTTCGCCGTCAACGTTTCCCGGTAAACTTTACGCAGTTGGTAAACGTGCTGCAGTCGCCGGGAAGCGTGAAAAGCAGCCTCGTAACTTTGAATGCTATCGGAGTGCCATGTTTAAAGGCGAAGTTTAAGCGCCTTCCAATTTCTTTAAAAACTCTACTTCAACGCGAGAGTGAGTACGGTGGTTTTCTCAACTTCTACAATTCCCCGAGATAGCAAATTTTCGAGAACAAGAGAAGTGAACGGACTATAGGTCCGCACGGAGAGCATAAAAGCTCAACCTATATAGTCCAATTCGAGTTTGGCAGATGAACTACGCTCCGGAAGTACGCTTCAACTTTTGTTAATCAGGTGTAAGCTATCTGTCCTGATTTCTCGAAGTAGCATTCGTTTTTTTTTTTACCAATGACGCACAAGCGAGCACGTTCGGGAGTGTAGACGCCTTTCATCAAGAGGGGCGGAGCATCTCCGTCGAAATGATACGCGTGACCCTGGCACGAGCACGCACCCTCGACGGCGGTGGGGATTGCAGCCCTTTCTCTCTTTCACTCGACGCTGTCGCGTCGCACTCGAGCTTTCCTCTTCGAGCCAGCGATGGCGCGTGTTGGTGAAACATAGACAGTGTCGCAGGAATCCCGCCTACCATAAGCGCATCGTGGATTGTGCTTGTCTGGAGTTGTTTTTTTTTCTGGATAGCCACTCGGGTCCCGGAGTTGATATTAGAGGACGAGGTAAGCACCGCCAAACATGCGTATGTACCGGACGCATCTCTTCTGGAACTCCCGGAGTTGAGGCGGTCAAATTGTTTTGTGTCCATGAGCTGCATTTTATAATGATTCTATTCATTTTTTCTCCATGTATCGCTTTTTTTTTCTTATCTTTATCTAAGTCACGTGCCTCCTGGTTGTACGCATGGAAAAAGAGATGATTTAAAAGACGAATCGTGCGACATTATGTCTCCAAGATGGAAATTTGTGAATATTCTGCCATTAAAATTATGGCATTCAAGATAAAATGCCACGAAAATGGGCCCGCTGCGATCATTTTTTCTTGGAAAAAGCAAATTTATCGTAATTGCTTTAATTCTCGCTTTTCGCCAGTTTTCCGAGCTCCGCTCCGCGTACATTTTCGCTGGATCCGCTGACCTTGAGCAATGGGCGATAAGAACGGAATAGGATAGAGCGAAAGAAATTCGTACGACAAACTCGCCCTGACAAATGTTTTGTCTTTGGCGTTTGAGTCGAAACGGACGACTCCTGTGTTCTATTGAATTATGCCCGTGAATTACGGTAGAAACCCCGCAGTGTTCGGGCCGATTGACACACCACAGATAAAGCAAACATCGTTCTTTTTGCGTTTAAGTCGAAGAGACCAACACCGAGAACTGGTCGCTCAAATTTTAATGTGTAAATTCATGGAATGTGGCCAAATCGGCTCAAGGGAAATCCTTAATGAGAAAGAAAAACCATGAGAAGTGAAATTGTCGACCACCCGAGAGTATCGCTTGAATGCAAAAAGGAACCCATATGGTGTATATTACTCCCTCACGAGGGCCTGCACACTTGCTTCGCCAGCTTCTCGGTCCGCGCAACCACATCGCTAGCATCCGAGCCCATATATGATCCTCCGCGTACATATCGGTGGCAAGGCAGGTTATGGCAGCCAGAATGGTACTTCGAGTGATACACCAGATGGGACGTGGGTTAAAAAAGACAGCGATGAAATATGGTGTTGAATTCGTCGTTTGAGCTGAAAACTCGTTAAACGACATTTACAATCGCGTCCACAGATCTAAACAGGCGTCCCAGACCATGTGCCGCGTCAAACACAGGGGACACCTCCTGCCATGCTCTGTGGGAATGGTCTACGTTATTCCACTTTCGTGCGGCGAAAAGTACTTTGGGCAGACCGGATGCTAATACAAACATTGAGCTTGTATTAGGGGAAGGCTGTCGTGTTGGGTAAACCACAAGAGTACTTCAACTTCTCGGCGATTTGAGCCGACGTGGCTGCAAATATGCATTGCGCATAGGCATATATATTGGAAGTGCAGTGTACGCGGCCTTCCTCGTCATACAGAATGAATTGCTCCCTACTTGATTTAGGTGAGGTGACAAACGGCGCAATGACCCGGCCGCCTATCACCTTAGCACATTTATATTTCAGCACTTTGCGCTTCATTTGTGTGGTACCAAAATAGCTGAACATTCTTTGCAAATAATGTTCAAGCCCAAGCTATTCAATCGCATAATGCCCTCCGTCGGCCTTCAAAAAATTGTTAAACTTCGAGTAAATATCGCACCGTCCCAAATTGCTGCAGCGACTTGCGCCAGCTTTTGCCGGCCGGTAATAATGATAGCGCACGCTTGGACAGCACCAGCTTTTGAGCTCTATGTGGGCTATCGGCGCGCACAATCACAACGCGCTCCAAACCTAACAAGGGGTGACGTTTCCACCATTTCGTGAACTCCGGTACCAACACGAGGGGCACATAACTTCGGCTTAGTATTTCTTCCTGTAGCTTCGGCATAGGGCGAGATGGAATCTACACGATTCGTGTCAAGCTGCAGGATGACGACAGTAGCGATGTCGACAGTAATGGCATGGCCATTAATTGGTTGATCCAAGGTCGCTTTACTTATTCATCCATTGATTCTAGGTTTAGAAAGTAATTTAAAGGCTCTTTGCAGTTGCTACTTGTGTAGAACCACTGCTTTTATTACTAAAGTAAGTGCCGCTTGGAAATAATACTATATAGAAGACAGTGGCTGATGTGCGAGTTCCATTTACAGCCACTTCATTTATGATTTTTATATTTAATACATAGTACGTTATCACAGAAACTTTCTGCGCAGCATTATCGCATGCCTAAAATTTGCACGAACTTTTAGCGGGAACGAGTTCTAGCATTCCATGAGTAAATACGGCATACGTGGTTCAAAGTTTTACTGCGTTGACGTCTCCTTTACAATTTCACCCTAGGCCAAATCTGCGGCGACCAGAGCAATGGCGACCAGTGCAGCACTTCTGTCAGGCCTTTTTCTGGCTGTCGTGCTCACTGCCACGGCCGACGATGCATTCGTCGAGAGGCAAACCATGGAAGGCATGGTTCGCGGCAACGTTATCCGTGTCCTGAACAAGACCGTCGAAGAGTACCGCGGCATTCCGTTCGCCGAGCCGCCTGTGGGAAAGCTCCGCTTTCGGCCTCCGCTTCCCAAAAGAGCTTGGGAGGGCACCGTAGACGCAACGGCTGGAAACACAGCCTGTTCTCAGGTGGGAATCACATGAGTGCCATTGCTTGACTTGCGTATCGCGAAGAGAGGATGGAAGGCACACGAAGTTAACATCACATTTTAGGACAGCCCACTTAAGGTGAAGTGAAGAACGAAACAGACACACGTAGCCTTAGACGCATAGTAAGCATAACACTAAAATAGAAGGTAGCGATGGTGCAGCGCCTTGATGGAAACTATATGACGCCAAGTTTGTTTGAATGAGTGAAGCAGCAGCTATAGAAGAAGGAACATGAACGGTCTCGTCGCCAGTAGTAGCTGCTGACTTTCTGTCTTGCGAGGAAAAAGGCCATGTGAGATTCTTGTTGATGGTACAATGTTAACGAGAAGCATATCCACTGAGAAGCTTGACACATATGTAAATGCATTTCAGCCTTCAATTCCGTTTGTCACAGCGGCACACACCTATTCTTGCAGACTGGCCAAGAAAAGCCGGATACCCAGAGATCAATGTTTCACATTCGAGTGCGGGCCTGGTGGTACATAGCCAGGTGCACATACCCCGACGCACATAACAAGTAGGCGAAGCTCTTGTTTACAAGGCGAGGAAATGGCTAAGATCTCCAAACCATGGACAAGAGGCAAAGAAAGGTTCAGTTTAAAAAAAAAAAAGAAAAGTGCGCTGTCCCCACCTAAACGGTGTCAGAACGTATGTCGTACCGTGAGTAGTTTTCTCTTCTTTATTTTCATCCTTCAAAGCACCTTAGCCTGAATAAAAATATAATAGGCCGTAAAATAACGGCTAGCCAGCCAAAAACAGAATACTGTAGCCAACATTGATAATAAATACTTTCGGTTTACTATCGATGTTCATTGAGGAGATAGAGAGAGAGAACTATATTGTCTTCGTAAGGTTAAAGGGTGGAGCCCTTAGTGCACCACTACAATGGGCCTGGCGACCAAGCTTGCACAACCTGTGGGTTAGCCTTTCTTAGCATAGCCTCCCAGCTATCCAGGGTTAGCATATAGTTGTAAGCTCTGTGCCCTGGGGGTAGACGTCAGCGCTCCAATCTCACATAAAATGACGTAGAGGCGCCGCCGCAGACCGGACAACGGGACAGTAGGATGTCGGGTGGAGGACATCTAAAAATTGAAGGTTGGGGGAGGTGTTCGCCTGCAATCGCCTTAGAGCCACTACGTTCTCTCTCAAGAGAGAAAAAGATAGGGTATGCTTGACTAGCTCTCTACTCCGCGAATGAAAATACGTTTTGATTCTTGGACTTACAGCATAAGCATGAATGAGGAAGACATAAATACCTAAACTTCAAAGGTACGAAGAAGGTAACTTTACCCTTTTCTCGTTTACTTAGGTAACCTAAAATGAGTTATTCAGATCGGTGAACATACATACAAATGGTAAACGCCGGCTAAATATATATCTGTCGGACCAATATGGCCGTTTAGTGCAAATATCTCAGTTTGCCAAGCAAAACAGCGGGGGGGGGTGGATGAAAGCAGAAGGCAGGGAAGTTAACCCGAATAACGTAGAAGCAGGAGAGGGAATGGGAAGCCCACCATTAGGCTCAAGAACTTGTGAGCACTACAGTGAATAGATACGCCTTACCCTAGCGTCAGCCAATGAACTGACTGGCTTTTTTTGTCTTTTTTACATATGGATTGCAAATCCAGGTGCTCTTGGAAGGGAGCACACTGGGCAACCTGAGCTACACAGAAGACTGCCTCCAGCTGAAGCGCGACTCAATGTACCGCTTTATTTCTTTCTCTTTTTTTTGCATATGGACAGCGCCAATCCAGGTGCTGTTGGAAGGAATCACAATGGGCAACCTGAGCTTTACAGAAGACTGCCTCCAGCTGAACGTATGGGTCCCAGAGGTCGCGACTAACCCGGGCTCGCGTCGTCCTGTACTTGTGTGGATCCACGGAGGAGCATTCACCTTAGGCAGCGCAAATATGGCGGGCTGTAGTGGATTCTTGCTCGCCGCGCTGGGCGATGTAGTCGTCGTCTCCATGAATTACCGTCTTGGCATCCTGGGCTTCATGAACGCGAACTCGCCTGAGGCGCCAGGTAATGTTGGTCTCTTGGATCAGAACATGGCTCTGAAATGGGTGCAGCGGAACATCGGACACTTCGGAGGCGACCCTGAGCGAGTGACGTTGTTCGGTGAGAGCGCCGGGTCAATGAGCATACACGCGCAAATCATGTCGCCTTTAAGCCAAGGCCTCTTCAAGAGGGCAGTTTTGATGAGCGGCACAATGTACAACCTAGACACGTGGGACACAGTTCCGGAAAGCATGGTCAAGGCAGACAAGGTCGCTAACGTTGTTGGCTGCTCGAACGGTGGAACTACCGACCTGTCATCGAATGCGGAAGAAATCGTGGACTGCATGAGAAGCAAATCAGCCGACGAGCTCGTCAAGGCTTCTCTGGAGGTAGTGCAACCAAAGCTGATTATATTTGCGCCAACTTATCACAACGAGTTTCTTCCCCGAGATCCTTTAGTGACCCTGAAGCGCGGTTTCTTCTCATCTATAGACGTCTTAGCTGGCGTAACTTCAGATGAAGCAGCTGCGTTTCTCCTGTACCCGTTGGTCCCCGACCTTTTGGAGGAAGACCTTCAAGCCACTTCACCAGAGGAGCTTGTTAAATCTCTTCGCGGCGCATTATGGCGCCTGCTTAAAGATGACATACCGGATATATTAGAAACGTACACCGAGGAAGCACCGAAAGACGATAAAAATGCACTGAGACGCCAATACATCGACTACGTGTCGGACAGATTGTTCAACTGTCCACTGCAGTTCTTCGCGGAAAAGCACAGCGAAAAGGGCAACAAAGTTTTCACGTACGTCTTCACGCACAAGACGGCGATGTTTCCACTGCCTGGGTGGATGGGAGCGCCCCATGGCACCGATGTGGCCTTCGCGTTTGGTCACCCCTACGCAGGAGATCCTGATTCTCCAGGTGGTCGCATGGCTGAGGCCTTCGTGCGAATGTTGGCCAGCTTCGGCGAAAACGGGTGCGTTGCTTTTCTAATATTTACGTAGCACAGAGTAAATGGGCTCGGCGGTAATATTTTTCTGATAGTCAACTTCCTTGCGGTAGAAATATAATGAAAGTAAAAAAAATATCACCGCCCAAGCACTCGGTAAAGTTGGTTAACCACAGAAGCTGAAACGTGGAGCCCGGTGTTTATCACTGGGTTAATCCCGACGGTGCATTCAGCGACGGCTTGGTAGGCTAGCATGTCCTGGGTACGCAGTTGCTACTTGCACTGTGCAGCACGAGCCTGTTCTTGTGCTTCGGCTGCAGCATCGGAACGGCGCAGACGAGCTCGTTCCCAGTTCTGCTCGCGGCGTTGCTACATATGACGCGGGTCCAACGCACTTCGTTGCCGGAGAAAAACTGCTGCTCTGCGCGCACTCGGCTGTCACGGAAAGCGACGACCTCGCTACTGGAGCAGTTAATCCAACGCCACCTAGATAGCACAAGGCTTTTCCACGTCGATCCATAACGTCATTTTACTTGGCCCGACTGCCATAGAACCTAATGGTGATGCTTGCGAGTAGGCAACAGTCATTTTGACGTCACCGCTGTCATCACACAAGCCTTGTCAATGGAAATTTCGGGCCAGGTAGCGTGAAGACGATGGATCGGAGTAAACAGGCCTTGTGTTATATTGGTGGTGTTAGCTAATCGCGCGCCTCTCTCTCTGTCTTTGCGCGCATCTGCTTGGGGTTGTACCAGAGGAGTTTTTGGCGTCCAGGCGACGGACAGACGGACGGGCTTACGAATCGGCTAGCCATGTACGGCTTCACTGTCAACAATAAACTGCGGGTAATCTTGAAGTACGTACACTGAACAGGAAAGCTAGAAGCGCGTACAAAAATGTTGTAATAATAACGCTTCACTCAACCACCAACACATAAAGAATGCAAACTGGACATTGAAACTGGTAATCTGGAAAGCGAAGCAATTATATTTTGTGCGAATAAACACAGACCTGAATAAACAACCCGTCAAGCTTTCTGGAAATATAAAATAAGTAAAAGCGCTGACATTTTAGTTCCCGCACTAAAATCAGATTCTGCTTCTCTAAAGACAGACTCTGAAAAAGTTCCATCGTTTATTTCTTCTTTAAATCGGTGTTTCTGGAGATACAACTGAGGGATACGTACACATCATTTTTAGCTAACTATTCCTTTGACCAGTGCATGCCTGAAATAAACATCAGCGTACATGGTATCGATTGTCTTTTGCAGGAATTGGACGCCTCTAGTTGTATTGGTCTGGATAGAATGTAATCCTATATTCTAAAGAAATGTCATGGCGTTATAGCACAATATCTCTCTACTATATTGCAAATCTCGTACGAGGCTGGGTTGGTTTCACAGGACTGCGAAATCGCGAATGTCAATCCCATCTTGAAATCGGGAGCCGAGAAACTCGCGGATAATTACAGGCCCATATCTTCAACTTAAGTATACTGCAAGGTTTTGGAGCGCTTCCTTTATAGTAATTTATTTAAATACCTTCATGATATTACCTTTCTACTACCTCACAGCCTGGTTTTTGTAACGGTTACTCATGCAACACGCAATTACTTGAATTCCAACACTTTATTGGCAACTGCCCTGGTAAGAACAAAGAGCTAGATTCACATTCCTTGATAGAAAAAAAGCGTTTGACGCAGCATCTCATCACTTGATGATTATTAGGTTAACGTCTTTGAAAGTACACAATAAAACCTGGATGTGTAATTATCTAAATGGTTTTAAACAGTGCGTGGTAATTTATGGGTGTAGTTCCTCGCAGATAACCGTACGTTCATGAGTGCCCCAGGGCAGCGTTATTGGGCTACTATTATTTCTCATATATAATAACGACACTGTAGATGACGTACGGTTCCCCTTGAAATTATTTGCATACGACTGTTACCTTTACAGCGAAATAAAATCACCATCAGATGTAACAATCTTGCAGAGGGACCTTGATAAAATGTCAAATCGGTGTCTATGTCCGCAAATGAGACTGAAAAATAATAAATGAAATAACATCCGTTCTGTCGATAAAAAATTCGATCATCGAACACAGTACAAGGATGAAAACACAAATAAAAACGTCTTAGGGTGCAATTACCTCAGCGTTTACTTGACGCTGAAATTTATATTGAACGTACACATTCAGCAGTCATTATCTAAGGAAAGTGAAAAGTTGTTTTTTTTATTCGTGCAAATTTCAAATCAAGTCCAAATATATCAAGGAAACACTTTATTTATTGCACGTCAGATCTACCCTCGTATATGCCTCCATGATTTGGGATCCATATCAATAATATTTTAAACAAATAACAGAAAAATTTAAGATCAAGCTCCATGCTTCATCTCCCAATAACTAAAACCCTTTCGAGAGTATCACTGAAATAAAAGCATTGCTGGGCTGGGAAATAATAATCACCAGAAGAAAAAAAATTAAGATTGAAATTCATCCACCGTATCTTCTATAATCAAATAGGCACTGATAGCCGCAACTTCCTGTAGGAGGCCACTTATGTATCAACGCGACTCGACCACCTGAAGAAGGTGCACGAATACAGCTGTAATACGCGCCGTTTAGTCAAATACTTTTTTGCACGAACTGCGACAGACTGGAATTTGTTACCAGAGGAATGTGTTTCAGTATCTGGTAATCAGAATATTTATTCCAGCCTGGTGTTTGTGACACTTCCTTACAGTCTTAACTTCGTTTGAATTTTTCGTTTGGCTTGAAAATGTTAACTTTTTGTATGTTCTCACCTTGATGTTACTTTGTTTTGTGTATTCTGTACTTATTTCTGTGAACAATGTAATACATCTTTTTCTATTTGTGTCTCCTGCGATAGGGCCATCAAGGCGGCGCAGGTATTCTGTAAATAAATAACATAAAATGATCATACGAATCCACGAGAGGGGTATATCAGTATAATTAGCATTAAATATTGTAACGCCATTGCCGATTCTCACAGTCGTCTTATCACCGAACACAGAAAAGAACACATACCTCTACTTTGAGCAGCGGGAATGCGTGGAACATATAGAATTTGTATGGCCACCTGTCACAAATTACGGATGTGGCACATTCAAACACGTTATGCTTAACATACGCTTTCACTGCTGTGCGGATGTTTTGAAAGCCCAAATGTGAGTGGTCCTGCTTAAATTACCGTATGGTTTATCCGGATAAAAGGGAATCAGATTTCATGAAGAAAGAGTTGTAATAACTAAGTAATTTCGCAATTTATTGACTTTGTTGACAAAATAATCTAGAAAAATATTAGATAATACTACACCACTGTCACACCAATGAAAAAAAATTAAGTATCTGAGGAATATCGTCCAAAGTATTTCGTGCACGTCGATACACCTCGCTTCATTTATAACAATCACAAAAAACGATTAAAACGCACGCAGCCAAATGACCACGGGCAATAATGAAATCAAGGTGCTCAAAAACGAATTTTCTACGAACACAGAAATTATAACATAATTGTTACTCTCCATATGCTCAGGAAATCAGAATTCTTTGCTTACGTTGTGTAAACGGGAGCTTACAAACCTCATTCAAAATGTGCCGACCATCATTTTCAAGGGTTCCAATGTTACTTTTTGCTTTCGAATAACAGAAGTAGAGGGAAGTGTACTTAATTTATCAACTGCCTCTTAAATTGGAAGGTTAGATTTTTAACGAAGTTCGAGTCGCACCGCCGCAATTGCAGATTTGTCACTAGCAATAGTTACCGGAAGAGTAGGACTGCGCGACTTACCGTTACTGCTCTATGATTTCCATATTTAACTCTTACGCCCACTAAACGCTAGAAGAGACATGAAAATGGCATAGACCTGCATTTCCCTAAATTGATTCGTATAAGCGTGCAAAAGCAGAAAGGTAGTAAAAGACGGTTAATTATTCAGAATCTCAATGGCCTTGGAGTACAGAATTCAATGCCGCCGTAATCGACTTGAGACAGTTCAAGTATCACTGCGAAAAGCTGCGCTAACGAGCCCCAGCCAAGGAAGTGATCTAAGAAGGAGACAACGGGGGCGGCAGGTAAAGCTGACGTTAAAGTTAATCTGCAACGACAACGTGGTGGTACAATAAACGTGCTGATGGACTTCTACCTTAAGTTTGGCTTGTACCATAAGTTTCACTATACTGTAGGAGTAGCCGGGTGAAATACCTTCTCAAGTTTACAAATACTGCCTCCATGTTTATTCACATGCCCGATTCCCCACGCCCTGCTTACGATCATTTGTAGTGCTTTTCCTGATCGTTCTGCTTCGTGCCCCCGTCATTTCTGTTAGCTTCTTATTATCCATTGAAGTCGCTTTCGCTTGCCTAATGATAAAATCATACTAGTTCATTCTTCAATGTAATGCTAGGTAATGCTTCTGGACACATTTTTATTTATTTTATTTATTTATTAGTAGCTCAAAGGCCCCATTGAAGGGGTATTACATGAGGGGGTGGAATTTCAGCAGTACATTGCTCCTATGGATAATCTGAATGACGATGAGTCGATCTGATCAACGGTGGCGTTTGACAGGTCATTCCAGTCCCTTGCTGTACGGACGAAAAATGATGACAGATGCGCAGAAGTGCTTGTAGGGGGCGGCTAGACGGCCTTCCCGTGGTTTGTGCGATTTTAAATGCGATGGGCGGGGCTGATAATGGAGTTCAGAGATGGATGATAAAAGAATTTATGAAACAGACACAATGTGGAAATTTTTCGGCGGTTCGCTAAAGTTCTGAGATGAGCATTACGTTTTAGTTCAGTTACACTTACATGATAGGAGTAGGCGGAGAAAATGAAACGAGCTGAGCGATTTTGTACAGATTCAAGAGTAATGGAAAGGTTATTTTGATGAGGGTCCCAGATCGCGAATGCATATACTACTTTGGGACGGATAAGTGTTAAGTAATCAAGGGATTTCACTGATGGGGGTGCTAGTCTCAGGGTTCGTCGAAAGCAACCAAGGAGGCGATTTGCCTCGTTAGTAACCTGTGAAATATGAAAAGACCAATTTAGATCAGATGTCAAATGGATGCCTAAATACTTGTAACTTGATACTGAAGCGATTTCTGCATTCTTGATCAGGTATTTTGAATGTGGTTGTGAGTGACGTCGGTGGAATGATAGCAGATATGTTTTTTTTTCACATTTAAGGACATTAGCCATGAATTACACCAGGTTAGTACGTGCTGAATGTCAGACTGAAGAAACAAAATGTCATCAGTGTTAGTAATAGGCCGGTAGATAACGCAGTCATCAGCGAATATGCGGATGTTAGAACATATGTTAGCAGGCAAATCATTAATATATATGAGAAAAAGAAGGGGGCCCAAGACAGTGCCCTGAGGTACCCCAGATATAACAGAGGAATAAGAAGATGAACATTTATTAACAAAGACAAACTGCTGCCGATTAGTGAGAAAGCTGCATATCCAGTTAAAAACATGTTCGTTAAGATTGAGGCGAGAAAGTTCTAGGAATTTAGGCACATTTAGGCACATTTGATTAATAATTTCCCTTCATGATATTTACACCCGCTTTTTACACCTCTCGCTATCACGCTCTTCAAGCTTCTGTGCACTACGGCTATTACATTTCACAAATAAGGTTCGACTCGTATCTGCAGCGATAGCCACCACACTTCGCTGCACCTTTTGGTTTGCATTGGTTATACTAAGGGGCCGCGGTATCATGTAATACTTAATAAGGAAGCCGTGGGGGTGATCTTATACTAAGCAGTGACATTCACCTTTTATTTCTATGCTGAAAAGAATGTTGACAAGCAGTATATTCCTGGCTACTCGAGTTAAAACAAAAAAGTAAAAATCATGTCACCAGGTCACAAAAACAGCGTAATATTAGCTGCTGTACCTGGGTCATTGCGTTCATTGAGGTGATACTTTCCGCACAGTCAAGCACTTATTTGGTTTTTCGTAATGTATGTTTCCAATTTTATATTTCTAAAACACATAAGTTACCTTTCTTTTGGCAATTGATGCTTCTGCGCAAAATATTCTATGAAATTTTGTCTTCTCAACAGGATTCCGGAACTTCCCCACAACGAGACATGGCCACAATACAGCAAGAACTCGCTAAGCATGGTCGTTCTCAACAATGGCCAATTTAACGAGACACGAGGATTCCGCTCAAGCTACTGCGAGCGTTGGAGGCCTTTGTACTAAATGTGTCACTGAGGTTTTGCGTGCTTGCTATGCATTACTGCTTTAGTAACTACACATTTGCATTGAAATAACGGTACTAGAATCAAATCGTGCAGGTCAGGTTGACCTGCCTTTTCTGAAAATAAAATGTGCTTCTGTAAACTCTAAAAGCAAAGCGCCAGCAGACAACGAATGCCGAAAAGTCAGACGACGTCCCTTCTTTGTTGGTGCTCTTCTAAATAAAAATTGGTTGGCCCTCCCTTCGGAAGAATTGGTGATAACACGAAACTGAAACACGTATTCTAACAAGCATTGACAGATTTGTTCCACATTAACTAACACAAGAATACAAATAGGCACAGTATTCTTCTATTATTTGCCGTCTCTCTCGAATGCAGAAGCAAAGAAAGCGATAGCATGCGCGCGAGGTGTGTGCTGCTGCGCAAGGTGAACAGCACACGGGAAGCTACCCGGCATTCCAGGTATATGCGACGCGAGGGTGTGGTGCCTATGTAATGATACTGCGTGGTCATAGCTCCAGTGAAACCGCATGCAAGCGCCCATACACATGTTCAAAGGTGAGTAGACGCGTGGAAACCCGTGCGAGCAGCCGCGGCGCCACCGACACGAGACGGTTGTCGGACACCATCTTCTAAAGATGCTCCAGGAATGCACTACCACATTTTCTGTTATTATAGACGTCCAGGCTGCTATACGTTCCGGCTGAAAGCGCATTCCTTTCTGCAAAATTACGCAGTGACAAAATAAATAGTATATAAATATGGTCATGGATGAATGAATGAACTTTGTTGTGGTCATTGGAACGCGCGTCAGCGCGCAACGGCCCGCTCCAACGTCAGGACAGAGAGGCCGATCCTCTCCGCCGCGTCATTTACAATAAATATAATATTTGTGTATAATAATTAGGGCGCCGCTTTCTCACCTTTCTACGCCTGCTTTCCTGACCACCAGGTGGGCACAAAACGGCAAGTCATATTACAAGGATGACGGTTTGAGCTAGTTGATTTTCCATTTTAGCATGTGCGGTGCAGAGCGAAGAAGGGACCAGAGACGCAAGAAAAACAAGCGCTTGTCCTCGTTTTGTTGGCGTCCTTTATCGATGCTTCGCGCTGTACCACACATTCTAAAATGTCCAATTATCGCCATTGCGCGGATAGGTGTGATGATGATGGCGTGAGTACATGCATGGGAGAGATTTTCGGCCGGGTCTGGCATAAAACACTTCCGTCTTAAACAGAATATGCCAACTTGGACAGATTTTGCTGGTATTGCTGGAATTTTGATCGTTTGGCACGACAGCGCGCCTTCATATTATTGTAATTAGGCGTCGTAAATATATTTCCGTTTCAGTGTCGCCCCCTGGATAACCTGAAACACCCAGCTACACGTGGCAAGGACCATGATGAAGAGCTAACGTGAGAATAAACCCCAGCGAATATTTTCTGTTGTGTTATAAATATCACTGACATTGGAGTCAAGTCTTGTTGGATAATTAATTGTGGCACTACACAACGGCCAAATGATCTAGAATGTAGAAAATGCAAACTTAATTCTGAAATCTCTACGGATAAGGAAAGGTTTGGTAAAAGTCCTGTTGTTTTCATTTCCTTCTCGATATCAGACACACCGGCTGCCTAGAATCGGCATAGCTTTAACAAAAATAGACATTCATTCATGTCTACAACGCAAACAACTATATAAGGCAAAATCGAAGTAAATTATAAATAGAATGTCATAATATGCATTTAGCAGTAAAGCCGCCTTGATACTATCAGCAAATCCTAAGCAGTATATGCAACGCCCTTACGATGGCGTGCAAGACAGGTGGTTCCCAACGAAAGAATATCAGGAACAGAAAGATTCACTCACTGAAACGAGGCTTCTGAAATGCTTGATTAAGAATGAGCAATGGCAAATTAATAACCGAAAATTGTAACTCATCTCAATATTACCAAAAAGCATTCAGAAAAGTGGTGCAGGGCAGACAAGGTGTATCCGAGTTCTATTCATGAGCAGGATCATGGAATCAACGCATAAGAATTTCCTGATAATTTTCATTCAGCACGACTTTCCGGGCCTAGCGTAAAGGATGAAGTGTGGAAACTTACGTGCACAACTTACAGATACATATAGGTCTATGGCCGCTACAGCGAGGCCATCACCCATAATTTCATTACTTACTGGTCTTTTTGCTTTCAAGAAATCCTAGGTGGAGCAGCGAACGCAGAATTGATGGAGCGAAGCCAGCGTCTAACCGATTACCATGAGTTCACGTCATCAAAGCAAAGAGAAACATGTTTACTGTTCAGCCGTCCCTT
This sequence comes from Dermacentor variabilis, assembly GCF_050947875.1. Lineage (NCBI taxonomy): Eukaryota > Metazoa > Arthropoda > Arachnida > Ixodida > Ixodidae > Dermacentor > Dermacentor variabilis. The sequence goes on along the minus strand of NC_134578.1, from coordinate 112,020,463 downwards.
GAAGTGTGAATTGCCGTTCGATGATACGAATGAGACCTACAACCATATCAAATTCATCACGAAACTAAATACTAAATGCTACCTACAGTTGAAGATACACGATAGTTTCCTTACGTGCGCAATCAATAATATGGATGAGAACTGGGAGTTCGGGAGAAAACACATATACAAACCGCACGACAAGACGAGACATGAGCTATGAAAGGAAACATGTGAGTGTTCGTTTGCTTCCCTTCCTTGCTTGCGTCGTTGCGTTGTTGCTCAATTTGTACCAGCACTTGTGTGTCATGTTGCAGCTCATCACAAAGCCATCAACCGCACTGCTGTTGTTTTGAGTGACTCCTCTTTCAATAGACGACTTCTGATCGATGCGCTTCGCCGGCATCCTATATATGTGTTCCGATGGACACACTTTTGGAAAAGTAACGGTGCACTTTTTCTCAAAACCCGCGTATCGCAACCATTTTGTGCCAGTTAACCTGGAACAAGGTTTGAACCAAGCTTTGACTATGCAGTTTCGGAAAAAGCCTAAAACCACTTTCCTACTTCAAAGTTTCAGGGCCACAAAAAAAATTTTATTTTAGCAGTTATAGTAATAATAACCATAATAATTTCATTTTCACGTGTGTTGCAGATGTAGTCATCATTACTGGAACTTGGTTGTCAGGTAGAATTGATAGTTCTGAACTGTTTGATTGTAAACAGCCTTACAATGTTTATAGACAAGATCGCTTCGGGCATTCCGGTAGTGGGATTTTGATCGCTGTTGGGGATGACTTATTTTCTTATGACGTTTTGATAGCCTTTGAGTTCTAGTGCACGAGTATGAAGATAAACCACAGAGAGAGCGTTTCTTGTGTGTTTTACTGACCACACCAATCAGCTAGCAGTTTTTGTGATAACCTTCATGACGTTCTTAACAAAATTGTTCTCAGATACTCAAATGCACCAATTTTTATTCTAGGTAATTTTAATTTCCCTGTCGTATCACGGACGGAAGCCTACCCTTCTGTTATATCCTCATCCTCAGAATCAATAGCCTTCATCGACTTCTTTCATTACATTTCATTTTTATTATCTGAAAGACCCGATTTGGGGTATCACATAAGTAGGTTAACATGTGGACACAAGAAAAGGCAGGTGTTACGGTGAAAAAGAATTTTGAACAGTTTCTTGAAGTTGTGAATGACATGTCATGGCAGCGATATTGAAGTGTGGGTCGTTCCAGTCTTTGGAAGCTCGAGGAAAAAACGAAGCTTGAAAAGTGGCAGTTCGTGTTCGAGGACGCAAAACTTGGTGTTGTTGGCTGGTACGCTATGACATGCGTGAAGATGATGGCGTGATGTAAGGTGAGCGGCTTAGCGAGCTGGAAAAAAAATTGTGATAAAGAGAGAGCGTGGCGATACGACGACGAAAAGCAAGAGATGCCAAGCTAGACTGTGCCTTGAAGAGTAAAATGCTGACGTTATGTGAATATGAAGAATGGATGAATCTAGTCACACGATTCTGAACTGACTCCAGTGCATTGATGATGTATGTTTGATGAGGGTTCCAGATGGCGGCGGCATATTCCAGTTGTGGTCTCACAAATGATTAGTATGCGAGTAGTTTGATGTGCTGTGGAGCATGACGAAGGTGACGCCTCATGAACCCAAGGGTCTCGTTCGCTGACGAAATTATGGTAGTCGCATGTGCACTCCAAGAAAGGTCGTGGTACAGGGTTACGCCTAAGTACTTATAGGCTAGGGCTGATTCTACTGGGATGTTCGCAATTGTGCCAGAAGAAAGGTAAGGATTACGGCGGCGGGAAATCGAAATAAATTGGCACTTGTTAGGATTCAAGGCCAATTTCCCAACGGTTGCACCAGTTCTGCACGTTATTAAGGTCATTTTGGAGAGGTGCTTGGTCACAGATATTAGTCACAGTACATTAAATCACACAGTCGTCAGCGAACATGCGAATAGGACAACATACATGCAACGGAAGATCTTTAATGTATACTAGGGGAAAAAGCGGTCCTAAGCCTGAGCCTTGAGGGACGCCTGAAGTGACAGGGAGCGGTTCAGAAAAGTTATTGACTAGGATGCGCTGGTAACGATTAGTAAACAATTCTTTTATCCATTGTACTACGCGAGGATCCAAGTTCAATCTGGATAATTTTTTCAGCAAGTACTTATGAGGTGCTGTGTCAAAATCTTTAGAGTAGTCCAAAAAGATGGCATCGGTTTGAACATTGTTATCAAGATTAACGTGCAGATCATCAAGCAAGATAGCTAGTTGTGTTTCACATAAAATACCTTTACTACAAGCGTGTTGAGAAGGATGAAAGAAGTTTACCGAGTCTGAAAAGTTCCTGACATGCGACTGTATGATATGTTCCATGACTTTGAAAGGCACACTAGTTAATGAAACTGGGCGGTAATTTAAGGGGGAGTCCTCGTCACCCGCTTTGAATACTGGAACGACCTTTCCCACTTTTCAGTCATCCGCTAAGTCACCTGCAGACGATGATTGCGAGAACAACGGAGTGAAACATGCCGCGGATATATGCTTAGTATTCACTAGGATCTTTGCGTTAATTTCATCTACACCAGAAGATGTACATAATTTGTTTTTCTCAACGATTCACAGTATACCATCTATCGAAAATACAATGGGTGGCATATCCGATGTTATGCTAGTAGGCAGTGGAAAGTGTGGAGTAGTGGTTTCTTTTGCAAAAACGAAAAGAAAATGCTGTGTTGAATATATCAGCGCACTCGGCGTCCGTGGTGGTGTCGCCTCCTGCATTCGTCACGCTGATAGTGCGAGCTTCTTGAGGATTCAAAATGCGCCAGAAGTGCCGAGGATTTCGAGCAAGTAGCTGGGATACGAATTGCACTCAGGTAGGTGTTCTGTGCCATGTGGTATTTTGACTATGCTTCGGCGCCTCCAAGATAAGACACGCGGCTAGCCGGAAGCGACGTTCCTTTTGGTTTTCAAGCTTTAGAGCTCTGCTGGTGAACCATGGCTTATTTTGATTGGTGTGCATAGTTATTCATGGTGTATGTTTTCTTACGAGTTCATTAATTTTGTTTTTGAATAGTGTCCAGTTTTCTTGAGGGGAGTGCACATGTAATAATGTCTCAAAGGTTGAAAAGAAGTCGCCTAACTTGTAATCAATAGCGTCGTGGTTCCCTTTAAAATATAGGCAAATAGTTTTGTTAGATTTTTGTTGTTGCATGGGTTGAAAGGTGAATGTGGCGTGCATTACTTTATCATCGCTTACCTCACAGAGGTAAGTTATGGACAATAGACTGTCACGATGGCTGGCTAGTATAAGGTAGAGTACCATAGATGTGCCTTTGTAACTCCCGTAGGCTCTAGTACAAGTTGAGTTGGACTGGTATTAAGACAAAGATTAACAAATTCTTTAGCAGCATCATTCCCTATGATTAAAGCACTATTGTTAGTCCAGTTTTTTTTTCGGAAAGTTAAAGTAACCAAAATGCAGGTTCTCTGCGTTAGGGTGTTTTTCACTGAGTTCCCTCAAGATATTATTAAGTTTAGGCGAAAAATCACGAGTGTTATGTTCTGGTCAGTATTAAACGCCCAAGAGAACAGTCGGCGGTAAAGCGCGGCAGATTAGCCTTGTTGTTTCCAAGTGAGACTCAATGGCTGCAAGAGAGCACCATAAATGATGATGCGCGGCGATTAGCACACCACGACCTCGTGAGATTTCGCGGTATTTCCGTTAAAGGCGGAAATTCGGCAGATCAGCAAGGAACCTCGGTATCGGTAATATCGTCAGTCAGCCAGGCTTCAGTTATTATCAGCAAATTATTGTTAGACGACAACACGATGTTACACAGAATATTGCGTTGAGGAAGCAAGTTGCGTGCGTTGGCCAAGATTACGGAGATGTAAAGGTTAGCTCGTGTCCTAACTGTACGGCAAGAGGCTTTCCAGCGCTGAGTTGGCTGCTATTGCAATTCTTTCACACTGTGTGTACGTTCTTCAAAAATATAGCGCTTATTACCCATGAACAGAGTTTTAAAGCGCAGGGAGTAAGGTGCCGATTTGCTTTTTTCGAATGAAACAAAGTGTCTACGGGCAAATTGAACAGGACGTGTAGAATTCTCGCCAACGCTGATGTTCGGTCGTTTAATTTTGCGGCCATTAGAAAAACCTAGATCTTTTTTTTATGAAAGGTGAAGTTTACTATTATGGGGCGGAGGATTAGGCTGCAGGATTGCCCAAGCGGGTGTGCACGCTCTATTTCTTTCGTGTAAAGCGGGATGCTCTTATGTTTACAAGGCAGTGGTCAATGATTACATCATCCGATTGTGCGTACGGCTTTGACACTTAAGACTCAGTAATACCATAAAAAATTTGATTGTGCGCAGAGAATGGTTCTCGGCATCATCAAGACGCGCTTCCAGCCTCTGTACTGTATGGGCTTCACGGGCAGCATCATTCTTCACACTTTTCATATCAGAATGCAAGTGAGATAGGTTTTGGTAGTGTGTCTCCAGGTTAGTAACGCGCACGCTCGGATGGATATTGCTTAGTCAGTTGTTATTAACTGAGACTTGAGGCCTGGAATTTCGGTGATCAGTTGCGATTAACCTGCGAATAGGCTCTTAAGTTCATTTAATACGGCTTCACTCTCAGGTCCCAGGGTTAGTTTCGATGTCACGCGCCAGCAACAATAAAGAGCGAATAACAACACAACACTGAACAACAATGGAAAGGCAGCAACGTGGGCCCGGCAGTTGCAGCAGAAATTAATTACTTGAACGCTTTGTGAAAAGACCATGATTTACTAACCTGCATGACGAACATTAGCGGATTAGCGTGCCGTGCTGAAGCACAGCAGCCGGGCCCCCGAAACATCTCTGTCCGCGCCAGCTCATTTATAGCTGATGGGCGAATTGATGTCGGTCGCGATAGGTATTCCGGTCGCAAGTCGAGGGATGCTGCCGGGTACAGTGACGCTGCCAGACAAAAGAACGGTGTCAACGATCTGGAAGCGATGCTGGCATTCGTCGGGTGGTAGAAGCCAGTTCTATCGTAGTGGATGTACCAGGCAAGATGCGGTTGGGGAACATCTGCAGAAACCGAAGCCAGGGCAGGGAACAGAAAGTGGGGACGATCGAGTGAGATGACACCTGCCTTACGAACACTAGCAGCGTGCTGTGTTGACGCACTGTCGCCACGCCCACCTGCCCACATGTTCGACGTTCAACCTTAGTCAACTTGTGAGAGAACCAACTAGCGTCACAGCATCCACTGCCAATTTACTGGATCTTGCGCTAACAACCTGCCCTGATTCCGTTTCATATCTCACACTTTTACCTGGACTAAGCAACCATTCAGTTATCAACTACACTATGCCGTTACGCTAACCTCGTCCATGTGAAACATCATAAGATAATTCGAGATTACAAAACAGGAAACTATTCTGCAATAACACTGAACTAGAGGCTTTTGCCGACCTATTACTTACGAAATTTTGGGAACAGACGCTACGCGATAACTAGTCGATTTTTAAAGGCAAATTAGAAGCCTTTACTGAAAAGCACATTCCACTTCGTCAAATAACGTGCACTAAAACCGAACGCCCTACGTCACTCCTACAGAGGGAGTGGTTTATAAAATCCTTCTGTCCTGTAACAAGGTATACATTGGGCAGAGGGGCAGGTGCTTGAATTTGAGGCTAACTGATCACTATTATCACTGCACGGCTAAAGATTCAGGTCATTTAGCCTTTGATTGCTAGGATTGAGGCTGCAGACCCGTCCTGAAATATACGGAAGTTGTGTGCAGGGAACACAAAAAACAAACAAGTGAAATTCTTGGCACAATAGAAATTGAGAAATGTAAAAGCACGTATATCAGTTGCCCCTCGGTAGCACGCCGCTGTCTCAAAAATAATGTCGTCTTTGTTTATTTTTTTGCATTTTACTCTGTGTCCTGTTAACACGTCACTGCCGTCAGCGCACGCGGACTTCTGAAGGGACACTACTGAAGGCGGGTCTTTGAGCAATAAAGCTGTAGTCGCAGTCCAGCCCCTGTGTACGCCCCTTCTTTGTGTGCGTGTACGCGTTATACGTAACTGTGCTGCTAAAAAATATTTATAACGTTTATACAAGACTACTCTTTGTAAGGACCAACTTATCACAATTGCATTTGTGAAAAACAAATAAATAAAGTCAAGAAGTCCTTGGAGCAACCACGATTGACGGCTCATACACCGATATAACCCTTATGACGGCCTACGACAATTTGCTCTTCTCTGTCGGCATATAGGAACCTCAAGTAAAAATGCGGGTAGAACGTGACGCATTTTCAAGGTTGCCCATCGGGACAACAAAAGCCGCGGCGTTTTTCACACGGTGTTGTAAGTTCATTATACATCGGACGCCCTCTCGTGCCTTCCTTGCCTCTTCAAAATTCTTCCGTTCTCACTCTTTTGTCACACAAATGTTTGCCACGAACGCCTGCAGAAACCGTAAAGAGAAGAATGCATTCGTTTTCAGTACGCTTGCCCGCAACGATTCCACCCCCAAAATGTTCCTCGCCAATGAAAGGAAATGATCAGCAGACCTGTAGAGAGCTCATTGTCACGGTATATGAAAGTAGGTGCATATTTTCGAAGAGTAATACTAAATTACGTCTCATGAAAACCTCCCAGTATGGAGAGAAAGCAAAACGTTAGGGCAGTTGTCACCACAACATCCCGGAGTAAGCTAGCCTGAGCGATTATCCACCCGAATAGCATTGGCTGTCATTTGCTACCGATACCTGTATGAATAATTTCTATGCCTCGTGCAAGCAACTTTACTATAACTGGACACTAAACAGGAAGCTGGACGAGTTCGTAGATTAGGTTCTTAGAAAAAAAAACAGCGCGACACGCACGATGGAGAAAGAGTGTGACAACAGGGGCACTGACTCATGACTAAATTTTTTTTTACGCTGACAAAATTATACATATGGGCATAAGGCTCTTGATGAAAGGGAAATATACAAATTACATCAGAAAATTGTGAAAGTGGTGTATTTCAGGAAAACAAGGTGCTCTTTCAAAGTGACATCCAAATGACCCGCGCATTCTTCGAAGCATACCATGAGCCTAAACATTCTGCATTGTGTGCAAGCCAAGCGTCCGCCCCCCTCCCCCCCCAGCAGCTATCATCCTGCACAACAAAGAAGTAAAATTTGTGAGTGGCACGATTTCTTGATGCAACTTTCATATCTAGCATGGATCACGTACCTTTATATGGGTTGCCGAGAATCCTGTCAGTGTAATCAACTATTCATTTTGTGGCCAACCTCCGGGTTGCCCGATTCTTGTATTCCGTTTTTTCGGTGGTTTGATTTAGATCTTTCACAGATTGGCGAAAAGCAGCATTTATAAGCTCGATAATAGCCTTTCACAGGTAATGGCTGGGATCATTGCTTTTCGACTGTATATTCCTTGCCACTCTTGGTGTGAATTGTGACCCCACTTGTAGCATGGATTTATAGATAAATGTCTGCCAGAGGGTATACAAAATCAATAATTCAATCAATAATCAATAGTCAATACAATCAATATTCTCAAGTAGTTGTCACTGATTTTCAATGTTGTTTCAACTTGTATAGAAAAATGTGCTATATTGGTCATGACGCAAAATGAACGCCTCACGTTTTTGCCAACGACTTCATAATGGCATTGACACATATTTAAAAGCCTCGTTCAACACTAGAGTGAGTACGCGGGTCTTTGCGACTTCTACAACGCCGCGAGAATTTCAGAAAACAAAAGAACTGAGCGGATTACACGTCCGCATGGACACAATAAAAGCTCAACCTATATAGTCAAATTCGGATCTGTTAAACCGAAGAAGTACGATTTAAATTTTTTTTAGCAGGCACAAGTTATCTCGCCTGACTGCTCGAACTAGCATTTGTCTTTCGCCAGTGCAAGCGTTGGTGGAACCCAGACAGCGGGTCTCATGCACGAGCCAGCAAGTCCGTGAGTGCACACATGCTTCATCAAGAGGGCCGCTGTGCTGGCGTCAAATGGATACCCGTGACCCTGACACGAGCATGCACGCTCGACGGAGGCGGGGATCGCAGCCCTTTCTCTCTTTCACTTGACGCTCTCGCGTCACACGCGAGCTTTCCTGTTCGAGCCAGCGACGGTGCGTGTTGATGAAACACACACAGTTTCGCAGGAATCCCGCTTACCCCGAGCGCGTCGTTGGTTGTGCTCATATAGAGATGTTTTATTCTGGATAGCCACTTGGGTCCCGGAGTCTATATTAGAGGACGAGGTAAGTGCATCAGCAGCAAGGCGTCCCTTCGGAAAATCCGAAGGCTGAGACGGTCCCATTTTTTCATCTCCGTAGCTGTATCTTATGTTGATTCAGTTCATTTATCTCTATATTTTCGTTTGCTGTTATTGTCGTTGTCTTCGACAAAGCCATGTGCCTCTTGTCTGTGTGCAGGGATAAGTAAACTTTTAAAAACAACAATTTCTTGTAATTATGGCCCCAGGTGTAGAAATTTGGCAATATGTTTTTCCGTTATATGTTGTGGCATTCAGGGTCAAACGCCAGTATCATGCGCCCGCTCTGATTGAGTGATACATATAACGTAATACTTTTCATTCGCGCTTTCCGTCACATTTCCGAGCACCACTCCACAAAAATTATCACTAAATCCGCTGGCTGTAAGCAGTGCGCCACGCAAGAGTATCGCTTGAACGTCAAAAGGAAACCCCTATGGTGTATGCTGCCCCCTTGGGACGTCCTGCGAACTTGCTTCGCCAAGTTCTTGGTCCGCACAGGCATATCGCTGGCATCCGAGCACGTAAGTACGATTCTCCGCGCACACATGCGTGGCAAGGCGGGTTTTGATGACCACAAGGCGTCCTTGAACCATGCCAGCTTGAACCAAAGAATCACGGCTGATATCCATCAAGAAAGCAGCCACGACGGTGATTCAATCTTTATTCTGACCGAACATCCCATTAAAACTGTTCCGACGGTAGAACATAGAACGATGTTAAAAGCGATTTGAAAATTGATATGGGATGACACGTGATGGTACTTTGTCGTACTCACAGCGAACCTCACAACTACCCGCGGAAGCGCGCTGACCTCGCATTCGGATGTCGCTCCTAGAGGCTGCCGGCGCTTAGGCGTCGAGGCAATAGTGCACGCAAAGGGCAACCTTCCCGAGCACAGATTCTACGTTATCAGAGACACAGGAAACATGAAGCGGTACCCACCATGGGCTCCACAGAAGGAGCGGTGTCCCTGGGCTTGCGGTTGGGTACTATTTCGGCTTCCGTCTGTGATCTGCTGGCCGAGGTAACTGAGCTGCTAGATTGGCCGCTCCTGAAAGGCCTTGGTCTCGGGCTTATTCTTCTGATTAGCAGAATTTTTTGGTCACGTAAGAAACGTTTCTTTTCTGGCAAGGCTATATGTGTATCTTTTTCGTTTTCGTCCTACATGGTGTCACATGAGGATGTTCCCTCGAATACAACGGTCTCCAAACGGTCAGTTTCAAGATAAATTTTAGATTAGGGCGTACAGACCCTTCTGAGGGTAAACAGGAATGTTATCCGGTATTGCGAGAAGTTCATCGCATCATACTTTTCCGTTTAGTTTTGTCTCTTTCGCCAGTTTTTTGGCACACGTACATATCGGGTGTTTCAGCGAACACGTTAAAAAAATTTAGAAATTTGTATGTGGGAGTTAGCACAATTCTTGTCCATGAGATATCAACTCGAACAGGCGGACATTATTTGTCAAAATATTGAAGTGCATAATCGACTACTTAACAAGCATTTACTGATCAAGTTTTTAACTAATTACCTTATGGCACATATTCCAATCAACAAATTCAGGTGGAGGGTTCGCAAGACGGGTCCTTTTCCAATGCATTCTCAAGATGACATGACTTTCGAGATAATAATTCCGGAACTTTGGGGAGAGATACATTGGCGTTCCAGCGACTTTTGCGCTTAAATGTATAGAGCGACGTTTTCTTGACAAAATAAGTGCAACAACAGTGCATTTTCACCGCAAGTTTGGTGACGCACATGTCGTAAATGGTGTCATCCATGCAATTATTTTTACGTGGATATGCCTTGCAGTCTGATCTGCAGGAATTTGAAAACTTCAGTGTGTCAAAATAATTTAATATTTAAGATCCTCATTAGCTAATGTTCTAATTCGTTCAGCATGCGTTGTAATTTTTTATGAAAGTAATGTCTACCTCTTCGAGTACACCCGCTAATGTGTTAGAATTGTGCTATACACCGCTTGGAATTTTAAACTGTTTTTGAAAGTGTCCACTGAAACACCCTGTACATCGACACGGTGGGTGGCGGGCTTGGTGATCGGGGGGGGGGGGGGAGGGGGGGTGAAGGGGCAAGCGTTGGTAAGATGCATATGTGGTTTTCCGTTTGGAAGTAGCTCATTTTAGAGACACCCAACAACCACAACTAAATGAATTTCATGATATGCAGTGAGCTGGCAACATTGAAAAGACTATTTGGCGATGCAATCCTGAACACCGGAGGACATTGACGTTGGGATACGTCAAAGTAAAGCGAGCCCGTACTATACTATACTATCTATACTATCTATACTACTGCAGCGCTTGCCTAACTTAAGGCAATCCCGGCTCCTGTCAGAGATGTTGTCCAGTGGCGACAACAACAAAACAAATCATACAAGGCTCCGATACCAATGGACGCTATTTATCCAGAGATATACACAACAGATAGATGCAAAGTGTGTGGCACCAGAGCCATGCTAGAACACATGCTATGGGAATGCGAAGGACCAATACATGACAATGAGAGCATGACTTCCACCGACAGCCTCCGCGCGCAATGGCAGGCCGCGCTACTCAGCTCGAGCCTGGAAGACTAACTCTGGGCAGTCCAGCGGGCCAAGGAAGCCGCGGGGAGGCAAGAACTTTTGGACGTGACCTCGGCCGCGTGCCCCAGTCCACTACCTCGCCGGACGCGAATCGTTCTGACTCGAAATAAAGTTTTCTCCCTCTCTATCCCCCTAACAAAACTTTCAGTAGCGCAGTATTTTTCGTGCTGTCGTAACGTCGCGCAAGTCGTTTGCGGCTTCTGTGCAAGGTTGCTAACACTCCTCCAAGCTGCCGTTAACGCATGCTGGGGCGCCGTTTCACACCGTATGCGCTCTATTGACTTGTAAAGTGTTATGACCTTGGTTTGCGGCGCCGAGGAAGCCCAACATTGAGCAAGAAGGGCGCTTATTGAAGACTTCGTGAGAAGAAAATGAAAGGTATGAATAGAAGAGCGGCGGCAACTTGTCGAATAGTAAGCATGCCAGACCAGAAGATAGAAGACTTCAAGCGCACCCCCCTCGAGATCTGCACAGGGGAACAGGGGAACCCACGTGATCCGACATAACGAGAAAACGTTGAGTTCCTATTAGTGGAAGGCTGTCGTGTTGGGTAAACCACGACGCCACCTTGACTTTTGAGCGATTTGACGCGACGTGGTTGCAAATACGCATTGCGCATAGGCATACTTAGTGGAGGCGCGGTGTACGCGGCCTGCCTCGTCACGCAGAGTGAAGTACTGTCCACTTGATTCACGTGAGGCGACAAATGGCGCAGCAGCCTCCCGACTGCCTATCGCCCGATCATATTTGTATTCTAGTACTTCAGATTTCAATGGTGTAGGAATAAGACAGCTGGACGCTATGTGCAGACAATGTTCATGGCTATCGTATTTTCTCGCATAATCTACACCATCTACCTCCTCCATTGGCCAAATCACACAACATTGAAAATTGCTACAGTGACTTTCCACGGCTTTTTCTGGCCGGTAATAATGTTAGCGGATGGCTTTTCAGCGCCACCTGTTGAACTTTTTGTGCGCGACCGGAATCTAAAACAAACGAGGGATAAGGTTTCTGCCATTTCTTGAAGCCCGTGACTTGAATGCGTGCAGCTAATGTCGTCTCAGTTTTTCTTTATGTCGATTCACCATAAGGCAATATGCAAGCTGCACTATTGCTGTCAAGCTGCAGGATGACGACAATGCCGATGAGATAGCGATCAGAAGCGTGAGTGTTGACGCCGACTCTTAATTGGTCGTGCCAAAATCACTTTATTCGTGTGTTGATTTATTCTAGGTTTAGCCAGTGTCTGAAAATAAAGGGTATTTGCAGTTTCTGGTTGTGTGAAAGTTCTGCTATTTTAACTAAAGGAAGTGCCGCTTGCGAGTAATAGGAGGGTTGTCCGTAAAGTAAGGTTCCCAAGGTGCTTGAGTTGCGAGGAACGCTGTTACGCGAGATCTGGCGACACTGGCTTGTAGCTTGTTTCCTGCTCTCCCCGTACCCGCACCGGCGAGCTGTCTGCGACGCTCTTTCTTGGCTTAGCGGGTGTTAGAGATGGAACTCCCACTCCCTTCTTCCGCCAGGTGCGAATTACGCTCGGTGATTTGTCTTTTTTTTTGTGTGTGTGTGTGTAAAAAAAAAATTGCGCCGTGAACATTCATTCCCGACTTTGTGAAGTATACGCGAAAAGTGTATGAGCGTATAACACGTGTGCAAATGCTGAATAGAATTCAAAGGACGTACAGACGTCCATGACGAAAAGCGTTCTGGACGGCCGTCCGTTTTGGAGGAAACGATTGCAAAATTGGAAGAAACAATGCTGAAACATTGAAGGGTGGCGTTTCGGGAGCTGTGCGAGATGATCCCTGATATCACAAGACTGCACTGACAAAATTTTGACAGACCATTTAAGGTATGCCAAGGGTTTCTGCAAGGTGGGTCTCGATAATGCTTACGGAAGGCCACGAATGGCAACGTGCTGAAGCAGCCCGGGAATTTCTTCAGGCCTACACGACACCGGAAACAAAAAAAACAATCCCGTCAGGGGAAACATCCAGAATCGCCGAAGCCGCGGAAGTTCAAACAAGCACTGTCTGTCGGCAAAGTGACGGCGACCGTCTTTTGTGACAGGAAGGGGTTACTGTTGTGCGAATTCATGCCTGCCGCTACAACAATCAATGCAGACAGCAACAGTGAGACGTTGCAGAACTTTCTCCGCGTGATTCAAGACAAGAGGAGAGGCACGCTCACGAAAGGAGTGCGTTTCCATTAGGGCAACGCTTGTTTGCACATCGTCCGAGTAACAATCCCACCAACAAATTTGCATAGGGTACTATCACCCACATGCCCTACAGCCCAGACATAGCCGCAAGTGACCAAGCGACTACCATCCCTTCCTTGAATTGAAGAAGCACTAGCTGGGGCGCATTTCACTGCCGGGGAGGAGCTGAAAGAAAAGTTTTTAAGCTACCTTTACGGTGCAGTGAGAGAAGGCTACGATTCAGGCATAAAGAAGATGATACACCGCATGCCAAAGTGCTTTGATCTCAACGGTGATTATGTCGAAAAATAGGGTAAAATCTAAGCTTTACAACAAATGTATTATTCAATGCAAGTAAAGATGTTCTTCATTGTGAAAAATCCTCGGGAACTGTATTTTACGGACAACGCTCGTACTTTTTTAGCGAACAGTGGCTCGGGTGTGAAGTTACACTGACAGGGGCTTCATTTACAATTTTAAAATTAGCACATAGAACGTTCTCTGCGAAATTTTCTAGGCAGAATTATTGCGTCGGCAAAATTTGTACAAATTTCCGGCAAAATATAGACCCGCATTCAATTATTAAATACGCCATGCGTGGTCCAAAGCTTTGCTGACTTGTGGTGGCCTTTACGATTTCAACCTAGGCCAGATCTTCCGAGACCAGAGCAATGGCGACCAGTGCAGCATTCTTGGCGGGCCTTCTCGTCGCCGTCGTGCTCCCTGTCACGGCCGATGAATCATTCGTCGAGAAGCAGACCACGGACGGGATGGTTCGCGGCAAGGTTGTCCGTGTCCTGGACAAGACCGTCGAAGAGTACCTGGGCATTCCGTTCGCCGAGCCACCTGTGGGAAAGCTCCGCTTTCGGCCTCCACTTCCAAAACAACCTTGGGAAGGCACCGTGGACGCAACCGCTGGAAACACAGCCTGTCCCCAGGTGGGAATTACACGAGTACCGTTGCTTGACATGTGGGCTCACGAAGAGAGAGCCGAAGGCGCACGAAGTTAACATCACATTTTAGGAAAACACACTTAAGGGGAAGTGAAGAATGAAACAAATACATATAGCGCTGAACGCAATGTGCGCGTAACACTTAAACGGAAGGTTGCGATGGTGCAGCGCAATTTTGGAAACTAAATGACGCTGACTTTCTTTCAGCCAGCGAAGTAGCAGCCATAGTGGATGAAACCCTGATGGTCTCGTCGCCTGTAGTAGCTGGTCCTTCTCTCTGTTACGAGGAAGAAGGTCATGTACAATGGCTGTCTGTGGTACATTGTTGACGAGACGTCTACGCACTGAGAAGCCTGACACATATTTAAATACATTTCAACCATCTATGCCGCTTCAACGAAAAGGAAGGAAACTGCGGGGACCCATATTTATTAATCATCATAGGAGGGGAACAAACAGACACCAAGGACAATGTAGAACAAATAACTTGTAATTAGTGATTAGAAAACAAAAATTATAAATTAGTAGAAATGAAAGTGGATGAAAAAACAACTGGCCGCATGCGGGATATGAACCCACGTCTTCGCATTGCGCGTGCGATTTTCTTACCAATTGAGCTACGGCTGGGCCGCTTTCCCATTCATTTTCTTGGGTATTTATAATTTACTGCATGAACTAATCGTGAGAGTGTTAGCTATCGCTACCACTGACAGACCTAGGCGGTCGATGTGGAATATTATTTCTGCCGCAGGCGTCACGACTACGTGATCTATTTTGGGTGACGGTGGCTGGTCACTAAGCCCACACATGCTACCTGAAGGCATCAATGCTGCCGGATTACAGACCTTCGTTATGTCCTAAATGGAGTAACAAGTAATTTCCCATATGTTGGCATTGGTGTCTGTCTGTTCCCTTCTTATGTGATTATTGAAAACGGGGCACCTCAGTTCCCTTTGGACGAAGAACTCCAAACCGTGGTCAAGAGGCAAAGAATGATTTGGTTTAAAGAAAAGGCTAGTGCCCCTCCCCCAGCTAAACACAGTCAGAACGTATGTCCTACATTGCATAATGTCCTTCACTTCATGTTCGTCACTTATAGCGCCATATCCTATAACAAAAAAGTAAGCAGGAAAACAACCACTTGAACCCCCCCACCTCGCCGTCCAATACTTTAATCGCTAAACTTGATTTACTATCGGTGCGATGGAGCTTGTAGAGAGAGAGAGACAGAGCGAAATAACTTTATTGTCGTCGTAAGCTCATACGGTGGGGCCTTGAGTACAAGAGTCCAAGGGCCATGACGACGTCGCGGGCCTGCCAGACGAGTGCCTGCGGAACATGCAGGGTCCTTTTCCTAGCACAGCCACCCAACTATCGAAGGTCAGGATAAAGTTAATGTAAGGTTGGTGTAATGGTGCTAACACTCCATCCGTACGTGAAATAGCGTCGGGGTGCCCCACAACACGGACAAGGGGGAAAGTACGATTTGGGGTGAAGGAGCGGAGAAGTGGAGGTAAGTACTGGTCTGCGTTTGCCTTAGAGGGACCACGTCCTCCCTCAAGAGAGAAAAAGCTAGGGTATGCTTGACTAGTTCTCTCCTCTCCGAACTAAAACACATTTTGATTCGTAAGCGTGCAGCATTAGCACCAGAAAGACCTGCATAACCGCACTGGAAAGATAAAAAGAGACGTACTTCAACTATGCAACATTTCCAGCGTCAATGCAGCACCGTGAAATCTGTTCTTCAACTCGGTGTACATTTATACAAGACGTGAACGCAGGCAGAAGATTATATATATATATATATATATATATATATATATATATATATAGGAGAAGAAAGGTAGTTAACCGAGGGGCCCGATTTTTATTAGTCATATCGTGAGAAGCCAACAAACACTGACACCAAGGACAACATAGGGGAAATTACCTGTGCTTAATAAATGGAATGAAGAAACGATAAATTAATGGAAATTAAAGTGGACGAGAAAACAACTTGCCGCAGGTGGGAACCGAACCCACAACCTTCGCATTTCGCGTGCGATGCTCTACCAATTGAGCTACCGCGGCGCTGTTTCCCCCTCCACTTTCTTGGGTATGTATGTGTGCTAGTAAACCCTGGGAGTGTTAGCCAGCGCCACCACTCACAGACCTTGGCGGTGGACGTGGAACGTCCTTGTTGCCGCAGGCGTCACGAGAACGTGATCTTTATGGGTGAAGGCAACTGGTCAATAAACCCACATATGCTACCTGAAGGCGTCAATGTTGCCGGATTCGAGACCCTCGTATGTAATAAAGGAGAAGAAAGGTAGTTAACCGAGGGGCCCGATTTTTATTAGTCATATCGTGAGAAGCCAACAAACACTGACACCAAGGACAACATAGGGGAAATTACCTGTGCTTAATAAATGGAATGAAGAAACGATAAATTAATGGAAATTAAAGTGGACGAGAAAACAACTTGCCGCAGGTGGGAACCGAACCCACAACCTTCGCATTTCGCGTGCGATGCTCTACCAATTGAGCTACCGCGGCGTTGTTTCCCCCTCCACTTTCTTGGGTATGTATGTGTGCTAGTAAACCCTGGGAGTGTTAGCCAGCGCCACCACTCACAGACCTTGGCGGTGGACGTGGAACGTCCTTGTTGCCGCAGGCGTCACGAGAACGTGATCTTTTTGGGTGAAGGCAACTGGTCAATAAACCCACATATGCTACCTGAAGGCGTCAATGTTGCCGGATTCGAGACCCTCGTATGTAATAAAGGAGAAGAAAGGTAGTTAACCGAGGGGCCCGATTTTTATTAGTCATATCGTGAGAAGCCAACAAACACTGACACCAAGGACAACATAGGGGAAATTACCTGTGCTTAATAAATGGAATGAAGAAACGATAAATTAATGGAAATTAAAGTGGACGAGAAAACAACTTGCCGCAGGTGGGAACCGAACCCACAACCTTCGCATTTCGCGTGCGATGCTCTACCAATTGGTAGAGCTTTACACCTCTACCAAGGTGTAAAGATCACGTTCTCGTGACGCCTGCGGCAACAAGGACGTTCCACGTCCACCGCCAAGGTCTGTGAGTGGTGGCGCTGGCTAACACTCCCAGGGTTTACTAGCACACATACATACCCAAGAAAGTGGAGGGGGAAACAACGCCGCGGTAGCTCAATTGGTAGAGCATCGCACGCGAAATGCGAAGGTTGTGGGTTCGGTTCCCACCTGCGGCAAGTTGTTTTCTCGTCCACTTTAATTTCCATTAATTTATCGTTTCTTCATTCCATTTATTAAGCACAGGTAATTTCCCCTATGTTGTCCTTGGTGTCAGTGTTTGTTGGCTTCTCACGATATGACTACATATATATATATATATATATATATATATATATATATATATATATATATATATATATCGCGCAAATACGGCTCTTCTTCGTGCAAAGTGCGCAATTTACCGTGGAGAAGAGAGAGTGGCAAGTCCACCATTAAGCTCGAGGACTTGAGAGCACTACAGTTAAAACGTGTGCTTATACCCAAGGGCCAGTCAATGCACTTATTAGTTTTTTCTCTATTGTTTTACATGTGGACTGCACCAATCTAGGTGCTGTTAGAAGGACTCCTACTGGGCAACCTGAGCTTCAGTGAAGACTGCCTCCAACTGAACGTATGGGTCCCAGAGGTCGCGACTAACCCGGGCTCACGTCGTCCTGTACTTGTGTGGATTCACGGAGGAGCATTCACCTTAGGCAGCGCGAATATGGCGAAGTCTAGCGGAGTCTTGCTCGCCGCGCTGGGCGATGTAGTCGTCGTCTCCATGAATTACCGTCTTGGCATCCTGGGCTTCATGAACGCGAACTCCCCTGCGGCGCCAGGTAATGTTGGCCTCTTAGATCAGAACATGGCTCTGAAGTGGGCGCAGCGGAACATAGGACATTTTGGAGGTGACCCTGAGCGAGTGACGTTGTTCGGTGAGAGCGCCGGCTCGATGAGCGTACACGCGCAAATCATGTCGCCTTTAAGCCAAGGCCTCTTCAAGAGGGCAGTCTTGATGAGTGGCACGATGTACAGCCTAGACACGTGGGACACAGTTCCGGAAAGCATGGCCAAGGCAGACAAGGTCGCTAACGTTGTGGGGTGCTCTAACGGTGGAACCATCGAGCTGTCAACGAATGCGGAAGAAATCCTGGACTGCATGAGAAACAAGTCCGCAGATGAGCTCGTCAAGGCTTCTCTGGAGGTAACAGCACCGAAGCTGGCCCCATTTGCGCCTACTTATCACAACGAGTTCCTTCCCCGAAATCCAATAGTGGCCCTGAAGCGCGGTTTCTTCTCATCTGTGGAAGTGTTAGCTGGCGTAACTTCGGACGAAGGAGCTGCATTTCTGCTGATCCCGTTGGTTCCAGAGCTTTTAGTGGAAGACCTTCAAGGTTCTATACCAGAGGAGCTTGTTAAGTCTCTTCGCAGCGCGTTATGGCAAGTGATTAAAAATGACATACCGGATACATTGGAAACGTACACCCAGGGAGCACCAAAAGACGATAATAACGCACTGAGACGCCAATACATCGACTATCTGTCAGACAGATTATTCAACTGTCCCCTGCAGTTCTTCGTGGAAAAGCACAGCGAAAAGGACAACAAGGTTTTCACGTATGTGTTCGCCCACAAGACGGCGATGCTTCCACTGCCTGGGTGGATGGGAGCGCCCCACGGCTCCGATGTGGCCTTCGCGTTTGGTTACCCCTACGCGGCAAATCCACATTCTCCAGATGGTCGTATGGCTGAGGCCTTCATGCGAATGTTGACCAGCTTCGCCGAAAAAGGGTACGTTGGTTTCCTTATACTTATATAGCACAGAGTGAATGTGCTCTGCGGTAACTTCTTTTATATTTAACACCCTCGTGCTACGAATAAACCAAAGTGCCCTTGCCCATCCATGAGAGGTGTACCCCGACGCATAATTAACATAAAAATTGTATGCTAATGCCAATCTTTAAAATTGTCCTCTCACCGAACACGAAAAACATCTCATATATCTACTTTCATCCGTAAGAGCGCGTGAAACATATCGATTTTATATGGCCACTTGCCGCGAATGACGGCTATGGTACATTCATGCACATCATCTTTCACATGTGCGTTAATACTGACGCTTCCAACGCTCAAAATAAAATGGTTATGATTTCGCATCATAAAGGTAATGCGATTTAATCAAAACAGAACTGGTAATAATTGAGTAATTTCCGACTGATTAATCCAAGATTTATTGTCCAAGTAATCTAGGAACTTACCGGAGAATGCTACATTACTGTCAAAGTAATGAAAAAAGTAAGTATCTGAATAACGCCGTGCAAAGAATTTTGTGGGGAACATCAATACACCACGCTTCATACAGTTGCAATTTCGAAAAACCAGTGAGACGGATCCAGCGGAATGGACACGGGCAAAACTGAAATAAAGACGCTAAAATAAAAGGATTTCTTTGGGAGCTGAGAATAAGTTAGGAAAAATCTCACTGTCCGTGCACTCAGGAAATAAGAATAGTTTGGTTACGTTGTGTTTACCAAAAATTTGGAGGGTGCTTAGGCATGGCGTATCAGCGTGAAACATGATAGCTTTCAAAGATTCCTGACTGCTTCTCACGTTCCCGGCAAGCGCAGCATATGTAATGATAGTGATTACCGGCAAACGTTGGCGGCGAACGCTACGCACGAAGTCGAGTTTTCTGGTACGAACGCGGCCCCTTGCGTGGGCTGTGATGCGGGAGAGGCGAGCGCCATCTGGAGATATTGCAAAGAACCGGGCGCGCCGCTCCGTGGCCTCCAAGATCTTCGCGCGCCGGCGTGCGCAAATAGCGGAAGCTGTGGCAGGTGTATACATGGTAGAAACCCCGGAAAAGGTGTTTGAGTTTTTGCGTAACAGAATTATGCTTTCTCGTACATTCAAATTACAATCCGACGCTATCATGTCTGTAGGTTGTGTGTAAGTCGTACTTTACGATTCTTCTAGGTGTTTTAGCTTGAGAAATTCAATTATTTCAGTAAGTTCCTCGCTCAACATGGAGGGCCTGTTTATTCGTAGTTCGATAATCCTATTATTGCGACGTGACATCGGACACTGGACACCGACGCGGGACACCGGACATTATGCTACACGGGGCCCTTAACGCTATCCCGTTAATAGTTGCCAAGCGTCACTCAAACTGTGTAGGGCATCGTTGTGAAATGCCCCAAGGTTGCTTTTTGCTTGCGAATAACGCGAGCCGATGGGAAGGTATATAATTTCTCAACAGCTACTTGAACGGGAACCTGCGATTTTTAGAGAAAAAATAGACGCACCATGACACCTGCAGCTTTGTCACTAGCAAGAGTTACAGGAAGAGTAGGACTGCGCGACTTGCCGTTCTGTTACACGCACCGAAAGCTAGAGTAGACATGAATGTGGGCTCGACTAGAATTTTCTTAAATTGACTCATATACGTGTGCAGAAGCATCAAAGCACTAAAAGAGGTTTAACAATTTGGATTCTTAAAGCCCATGCAATCAAGAATTCAAGGCCGCAGTAATCGACTTGACTGAGAGAGAGAACTAAACTTTTATTTTCCGAAACGGTAAACCGAGTCCGAACCCGGTGCACCCTAGGCGGGAGGGTTCCTTATTCCAAGAACCCTCTGGCTTGGGCTGCCTCTTTGGCCCGGGCGACAAGACTGCGTTGGTCGTCCAGGTCATCGGAGGAAAGCTTGGCCTCCCACGTTTCGGTTATCGTGTGGATCTGCGGTGAGTTGGGGCGCTCTTTTTGTGCTTCTATGGGGCGGCTTTCTTTGGAGTCGTCTTGTGGAGTTTGTGAGGTAGGGTCTGTGGATGTGCCACGCAGTGGGCAATCGTGGACCATGTGTTGCAGGGTGTCTGGAACGTCGCAATGGTGGCGTATGTACGAGTACTGCGTAGGATACAGTATGTGCATGATTATTCCGTGAACGTAGGTGTTGGTCTGTAGGCGGCGCAGGATGACTTCTTCCTCTTTGCTTAGATTGTTGTGTGGTAACGATTACGTTGTTCTGCAGAGTCGGTGGTGTTGCAGAAGCTCCAAGTACTTTAGGGCGATGTCATCAACGTTGGTAGCCGGCCTATTGTGGGATGGCAGGAAAGCCCGGCTGGTATGCTCGCGGGCAGCGGCGTGTGCTGCCTCATTTCCTGTCATGCCCTGATGGCCTGGAACGCAGTTGATGTAGGTGTAGGGGAGCGGGGCGCATGCGATGTGATTTCTTAGTATTTTGAGCGCTGTTTCTGATACGCGGCCTTTTTGATAGTTCCGAGCTGCCGCTTGGGAGTCTGTTAGTATTACTGCTACTTCCGGGCAAGTTGTTATTGCCAGAACAATTGCCGTTTCCTCTGCAGTCTCAGGGGCTCTTGCTCGGATGGTGACAGCTGCAAGTTCTTTGCCTTGGTGATCCGTGGCGCTTAGGGCAAAGGCGTTTCGTTTAATATACCGGGCAGCATCGGTGTACCTCGTATCAGGGTCTCTTCCATATTTCTTGCTGAGTGCGCGGATTCTGCTTTGGCGACGCTCCTTCTGATAAGTTGGATGCATATTGCGCCGTATACTTGCAACGCTGATGCAGTCCCGGACTGCAGGTGGGATTCTTGCTTTCTGGTCTGTGTCTGCAATGAAGCTTTCACTGTATTTGAGGTAGCGCAAAACTGCACGTCCGGTGGGTGTGAGCTTGAGCCGCTCTAGTTGGCTGATCTTATGAGCCTCGACAAGCTCTTACCACGTATTGTGGACACCGAGCTTGAGGAGTTTCTCCGTTTATGCCATGGGTGGCAGCGTCAAGGCTACTTTGACTGCCTTTCGATTGACAACATTGAGTTTATTGATTTCTGCCGGCTTGAGCGTCAAGTAGGGAGTTCCGTAAGTGATACGGCTAGTTAGGAGAGCTTGAATTATGCATAGTGTCTCGTGCTCCTTGAGTCCGCTTCTTGGGTTTGGGATCCTCTTGACGAGGTGGGTAACTTGTGACAGTGTGTGTTGGAGACGCGGGAGAGTGGCCGCCCCTGATCCGTCGTTGTGGATGTGAAGTCCGAGTACGCGAAGAGAGTCGACTGTAGGGATCTTGGTTCCGTTGAGCGAGACGCTAGGATCGGGTTCGATATAGTTAGGTGGTCTTCCTTGTGTCCGTGCTCTAAGGACGAGAAGCTCCGACTTTTCGGGTGCGCATTGGAGACCGCAGTCTCGGGGCTATCTTTGCATAGTATCGACGGCTTCTTGTAGATTGCGTTCTTGTTGTCCAGTAGTAGGTGCTTTGGTCCAGAGCGTGACGTCCCACAAGATGTGAGGGAAATGGGACATAGGTTTTCGATGCGAAGGGGTTTGTTGGGTTTGGGGATCATGGTGAACTCCGAATGCTTCCAGGCTGCTGGTAGGTGCCCCTTTTCCCAGCAGTCGTTGTACTGTAGTGGCAGATTGCGGGAGGTTGCGTAAGAGCTTATTAGTTATTCTGTCCTTGCCGGGACTGGTGTTTCTAGTGAGTTTGGCTAATGCTGCGTGGAGCTCTGCCTGGGTGAATGGTCGATCGAGATCTGGGTTTGCTGCACCGCCGTACATTTTTCTGCTCGCTGATGAAGTGGGCTTGTCGCTGCTAAGTTTTTGCTGAAGCTCACGAAGGAGATCATCCTCCGATCCAGCATGATTGTGGATCAGTCTGTGCAGATCTTGCCTCTGTTGCGTTTTGGTGCGATCGGTAGCTAAGAGAGCGAGTAGGAGATGCCAGGTTTTCTTGGTGCTGAGTGTCCCTTGTATGCTGTCACAAAAGGTGCGCCAATTTTGCCTGCTAAGTTGCTCCGCGTAATGTTGGGCCTGTATGGTGAGAAGGGCGATTCGTTGCTTAAGTTTTCTATTGAGCTTTTGTCTCTTCCACCTCTTCAGGAGGCTTCTTTTGGCCTCTCAGAGATGAAGGAGATGCGGGTCGACTGCGGGGGTGTTGGTGATTTGCTGGATGCTGTTGGTGTGGTTTTCTGCGGTGATGAGAAGGCCCTTGAGCCAATGGTCGATGTCGTCGATTGTTGTGTTGCCGCTGAGGTTTTCTCTGAAGGACTTCCAGTCTGTTAGTCGAGCAACTCCAGTCTTGGTTCGTTTCCGGTTACGTGCGATGTCAAGTTGGATAACGTGGTGGTCGCTTCCGAGCGTCTCCGAGAGTCGACTCCACTCGGCCCAGTGGACGTTCGCAGTGAACGTAAGGTCCGGGTTTGTGTCCCTGGAGACACTGTTCCCGACTCTCGTAGCCTGCAATGGGTCGTTCCAGAGGGTCAGCCTCTGATGTTGAGCAGTGTCGTGCACTCGCGCTCCCTTCTTGGTGGTAATTGGATAATCCCATGCTGTATGTGGGGCGTTGAAATCTCCCATTACAACAACTTGATGGCCTTTCGTGCGTTTCCTCCGTTCACGGACAAAGTGGTCGAATTCCGGAAGTTGATCACGAGGAGGGCTGTATATGCTGCCGATGAAGACACTTTGCTGCGTTTTTCTGTCTGGTATGATTTCCACTAGGGTGTGCTCGATGGGGATGTCTTCTATTTCGTGTCCCTGCGTTGTGAGAGTTTTCTTGGTAAGGATGGCTGTGCGTTGAGTTTGTGCATGAGCGATGTATCCTTGAAGTCGGACGTTGTGGGTATTGGTTTCCTGTAGGGAAATTACATCAGGGTGGTCCAGTTTGACGAGTTCTTGTAGGTTTGCATACCGGGGACAGAAGGATCGACAGTTCCATTGCCAGATGTGCAGAGTATTTTGCGGGCTCTTTGTTGTGGTTTTACGTGTCGCCATCATGAAGATCTTCAGCTTCACAGGCAGCTTCATGGTTGGGTGAGATCGAGCAGGAGGCATTGCGACTGTTCGTGCGTGCCTTCTTTCTACCCGTCTGCTGCACTGATGAGCCCCACCTAACGAAGTCATGCGTAGTAGCAGCTGGATGAAACCATTAGGCAGAAATAGTGCACCGAAATCTACTTAAATGCCCAATTGACGATGCCCTGCTAGCGTCCGTTAGAATTCCATTTTATCATCCTTTTGCTCTGTCTCCTCGTGATTTCATGTAGCTTGTTATCACACGTTGAAGTCCTTTTCGCTGGTTTAACATCACAATAAAACAAGTTCATTGTTTGATCTAATGATGGGTAATCCTTCTGGATGCAGTTAAGCAACGTTGGAGTGATCATTTCCTGTTTGTGATATTTGCATCCGCTTGATACGACACGCCTGCTATCACCCTCTTCGAACTGTTGAGCAGGACTACAATTATATTTCGCAAATAATATTCCACCAGTTTCTGTAACGATAGGCACGGAACGTCGCTACAACTCTTATTCATTTACATTTATTCTGCTAATGGAGCGCGGTATAACTTATTCCATAAAGATGCAGTCAGTGTGATCTTATGTTGAACGCTAATAACAACCTGTTATTACCTGGCTAAAGCCAATATTGGGAGACAGTATATTCTAGGGTGCTCGAGTTAAAAAAGTATTAATAATTATGTACAATGTCATCAGGACCACTAGAACCTAACGCTATTCCAACCTTTTTCTGTTCCGTCACGACAATCAGCCCTCCGTCAAACAATTTGTCAAACAATTTTCGCGCCACCCGCACGTCACCTGTCTGTCACGCGACGTCACAAGAACCCCGAAATCTCCCCATATGCTGTAACATGTAGATACTGATTATGCATGATTAGACCAAACAAAAGAAAAAAATTATTATTTCCGGTTCTACGCCTTTCTTTTTTATTAGCCCTCCGCTATTGGTGAAAAGCAATGCGGCTGCGCTTACTTCGCCTGTCTGTCGCACGATGTCACAAAACTGCGAAAACTAGCCTCGTCAAAGGGAAGCGCTCGCATTACAAGTGTATTTATATTGCGAACCAAACTAAATTTTTTCGGACAATCCGCATAGTACCCCGTTCCGAGAGGAATTGAAGATCAATCAATCAATCTTTATTTTCATTCTGTCGATGACACACAAAGGAGGACTGTGACAAAAAGCAGTTTGCCAGAATAGCTTGACTAGGTCGCAGCCCTAACAATCAATTTCCAATCCGATTGCTAGGCAACAAGATTGCCTAACAATCGTCTGCTTACCACTGGCTACTAGGAGCTGCCGGGGACCATGAATTTATTTGTGTATAACAAACATTTCCGTATGACAGTGTAACGCTGTCGAGCCCTTTTAGCATGTTTACTACATTGCTCTGCCAACTCTTCTTCACTGAGGAACCATCTTAGAGGCATTTTAAATCTTTCGTTGCAGGCTGCCACGATTTTCGATTAGCCAGCGCAAGCTAAGCACCGACAAACACACCAATCGCGGAAGTCGGCAACACGCTCCCCATGCACTCATCTTTCCACTACTATAGCTCGGCCCTGCTGAAACCTCGCCACTTCTGCGTGCTCCGCGCTTTTCGACAGCCAATTAGATGAAAGAAACCTGCTTAGATAGGCAATTTATGGTTAAAATTTGTTTTGAAAGTAAACAAAAGTGACTTCCTACAAACTAGGAGAGCATTTGATTGATTGGTTCAAACAATGCTGTGGGTCCCCGCCCGATACTTGCGTCGGCTTTTACGTAAATTTGACGTCAGCAGTCTTGAATACAGACGAATTGGAATACTTTTACGTTATAGGTCCCCAGGTATATCAACTACTGTACCTGTGTCATTGCGGCTATTGAGGTTTTGTTTTCCGCACAATCAAGCACTTATTCGGTTTCTCCTGATGTATGTTTCGCCATCGATACGTCTGTGGAATATATTTGATGAAATTTTGTCTTATCAACAGGATTCCGGAACTTCCCAACAACGAGACGTGGCCACATTACAGCAAAGACTCGCCAAGCGTGATGGTCCTCAACAACGGCCAATTTAACGAGACGCAAGGATTCCGCTCAAGCTACTGCGAACGCTGGAGGCCTTTGTACTAAATGTGTCACTGAGGTTTTGCATCGTTGCTATGCATTACTGGTTTAGTAACTGTACATGTGCATTGAAAGAACGGTACTACAATCAAGTCGTGCTGGTAAGGTTGACCTGCCTTTTCTGAAAATAAAATGTGCTTCTCTAAACTCTGAATGCAAAGCGCCAGCAGACAACGAATGCCGAAAAGTCAGACAGCATCCAAAAGTTCCTTTCTGTTGCTGCAATATTGTAGAAAACTTGGCTGACCCTTTGAAAACAATTAGTCATAACTCGAAGCTGAAACGTGTTTTCCAAAAAGCAGTGACAGATTTGTTGCACCTTCACATACATAAGCCTATAAATATGCACAGTACTTTTTTCTTAATTACTGTTTCGCTCTAAGGTCGAAGAAAGACAGCCATAGTAAACACACGAGGCCTGTGCTGCTGCACAGCGTGAACAGCACACCGGAAGCTAGCAGGTATAATAGGTATATACGACGCAACGGTGTTTGCGTGTGTGATGATACTGAGTGGCTAGAGCTCCAACGGAATCCCATACAAGCGCCCATACACTTATTGAAAGGTGAGTGGGCGCTCCAAAATGGTGCGAGCTGCCGCGGCGCCATCGAGATGATACGGTTGTCGGAGACCACTTTCTAAATATTCTCCAAGAATTCACTAGCATCTTTTCTACCCTTATGGGTGTCCTAGCGGCGGGGCATTCCTTTCTGTAGAAATACTCAGTGACAAAACAAATTGTGCATGAATATGCTCATTACGACAAGTATACTACACCAAGAACCGATTTAAATTAATGAAGCAGAACTTTTTATCCTTTCAGCACCTGCTTTCCTGACCATTCGTTAGGCACCAAACGGCAAATTATCGCCCTTGCGGGGATTGGCGTGATGATCGTAGCTTGACTACCTACATCGAATAGATTTTTTGTAGGGCCTACCCTGAAACATGTGCATGTTAGAAAGAGTGTGTATCAACCTGCGCATATTTTTCTTGTTTAGCTGGGATTTAAATCCTTTGACACAACAGTTCATATTCATATTCATAGCCATGTTCATATTCGCCTTTTGATCTCACCCCCTGGATAACTTGATAGAACTATCTACACGTGGCACGTGCCATGATTGAAAGCTATTCGGAGAGAAAACCACAGCGAACATTTTCTTTTATAATCAAAAGATCACTGACATTGCAATCAAGTTGGTTTGTGTATTGAATTTAGGCACTGTACAACAGGTAAATGGCCTGCAATGGAGAAAATGCAAACCTAATTCTGGAATGTATAGTGATAAGGGATGGTATGATAAAATGCCATTTGAATTCCGTTGCCTTTTCAATGTGAGACACACCCCCCATGCAGAATTCACATAGATTTATTACAAATAAATATTAGTTCATCCCAACAAAGCAAACAAAATATTTAGGGAAAAATTGAAGTACAACCTAAATAGCCTGTCATGTTATACATTTATCAGGCAAGTCAGCTTGATACTAACAGGAATTTCTTAACAGCTCATCGAACATTCTTATGATGGCGTCTGAGAGAGATGGTTCCCAACAAATGTCAGGAACAGAAAGGTTCACTCCTATACAGTGAAGCGGGGCTTCCAAAATATTTTAGTAAGAATGAGGAACTCACAAATAATAACCAGGAATTGCAAGTCGTCCCGAGGCTACCATAAACCAGCGCAATAAGGGGGTGGGCAGACAAACCGCATCAAAGCTCTATGCACTAGTAGGACTGCGCAATCTTCTCGTAACAGTTTTCATGACAATTTACATTCACCACGCTGTTCCGGGCCCAGCGAAAAGGACCACGTGACTAAGTGTGGGGATGTGCAGGTGTCTCTTATAGATGGAAATCGTTCTATGAGTCGCTATAGCGAGGCCCCCCCATCCACAATTTCAATAAGTGCTAGCGCTTTTTCATTCATGTCATCCTGGGTGCAGCAGTGAACATACGATTGATGTAGCCAAGCCAGCGTTCACGTCATAAACGCAAAGGGAAACATCCGAACACTTCAGTCGTCCCTTGAAGTGTGAACTGCCGCTCACTGACACAAGTAAGCCCCACTACCGTATGAAATACATCACGACACTAAATATGAAAGGCTACTCACAGTTGGAGATATTTGAGTTTCTCCTCGTATGTGCAATCAATAATAGGATTGAAAACTGGGAGTTCGGGGAAGCCCACTGGTACAAACGGGGCGACAAGAAGAGACGTGAGCTATGAAAGAAAACGCCCGAGCGCTCGTCGACTTGCTTTCCTTGCTTACTTCCTGCCTTATTGCAGAATTCGTACCAGTGCATCTGTGCCATATTGCGGCTCATAAAAAGTCATCAACCAGAAAACCATTGTTTTCAGTGTGAGTCGACATGCAATAGACCATTTTTGATTGATGCACTTGACCGGCGGCCTGTATATGCATTCCGATCGACATATATTTGGAAAGGTAACGGGTCACTCCTTCTCCACGGGCGTATCACAACCATTTTATAACAGTTAACCAGGAACAGGGTTTAAACCAAGCCTTCACTTTCCTTTCTGGGAAAAAGCCTACAACAATATTGACACTGTGATTGCTCAGGCCAACAAGAAAATCTCCATTGCTTTCTGCCCCAACGAGCATAGGTCGGCAGAACATGTAGCCTGCCTCCTCGCATCGCGTCCACTGGGCATGGTGGCACAGGCGGAATGACGGTCACTAATCCGTTTGTTTTCATCGTGCAGCTCTCCATCGGTCTTTTCGTATCCCTGGATGGCATACACATGCTACCGGCGGCATCGTCCAGGGAAGCAAGCGACACAAGCTTCGTCACGCTTCACGGGGCGAAGATAACGTGTTCAGCACCTTGGAACTGTTTGCCCCCATCCGCGACTAGGCCCACGTGGGACGAACTACGTGACAAGCAGCCAGCGCCGCTTCACAGCGCGCCTATATGTAGCCTGCCTCCTCGCACAGCGTCCACTGGGCACGGCGGCACCGGCGGAATGACGGTCACTAATCCGTTTGTTTTCATCGTGCAGGTAAGAAGACAACACGACTACTGTATCCGTTCTAGCGATCCGTTCTTGCTGTTGCTACTGTGCCCGCAGCTTTGTTGTATGCTTATGAACGCAGTGACATGGTTAAAAGAGCTGCTTTTGCTAGCGGGAGACATTGAGAGCAATCCAGGTCCTGATCTAGCGCAAATCGTAAAGCAGTTGAAGGAAGTTCCAGCCGATATCAAGGAAATTAAAGAAGGACGGCTTGCCAGTATAGATAAAAAAAACTAGATGCTCTGTGATGCCTGGAGTCGACGATAACCCCATGCGTAAGCCAAATACAAGACAGTCATGAGAGTGCAAGGAAAATGGAAAAACGAATGGACGACTTGGAAAACGAGAGTAGACGGTCAAACCTAATAGTATACGGCCTGACCGAAGCAGAAGGCGAAAACAGTGAAAAGCTAGAACAAACCGTAAATAAGACCATTATACAGGACACGCTTGGCTTGCAGCCTATTGCTATAGAGCGAATTCATCGTGTCGGTAAACCAGCGCATAGCAAAATAAGACCAGTAATCTTTAGGCTTCTGGATTCTAGACAGAAATCTATAATATTAGGAAAAGGGCGCAAGCTAAAGAACGCAGGTTTCTCTATCGGGGAAGAGTTCTGTAAAAAAACTTGAGAAATCAGGAAACTGCTGTGGAATAGCGCCAAGGAAAACCGAGAAAACCATGACAGGGTTTCTTTGTCATTAGACAAGCTTTACGTTAATGACCAAGTTTTCGCTTGGTACGAGGACAAGGGGGAGAGAGTTTTACTTAAGAAAAAACGTAGGAGCAAAGCGTCAAATCATGCGAAGCCAAGCGCAGTCAAAGAACTGACGTTATTGACCGTAAACGCGAGAAGCATTTTAAGTAAGACTGACGCGCTTGAGAATCTACTCTTTGAACATTATCCAGACATAGTAGCGATAACTCAAACGTGGCTGCCCTCGGCCATCTTAAATCACGAATTTATGCCTCCCGATTACTCCGCCATTCGAAAAGACAGACAGACACGTGGTGGTGGCGTGGCACTGCTAATAAAGAAATCCCTCCCATACGAACCGTTGCCAAATTTGAGGGATGCTGAGGCCTTGTTCTGCAGAATTACCTGCAACAACACTGCCATAATTATAGGCTGCGCTTTCCGAAGTCCTGACTCGGACGAAAGCTTCATAAAGAACATACATGGGTTTCTGCAGTGCCACGCTCACAGCCTAAGAATTATCATCATGGGGGACTTTAACCTTCCAGAAATTAACTTCTGAAATTAAAGAAAATGCAATACTCATCACGCACTTCAGAAGCACTAATTGATTTAATGCTCAACTTCAACCTACAACAAGTAGTTGATCAACCAACACGCTCACATGGTACTGCAAGTAATATACTCGATCTAATACTACTCTCTGATCACTTATTCGTAAACAAAATACACACTAGTATTGTTGAAGGTATATCCGACCACAATATACCAATATGTCACCTACCTCCGTCGTTTAGCATACAAAAAAAGGTCTTTAGAAAGCACCGTTATCGACTTTGCGAAGTCGGACGACGCCAATGTTTTGACGTACATGGCACATGAATTCACGGATTTTGCGGAAATGGCTTGCAATCCTTCGGCAGACGCAAATTCCCTCTGGATTAAGTTTAAGACAGTAATACATGACTGCATTGAACAATTTATACCGTTAAAAACAAGAAAATTGCGCAAATACAACCCATGGGTAACGCGTGACGTAATTCACGCCAAACGAAAAGTGAAAAGGTTACGTCGGTCTTTGAATAAGACTAAAAATGAATCACTTCAGACATCAAAATTGATTACCGCCAAGGCAGAACTCAAAGTCAAACTAAGCCACTCCAGAAAAGAATATTTTAATACTACCCTGCCTAACTTCGTAAAAAGTAATCCACACAGATTTTGGAATCACTTCCGTGCACGCAAAGTAATCACGCCTGAACGACCCCACGATGAAAAAGTTTCTCAAGCTAATGCATACAACAAGTACTTCCAATCGGTATTTACTGCAGATAACGGGTTTGTCCCCCCAATAATTCCTACAGGTTTCACCATCGACTCACCAAACATAACTGACTCAGGAATCTTTAACCTCCTACTCGGATTGTAGACGAAAAAATCTAGTGGCCCTGACGACGTCCCGAACGAATTCTTAAAGCGATATGCAGAATGGTGCAGCAGGTATCTTGGCATTATTTATCTACATATAACTTTCATCCGGACTTGTGCCAGATGACTGGAAAAAAGCAATGATAATTCCAATCCATAAATCAAGTGACACAAACTCTCTTTCCAATACAGACCGATATCACTAACTATTACATAGTGCAAGATACTAGAGTATATAATTTTAAAACACCTAACAACATATTTTGAAGAGAATGGCATACTAACAGCCAATCAGCATGGACTTCGGCACGGGATGTCAACATTAACAATATTGACTGAAGTTATACATGACCTAGCACAGACTATTGTCAACCGCGGTCAAACAGATATAATATTTCTAGATTTTAGCAAAGCATTCGACTGTGCGTGTCACAACAAGCTAATTGCAAAATTGGAGTCAATTATTGGAAATGAAAGCATTACAGCCTGGACTAGGGATTTTTTATCACAACGTTCACAGTTCGTTTTCATGATGAAGCATCATCTGATACAGTTCCTGTCACATCTGGCGTTCCTCAGGGCTCGGTCTTGAGGCCCTTACTATCTTTAATTTACATCAATGATATCGTCAATAACATAGCATGCAGCATAAAGCTTTTTGCAGATGATTGCATTACATATAAAGAAATAAGAAGTTATGAAGACCACCTTACTTTGAACAGATGCCTTAACGAGATCAATGCCTGGTGGGAACAATGGCAAATGTCTATCAACATCAAGAAATCAGTGACAATGGCAGTAACAACAAAGAAGATTAAGTCAGGATTCACCTACCATCTCCATGGTACACCCCTAACTAATGTTCAGCAACACAAGTATCTAGGACTGACTCTAGCATCAGACTTGAAGTGGAACAAGTACATTGCCAACATCACTTCAGCAGCCACCCGTAAGCTTTTAAGCTTTTCTTCCTTAAAAGGTCCCTGAAATCTGCTCCCAGTCATATCAAACTGCTATGCTATAAAACCTTTATGCGGCCAGTACTAGGATACGCCATCACGGTTCGGTTTCCTCACACAAAGACAAACATAGCCGAAGTGGAAAAAGTTCAAAGGAAAGCAATACGGTTTATTCCCAACAAGTACAAAACCACTGATTCGCCCACAGAACTCCTGGCTTCATCCGGAATGGACACACTGGTAAACAGAGCACAGTAAGCTCGGCTAAAATTCATACACAATTTGTTGCACAACCGCATTAACATTAATTCTTCAAAATACATTACTTTCTCTACGTCCCGTATTTCACGCCATAAGCATGATAAAATGTTAGTTGAGTACCCTTGTAAAACGGACATATTTAGATACACTTTTTCGCTACTGGTGGTAGGGAGTGGAACCACCTCGACTCAGCAATAGCTGATATAGACTCGCCTTCAATTTTTAGTCAAATGATAGAAAAGAATAAGGAATAACTGATAGAAATATTTTAGTCTTATGCAAATTTGTTTTTATATTGTTTAGATTTATCTCTTATGTTATGTTAGATTGTATTAAGTTATGCACTGTTAGGTTGTAAATGGTTGTGTTGCATTTATATCCCACGAGATTGTATTGAATGCCAACTTATTGTATTTATAACATCTGTTTTATTGTTATAGCTGACTTCACTAATTATATGCATAAAACGATGTCTTTATTTTTTTGCATCTTGTATTTTTTTTCCAGACTGTACTGTGTAGCTATATGTAGCGTATCTAGTTTA
Source organism: Dermacentor variabilis (assembly GCF_050947875.1). NCBI lineage: Eukaryota > Metazoa > Arthropoda > Arachnida > Ixodida > Ixodidae > Dermacentor > Dermacentor variabilis. Next base: position 111,987,489 of record NC_134578.1, on the reverse strand, counting down.
TTGTACTTTGTATTCACATGTTCTATGAATAATGTTGTATCAACGCCTACATTGTAACAATATGCCCACCTGCTATTGTCTCGATGAAGAGACTGGCAGTATTGAAAATAAACAAAATAAACAAAATAAACGGAACTCATACTCACTCACGAAATATTACTATGTGAATGTACTGCCAATCCCAAGGGGATCATAGCAGGTGGGCATATAAGTTTGGTAAATATAATTAAGAATAACACATATTGTAGTACAATAGTATTCCAAATAAAGCAATGATATAATTGCAACGAAAGTACATTGAATTACAATTATGTCTATGGGGGAAACACGTGGAATGCGGGAGGTGAAAATTCAAGGTGATGAGCAAAACGAGAACAAGGTGTAAGCAGGAGCCAACGTTTCGACGAGTGGACTTGTCTTCAGGGCGACGTATGCTTTCCTCACCACAGTATATATAGGTGAGGTTCTTCTAAAGGGGAGAGGGTGTAAGGCGGGTGGGTGTGGCAGTGAGGGAAGGTGTGTTGGCGTGTCGAATTGAGAATGAACGAATGTTGTGCACAAGCCCAAGGCCAGAGCCAGGGCCACCCCCACCGCGTCTGTCAACCATGTGTCAACGCGCGCGTGTTAGCCGGCGTGTCAACGGCGTCTGACACGCCGGCTGAAAAAAAAAGGAGGAAAGAAAAAAAGAAAAAAAAGGGATACGCCAAGAAACCAAACTAGGTGTTGTTGCCTATAGCTTGAAGTTTAGCATAGCGAATAGATTCTAAAGCTCCCTTTGAAACGTTTATGCCTATTGGTTGCACTGTCTTGAACTTATGGATAAGGTAGATTCTCTGTATTTTCTTTTTCGTTCAGAACGGAAATTTGACTGTAATATGTAGAGTTTCAGTTCATCAAAGTTATGACCTGGTTGGTTGAAATGCTCGGCGATGGCTTTGGGAAGCTTTTTAGCTGTGTTCGGGCGATGTCCGTTCAATCTGACGTTCATTGATTGTCCTGTTTCATCGATATATTGTTTCTTACAGAAGGAATATTATTCAAGCATATAAATCACATCCGAGCTTGCACAAGTAAAACTATATTTGACTTCATGTGTATAACAATTTGCGGTGCTTTTAATTTTAATGTCACTTTGAAGGTGCCTGCAGGTTTTGCACCTGGGGCGACAACATGCTTTTATTACGGGGGAATGCTGTTGGCTCACTTTTGCGCGCACTAATATGTCTTTAAATTTTCTGTTTCGGCGATAGGTAACCGTAGGTACATCCGGGAGCGCTTTTCTCACACGCTCGTTACTGGATAATATTGGGTGGTATTTTCGTATGATCTTATTTATGTTTCGGAGTGCCTTAGAATGTATTGTTATAAAAGCGGGCAGTCTGTCAGATTGTAGTGTTGGCTGTTTTTTTGCCAATTCTGAATGCCTCTCCAATCTTGGCGCGGCATCATAAGCTCTATCGAGAGCAACTTGTGGATAGTTTTAAGGTCATTTAGGTGGTGGATATAATCGTGGTCTTCGCTGCAGATTCTTCTTATTCGTGTCGCTTGCCCGACAAAAATTTATTGCTTGCAATGTCGCGGGTGATGACTGTTGTAGTCTAAGTATTGCTGGCTATCCGTAGGCTTCTGGTAAAGTGTCGTTCTCAGTTTTCCGTTTTCTATGTAGAAGTTGATCTGACTAGGAGAGTGGTGAGCAGTAAATTTTATACTCGGGTGAACGCCATTGAAATGGCTAATTAAGTTGTTTAAGGCGCTTGCGCCGTGTTCCCATATTATAAATATCTCGTCAATGTAACGAAGCTAGGTGTGGGGTTTTAAAGGGTAGGATTTCAAAAAGTATGCTTCAAGCTGTCCCATGAAAATGTTCGCATAAGTTTGAGCGAATGGCGTGCCCATGCTAGTGCGGAATGTTTGCAGGTAGTGAATAGAATCGCATTCGAAATAGTTGAGCGCGAGAACTAACCTCTGGAGCGTGCGCTTGGGGATTGATTGCGAGGGATCTAGAAACGGCTTCAATTTCTTCACTCATGGGAATGTTGGTGCAAAAGGCAGAAACATCCAAACTGACTAGAATAGCTCGGTCGGATAGGATTTATTGGTGTTGATGCCATCGATAATTCGAAGGAAGTGCGGCGTGTCTTGAACAAAAGATGGGAGGGTGGTGGACATGCTAGACAGGCGGTGATTCAAGAATTTAGATAGTGAGTCAGTAGGTGTGTTGTGTTTTTTTTTTTTTTTGAAGTGAATGTTAGGAGAGGTTGGCATCTTTATGTGGTGGCACCGGCTACTCCTTGTCAGTTGGCTGACGAAACAAATTTGCGCAAAAAGGGAGAATAGCGACACTAAATATAACACTCAGTAGAACACCGGATCAATAAAAAATATACAGTCCAACAGTACATGAGTCGCAAAGTTCTGTGCATGAGTTCAGTCCACGTACGCATATATCAAGTCCGATGTTTTGAACAGCCAAAACACACAACAGCACTTGTAATACACTCCAAGTACAGGACAGAATTATACGTATTGCGTAAAAGTTGCGATCACCACATAAACCAACTACGCACCACGAACAACGTTTATGTAACTCATTTAGCGTATTCGGATCATCCAATACTTAATATATCCCCCAAATGTTGGTCTCCTCTAAAAACTTTTTCAGAGCAAGAAGCGCTCTTTTTTGAAGGCCCGCAGTTGGCCATGGGCCAAGTATCTTTTTTAGATTGAGTGGTCTTCTGTCTAATATAAGCAAATTAGCTTGCAGTACCGTTCTTTGTGTATAGTATTTCGAGCACTCGAGAAGAAGATGATGCACATCTTCGTCTGGATGGCCACAAGAACACTGCGGACTAGAGACACGTTTTATTCTGTACAAGAAGTGTCTCGTAAATGCAGTACCAAGACGCAGCCGGTGTACCAAAGTTTCAAATTTTCTGTTGTCTCTTAGGGGTGTGTTGTTATTAGACATAATATGCCGACCTGGGATTTCTGCCTGTAAATATTTCTTCGACCGGAACTTCATGTATTTTAACAACAAGATAAAAGCAGCCTGCTTTTTTGTTCTTGGGCATCATGAAGCGATATTCAGATTGCGTGATTAGTTCCCTGGACAGGAGCTCCGCTATTGTGTATCACAATATTACTATAATCTGAAGTTGGGTTGTTGGGTTAGAGTCGAGTTTTCTGTATTGGGTGTGGTTGCTCAGTGGTTTAGAGGCCTCAATCTTGTACTTTTCTATAGGCGAGATTACGATACTGCCGCCTTGGTCTGCTGGCTTTATTACAATATCATTCCTTTTCGCAATTCTTTAAGGATTTGGTGTTGAGCGCGGGTCAAGTTTTTGCGTTTCCGGCAATGCCGCGCTTACTCTAGAAATCCCTTTGATATCAGCTTTATGTATAAATCCAGGTCTGGGCACTGTTCGGTTTCCGGTGTCCACGTGCTAGGTGGTCTAAGAGAGTCTCTATCTTGTTTTCCTACATCTGGTCTATCGAAAAAGAACTCCTTGATGTGCATGCGTCGGGAAAACTCTGTTATATCTTTGTGGAGTTCGTATTCGTTTACTGCGTTGTTCGTCGGACAGAACGTTAGACCACGTTTCAGGAGATCAACTTCTTCGTAGCTTAGACTCTGGGATATATCTGCTACATTGTAGCAGTGCTCTGGATGCTACAAGAAATACAAGAAGACGTCTACAAAAGAAATTCAAGCAATAATTTCAATGAACTAAAAAGTTCAGCAGGGAAAGAAACACTAACATTATACTAGACTACGAAAAGAAAATACCTACTGGATGGATGGATGGAATAACTTTAATGAAAGGTCTTGCTAGCTACGGGACGCAAAGTCCCATAGAGCGGGCTGCTCCCACGTTGGGACCGGGAGTTGTAACTCCCTGGCCGCATTGTGGGCTCGCTGGAGGGCCCAGAGCTGCTCGGCCAGGTCCGTGCTGCGTAATGCTTCTTGTAGCCTGGCGGGGTCTTGATCCTTGCTGGCGTGGGTCCGACCACAAGGCCAGAGCAAGTGATGCACGTCTAGTGTGCTATGGCAATTTTCGCAATATGATGTTTTGTATAGGTCAGGCATGTAGTGATGTAGTCTGTTCTGCGTGGAGCACGTGTTTGTTTGAAGAATTCTGAACGTGAGGGCTTGAGGCCTGGTGAGCTTATTGTGAGGTGTGCTGTATATTCTGTGGTCTAGATAAAAGTGCTTTGTTATCTCGTTATATGTGGAGGGAGGGTCCCGATTCTCGCTGGGATGGTCACGACAAGAATTAGTGGCGTCGCGGAAGGTCAGTTCTCGCGCGCTCCTGTGAGCCATCTCATTGAGATTGCGAGGAGCGTCCTCGATATCTCCGAGATGTGCCGGGAACCAGCAGATGGTGGGATGCTGCAGCGGTGCGGATCTATTGATTAATTGTAGTGCTTGGCGTGCAACTGCTCCTTTCTGAAAGGCTTTGACGGCCGAGCGTGAATCGCTGTAGACGTGGGTGGTGGTCGGGTCTGTGAGCGCGAGTGCGATGGCGACCTGTTTGGCTATCTCGGACTTGTGGGTCTTGACTGTGAGAGCGTTTGTGACATGTCCTTGCTTATTGATCGTGGTGGCAACGAAGGCCTTCCTGGTGGGGTACTGTGCCGCGTCTACGAAACAGGCTAAGATCTTCTTATCACGTATTTCGCGCAGGATGAACGATCCGTGTGCCAGCCTTTTGGGTTGATGGTGCGCAGGGTTCATGTTCCGCGGGAGTGGGCGAACCGTGTAGGTGTTGCGTGTGTCCGTCGGAACGCTTTGATATATATTCTCCATTACTGTGGTATCATGACCTAATTTGGCTAGGATTTTTCTACTTGGTATTGTTCCAGAGAGTCTTGTCCATTGAGCCCGTTCTTGAGCTTCGGCGATTTCTTGAAGTGTATTGAGTACTCCCAGTTGCAGCAGGAGCTCTCTCTCGGTGTTCTTGGGGATACTTAGCGCTAGTTTGACTAGCTTCCTCAGTTGTACATTGAGTTTGTCCTTCTCCGCTACCTTCCATCTGTGCATGGCCGCCTCGTAGGTGAAGTGGCATAGCGCAAAGGCGGGTGTTAGCTTCAGGAGATTTTCTTCCTTAAGGCCGTGTTGCCTGTTTCCTACGCGTCGTATGAGATTCAAGGCATTATTCGACTTTGTCACGATCTTCTCCACTGTCGCGGCGTTGACGTGCTGACGTATGGAATTCTTCCTCCGTCTTTTCTTCTGAGAGTAATGGAGTGTGTGTCTCTGATTTCATTCTTTGGCTTGGGACCGCTTCTCGATGGTTTGTAGACAAGGAGCTCCGACTTCGTATGCGAACATCGCAGGCCGGTGGGAGTTAGGTATTCCTCGATCGCGTCGATCGCTTGCTGCATAGCGCTTTCAATTGATCCCAGGCTACCTCCGGGGACCCAGAGCGTTACGTCATCTGCGTATATCATGTATTTGACGTTCTCGATTTGATCCAGTTTCTTGCCTAGGGCGGCTAGGTTAAAAAGCGCAAGGTTAAAAAGCGTCGGAGAGATGACAGAACATTGCAGTGCGCCCTTGACGCCGTGCTTGTATTTCTGGGACTTGATTTCTGCTAGACGGAGGGTGGCCGTTCTGTTGCTCAGGAACGATTTTGTATAAGCGTAGAGTCTCGTGCCGAGGTCGAGGTTGGAGATGGTGTCGAGTATGCAATCATGTGATAAATTATCGAATGCCTTTTCAAGGTCTAGCCCTAGGATTACTCTCGCGTCTCTCGTGTCTGCGTCAATGATCTGGTGCTTGAGTAGCTTCATGGCGTCTTGGATGGATAGCCCGGATCTAAAGCCGATCATTGCTGCGGGGTAGATATCTTTTTCTTCGAGGTTCTTCGAGAGCCTGTTTAGGACCGCGTGCTCGGCTACCTTGCCGACGCAAGACGTCAGCGAGATAGGTATGAGGTTATTGATGTTGGACGCCTTGCCAGGCTTTGGGATGTGCACGATGAGGGCCGTTTTCCAGTCTTCGGGTAGTGCTCCGTTCTTCCAGATTTTGTTGATTTCCTCTGTGAGGGTTTCGATTGAGGTTTCGTCCTTGTGCCTTGTTAGTTACGCCGTCCGGCCCCGGCGCTGACATGCTGTTTAGGTTCTGAAGCGCCGTGCGTATCTCTTCGGTTGAGAAGTCCTGATATAGCTCTGGGTTTGCTTTGCCGCGATATTCTTCGGCGGTCGTGCCTCTAGCATTTTTGGCCAGCGGTAGGTAATTGTCGGCGAGACGGTCAATGACCTCATTTTCCACGGTAATTTTGAGTTCCTTGTGCATGATCCAGTTCAGCGTACGACCCTAGTCCGCTTTGGTTCTGTTTCTGTCTAAAAGATGTTTGAGCAGGTGCCATGTCGTCCCGCTGTTGATGCGGCCGTCCGCGGCGTCGCACACCTCGTTCCATTGCTGGTTAGATACTTGCGTGCAATATTCTGCAATCAGACGGTTGAGGGAAGAAAATCTTTCCCTCAGCCGTCGATTGCGTCTTTGTTCTTTCCATCTCCTGGTGAGCGATTGTTTGGCTTCGAGCATGTGAGCCAGTCGGCTGTCCATGCTTTGATCGGGGAGATCTTCCTCTATTTCCTTCGTGGCCGCCTCAATGTCGGCCTTTAGTTGCGACGTCCATTGTTCAATTGATTCTCTGCCTGTTCGGCGTTCGCGTCTGAACTCGCGGAACTTTTCCCAGTCGATGTACGTCATTTTTCTGGGTTCTCTGGATGGGTTGTAAATCGTTGTCTAACCAATGTGATGATCCCTGCCCAGATCCTCGAAGGGGTTGTTCCACTGATAGTTTGGAACGTTGCGGACGAAAGTGAGATCTGGCGTTGTGTAGCGGTTGACCGAGTTACCCGTTCTTGTGGGGTATTCGGCGTACGCGATGAGCGTTAGGTCAAGTTCATCGGCGTCGTTTACTAAGTACTTGCACTTGGCTCTGCTGGCGACGTATCCCCGGGCGGTGTTAGGGACGTTGAAGTCCCCGGCCACGATCATGGCGTTGTCGCCGGCACGGTTGCGGGCGAGCTGGAGTATTTGCCTAATTCTTTGTGCTCTGTGCTTGGGGCTGCTGTAAACGTTTAGGATGAATATGCTTTTGGCGTTCTTGGCTCTAGGGAATACTTCTGTGAGAATGAATTCGCAATTGCTGTGGTCGTGATTAATCTTGTGTGGCGTGTGGGCTAGCTTGTTGCTGACCAACGTGGTCATACCTCTACATTTGTGTTGCGGTGTCGTTGCGGTCACGTCATAGCCGGATAGCGAAGGTGTAGCGGTATTTGTCTCTTGTAGGAGAATGACTTGGGGTTTGTCTTTCTTGGCTCGAATGTATTGTTGCAGGGAGGCCTTTTTTCGGAGGTAGCCCCTACAATTCCATTGCCAAAGGCGAAATGTTTCAGTTTGCACAGCCATCTATGTTGTTGGCGTGGGGTGGCCTTTGTGAGGCCACGTTGTTGCTTTGTCTATCGAGCGACAACGCCCAAGGTAGCTTAGTGATAGCAGACTGTGACGTCACAGACGGGTGGTCTGCCATTTCTAGCGCGTTGGACCTTGCCCCATGGATGTTGATCGTCTCCATCATGTGATTGATTTGTAACGTTATCCTGTCGTATCCTTCCTAGAGGGTCACTACAGTCGTCGCAAGTTTGTCTTGCCCTTCCTTTAGAGACGCGATGGCAGTTGCAAGCCCGCCGAGCAGTTTCTTGATTCCCTTAATGTCGCTGTCCGTGCTCGATGGATGTGTGTTTGTCACGGCTTTTCTCTTATGCGGATTGCACGTGGATTCCGTGACCGGTACTTCCACTACCATGGGTTCTGACGTGGCTTCGGTTTGATTAGAGTCGGAGGGTGCTGGCGTTTTGAGTTGTCTGATTTCCTCGACGAGTCGAGTGATTGTTTGCTTTAACTCTTTGTTTTCGTGTTCTAGCCTTTTATTGTATTTGCTATTTCTACTTGCTCTGGCCGTGCCATTGGACTCACCTGGTTGGCGGCCAGCTGTTGGTGCTGCTGTTCTTGTCGCTCCTGTTGTTGGTGCTGCTGAAGTTGTTGGGCCCACTTCAACCGTTCATCAATGCCAACTCGTGGGCTGGGGGCGAATCGTATCCTTGACGAGGATCTCTGGCTCGGGTTCCTGGAGCGCCCTCGCGATCGTGACGACAGGCGACTGCGGTTCCTCGATCTCGAGCGGCCTCGCTCGCCGGACAAGCGAGCACCTGTGTTGGCGGCCACGTTGTCGTTCATGGTGCTACACTCGGCGCTCTTGAGCGGCGGGAAGTCGTGCTGACTCAGGGCGATTGGTCCTGATCTCGTGGTGCTTTTGCTTGCGTTTGCTGCGATTCTTATTTCAACTCGTCTTCTTCGGACGACGTAGGGGAGTTGGAAGCGGTTCGTGCATTCCTTGCTTGCCGTGAAGTGATTTCCCTCGCAGAGCGCACACTTGATCAAGGTGCACACATGATCTGCGTTAGGGTTAGCTAGTCCACAGCCTTTGCAAATCGCGTCGTCAGGTGAAGGCCATACGTCCGCACGATAGCCGAGTCTGCCGCACAGATGGCACATGGCGATCTGCTTGCGGTAAAGAGAACACTTGATCAGGGCATTGTCGTATCTGACATAGTTTTCGACTCGAAAGCCGTCGAAGGCGATGATGACCGTGCCAGTTTCCTTGATTCTCTTTGCCGCCAGAGCGAGCGTGTTGCGTGGGTTCACGATCTTGCAGTTTATGGAGTCCTGCGTCTGATCGAGTGGAACCCCTCTTATAACGCCTTTGCACGTTTTGTGCGGAACCTCCCTATATGCAGTGGTTTCAAACGTTTGCTCTCCTATGGAAATGCTGCGGATCCTGAGGTATTTTGCTGCATTCGCTTCGGACGGTGTGCTGACCACCATGATATTCTGCTTCAAATTGGGGCATATCGTGTCCTCGCTTCGCTGGTCAGGTACGATGCCAGCAGCCATGCAAATTGCTTTGGTGACCGTGGGTTGGCCTACCTTGGCTATGTTGATACCGCCACGTATGCGAATCACGATCTTGATGTCATCTTGGGGCAGCGCGGGCATTCTGCTTGCTTTGATCAAGGAGTTTCTCGCTGTTCAGACGGTTGCGTTCGTATTTCCTCCCTTTCGCTGGTGGTTAACGAGGCTGAGCTGGCTCAACGCAGTCTTGATTACTGACGGGCGCGGCACCACGATAGTCCACCCAGCGTCTGCGGTGAAGTCCTCCGGGCTCATGCCTTGACCATTGACTTCGTATGCCATCGCTGTAGGGTCGTTCTTCGGTGGAAGGCTCGTTTGTTGTGATCACTGTAGGCACCCGCAGCCGGGGTCGGCGCGAGGAGGTCTGGGGTCGGAAATTTGTGTGGGTAGAAAAAGAAAGACAAAAAATCAGCAAGCATACTTCCATAAATCAATAAGCTTAAAAGTAAAGACGCAGTGTCAGATTTAGAATTTCGCTTTCAATAGCAGGTGAAAACTGGGTAGTGATGTACCTTTATTAATGTGTACAGGAAGTTAACTGCGTTCTCTTATTCGATAATGCTTATGTCTGGCTGGATGTCTTAGCAAGCTAGAGATGTATTCAGCTGCATCAATATTTGCTTGATCATGCATGAGTAAGTACATAAATTTTAGGCGAGCTATTTCGGCCCTGCGTTGTAGTGTTCGTATTCATGCGGTTTCCACCAACATGGTAGGTGAATCGTATGGCCCATAACTGTTACATATAAACATGACGACCTTTCTCTATATAACAACAAGTTTATTAATGCCTTGTTTAGTGAAAGGGAACCACACGATACTTGCGTACTTTAGTATCAATCTTTAGTTTGGTATCACATCGCTCTGATTTCTTTCTGGTTCAGTTCCGGTTCCGACACACAAAAAAATATAACAGTTGCAAACCGATTTAGCGTAGTCCAATTTGCGTAGCCTCCTTGCTATACGTTGCCCAGCGCTATCTAATTGTCTACATGACACATGCGCAAATTCACACGGTCACAGCCAAATTGTAGCAGGTTTTATTTATAAAGAGTACATTGTAATTTAGTGGTATAATGCTGTAAACAATAAAGAAATGCCTTGAATATAATAAAAGAATGATAGTAAGTCTGATACAGAGCATATGCGCAGGCATGACAAGCGATAAAACCTAAAGAAGCATGCCGAAGTATTAAACATACAACCAATCACCCTAGTTTCTGTGCCTCACAAGTTCCACAATAACAGTTATAAAAAGTTTGCATATTGTGAAGAAGCAACGCGATCGCCAAAGGCGCAGCTCAAAGTGCGTCACCGATAAATATAACTGAAGTTATCCAAAAGGAATGAAAGCAACATAATTAGAATGGGAGCTGTTCACTCAATTTAGTAAGTTAGTGTAGAAGCTGCGAAAAAGAACGTCAAGATTCATCGTAGTGTGCAGAACGATTTATTATGAAATAGCGTAATGTAACCTGATGTCTGACCTAACTACGTTAAGCGAGAGCACACATGACTGAAATTGCGGCTCACGTTACCGTTCAGGAAGGTAGCGCTGGACGCTCAACATTTCGAATATCCGTGGTTGCTCCACGCGTGCAACAGGAGTACTAATCACCACACTAATTGCACACAACGTAGATGTGTACGCAGCACGCGTAGTGCACCGCCGTGGCATGACATGCACACAGGCGCTCGGAACGCCATCGCCGCATTCGCACATACAAATAGGACACTATGTTTGTGCAGCATGCGCGTGCATGGCAGAGAAACAATGACGAGCAGGTTCTGAAAATGAATTCTAACTGAATCGAAGAAACTTCGAATCGAAGTACTCCACACCAATCGCGATCCCTTTCCACGATGCTGCCGATATTGCAGAAGGCTAAAGTAAAGCCGAGAGTTACGCTCGTTATCGTGTTATGGTAGAGAGAGTTATGGTGTGAGAGTTAGAGAGATAGTTATGGTGGAGAGATCGAGGCTTCCTCGTTCCCCCCTCACACTCGCTGCATCATGCCAAGGATGCTGGAGAAGCGAGCGAAGATTTAGGAGCAGAGCGGGAGGCAGCGAGCAGGCAGGCTGGAAGCAGACGCCGTACGTATCGAATGAGCGTCGCGGGCGCTGCGACGGCTCTCATCAGACGCTACATAAAACTCGCGTCTGCGTGTGTGTGCGTGTGTGTGTCTGTGTGTGCGTTTGTGCGTGTGTGTGTGTGGGTGGGTGTGTGTGTGTTTAGGTGTGTACGCGTTCATGCGCCCGTTTTGTGCTGGATATTTTAATTCGGAAGCATAATATGACGCATTCCGCGAATATCCTCCGTTGTAGTCGGCGGCGTGAACGAATAATGGTGGTGCCAAAAATGGCCGATGAGACAGAGTAAAACCGGATGAAAAATGACTCGAAGTGACATCAAACTTATCAGGGAGATTCCTGCGAACTAAGTAAATTAATGCGCTTGAAAAGAATATTACGCAAGTTTCGGTCTTAGTGGGAATCGAGCCCGTGCCTCCGGGGTGCCAGACGACCATGCTTCCCCGACTCGATGGCGGCTCGACTGGTTGACTAAATGTGTGCCTAGTGCGTTCTTCATTGGGCACGTGACGGCGCACCCAATGGGTGTGAGGATGCGCCATGTCTGGAGTATGTAAAATGAGTGTATCAAATAAAAACCATCATTCTCCAATTGAACGCCGTTGAGCTATTTTTCAAGTTACGAGTTCCTCGCGGGCAAGCGAGCCCATTGAGATGCTTGGCGCGTTTGCATTTGGCGTTACCAAGCCATAATTAAAATTTGCGCGGACAAGGACGCGCAGAAGAAAGGCTATTTCACCATTAGCGACTTTACTGACTTCTCATTCCCACATGTAAGTAGTCTTAAAGGTCTCTGCCGAATTTCTTTATTGCGATAGCAAATGTATGGACACTCTAGGCGCATCTCTGCCGTCGTCGTACTCTCCGTATAAAGTCCAGGTGCGATAACATTGTCGTTTAGTGCCGTAGGCCATCTGTACGAGAGAAAGCGTGCGAGCGTGAGCCCACGATGATGTTTCCATATCACAGGCGCAAGGGACGAAACTGCAAGGCACCTGAGGGAGAGGCTGGAAGGGGCTGTTCTATTCTGGCGGCTGCTGCCAATGGCGCGACAGTGGGGGCCCCATCTTGAAAGCGATCTGCAATGGGACAAGGTGCGCGCCGAGTGCTAATAGCTTAATGTGCGCTGCGTTTTCGCCGCTTACTTCGCGTTGAAGCGAGAGGCCGCACGAAGGTCTTTTCGCTCGCTGCTGCTGCCGCCGTGCTTTTTCCAGGGTTTTGACACCGACTTTCCGCGGTCTTCGAGTAAGACGTGTTCGTATTCGCATGTCCGCGTGTGACACCATGCTCGTTAATTTGGTTAGTGAATATGTACAAGTTTATACTGCTGATAAAACTACGATCTTTACTTCGTAAAGGCGTCTACTAATTTTCTACCGCTATCGATGCTTCGCCGTTCGGACGAAACTGCGAAACTTTCCCGAGTGCGTAGGTGATAGCAAGCAAAGGGCTCCAGAGAGGAATATTGCCCAAGAAGAGCGGTTTAGCTATTTTTTTTTCTTTTCTCAGATAGCATCGGACAACAGAGGCAAAGACGGGTGTAATAGAGAACCATTGTGGAAAAGAAAAGGTTTCAGTGCAGCTTCCACGACCCTGTCACACATTGAGAGCATAGGTCATTTTTATAACGTCCTATTTTCACTGCACTGGTCGGGAACTTCTTCATTGTGCATCATTCTGATCTCTCCACCGGCGCTAGCTTGTTCGGCTGGCAGCGCTAGCCGTGCTGCCTGCACATCCACGCTTGTGTGCCAACTTGTGTCGTGATTAGTACTCCTGTTGCGTCCGTGAAGCAACCACGGACATTTAGTTGTCCGTTGAGATGAAATGCCTCCCAATCTTCGTCGAGTCTTGCGTTGCTATATTGACACCTGCACTTGCATACATTTTACGGATGACCGCTTTTCACCGTCTAAGAAGCGTTATCGCGCAGCGCAGGGCGCCCCTGCATGTGTCGGAAATTACTGGAATGTTATCAATCGTTCTATCCACTGTCTGTTGTCGCCGAAGCTCATGTAATCTGATTGAATTATGCGCGACGCGAATGGTGTAGGAATTTCTGGAATACACGCGGGCACCAGCGATAACTCTGGAACGATCCGTGGCTCATATGTAAAAGCTAACGCGCTTGACCCGCTGATCAGATTTCCGATGATGGCCGACTGCGTTTGCCGCTATCGTTGTGTTTTAATTGCAGCCTGATTTTGTGGGCACAGTTTCGCCCAATAGAAGTTAGTTTCGTCGTTCACAGTATTGACGCTGTGTTCTTTGACGTCACTATTACGTGACAATATGAATGAAAGAGAAAGTAAACATCACACGATCATCTCAAATTTTCGGGCGCTACTGTTCGCGCATTAAACACAACAATGAATAATTGAAGGTGCTCCTTGAAGCGGTCTTAAACAGAAGAAGAACAAAAAATAAGCAATAAAGAACTTTAATATGCTGCCATTTTACTTCCTGTCATTTCAATGAAAATAAATATTATTTAACAATAACGCGAATGGAACAAGAGCTTCTCTATGTATAGTGAGAACAACGAATCTGCAAAACTGAAATGCAATATTATAAATGGCACTTGCGCTCTATTTTAAAACAAGCTATTTGCATACGCAAAAACAATTACCACATTTATATTTACTACCCCGCTGCTTGGGCATCAGGTTCGGCACACATTCATCTTGATGCATCACAACGAATATAGATTTCGAATATTTGTAATATTCCCTTTTTTGTTTCTTTTCTTGGTTTCAAGGATTCAGTAAACGAAATATGGCCCTCCCTGCGAAGAAGCAAAAGTTGTGTTGTCGTCAAGAATGCTGGCCGAAAAAATTTACAAGCGGTGTGACATCCGTGCCGAAGTGTACGGTGGTGTGGTCCTGTGCCTTAGACGCGGCGCATGGAATGTGTTGCCACACTCGTTATTTTCACCATTCAGGTGCATCTTAGTCATTTAGAAATATTGCCCCAACGTGATCAAAGTGTAAACGTTGGGCCGCTGGCCATATTTTCTTTAACCAGTATTTTGAGGATCACCTCAATGTCTCCATTGCAAATCCAGCTTAGGTTACCTACTATCCTACAAGCCTCTAGGACACGGGCACGCCACCAGCGCCAAGTTTTATCGCTGGATGGATACTATGACATTCCGGCGAAACGTGTTCAACGGTGGGTGCTCCATCCTCTCGCGCTATAGACGCAGTAGCGCATAGCGCCGTTTCTCTATTTTCTTGCTATTCCATGTGGTAGACTAATCTTATATCACTCGCACCTCCTCGCACAAGCGGCTTGTGTTCCACGGCCACGTCCTGTGGGAGCATATTTGTTATCAACAACCCGCAGCCCACGTGCCAAGAAAACGACTATCTTTTTCTGAATATATATTTTTTGTTGTTCTTGCGCTGTATAGCTACCATTGTGGCTTCGGCTTGACGGACATCAGACGCTATCCTCGGACGACGGTGAGTGCTAGACGCCGGAGCGACGGCGGCTCTGTCTCTCGGTCGGGAAAATGCAGCGAAGGCATTTTGTTGTGGCACTGTTGCTGCTAAAGTTTAGGTCAGTCTTGTTTGTGCAGTATACGGTGAAACGGGAAATTACTGTGTGCATCGCTGTCGGTTGCTCTTGCCGTTTTCACTGGAGCAGTAATGTTACTGTTTTCTATCTTTACCTCATGAAATATGAAAAAAGAATTATGCCCTTATTGTCGCCAATATTATTTGTGCTGTAGGGTTCGAGTTGTATTATTCTTCGCGAATTTTCCTTTGCCTGCTCTTCTGGGCTTGTGGTGACTGTTGGGTGACGCTTGCCGACGAAGCAGCACGAGTAAGCGCAAGCTCCTTTCTCCACAAAAGTATTATTTGCTGCATAACGAATTCACTAATTTATTTCAGCTCTGCTGCTGTAGCTGTTCGGTATGTGACCACTCTGCCATTCCTCCGGAATTGTTACGTTAAACTGGGCTGTATAGATCATCATCTTCGTCGCTGTCGCCGTGATCATTATCATCATCACTATCCAATATTAATGTCGGCTCCGGAAAGAAAGTCTCTCCTACGATCTCCGATGGCCCCTGTCTTGTGCCAGCTCCTTCCAAGTTGCGCCTACAGATTTTCTCATTTCATGAGCCGCCACCCCCACCCCCCACCCCCTCCCTAATTTTCTGCTGTCCTGACTACGCTTGTCTTCCATTTGCATCGATTCTGTCACTCTAATGGGACAACGGTTACATGGCACACGCACTACAGTGCGTCCCCAGCTCCATTTTTTCTCTTATTGTCTGTCTTCAGGCAAATCGGCTATCCCCATTCGCTCTCTGAACCACATCCCTCTATTTCTGTCTTTTATCGTCACGCATACAATATTTTTTCGCTGTATCGATCTTTGCGAGTCCTTAACGTGTTCTCAAGCTTCTTTGTTAACCTCCAAATTTATGTCCCTATGTTAACAGCGACAGCACACAATGATTGTGCCCTTTCCTTTTTAACGACATTGGTAAGCTTCCAGTCAGGATTTGCTAATACGTGCCATATGCACTCCAACCCCGCTTTATTTTCCTTTAATATTCTTCTGCAGGCGCAATTTTTATTTGCAGGGTCATAGCGCATCTACATTATCTACGCCAGACATGTCTTTGCGAAACTGAAACTGCCCTTGAGTTATGATATGGCGAATTATTTAGAGATTGCGATCTGCTGCCGTAGTGTAGTGGTAATGTACTGGGCTTGGATCAATAGGTCAGACGACTGAATACGGGTAGTGGCATATTTGCCTTAATTTTATTGCTTTAAAACGCTTTTTCTTGCTTTACGTATCAAAAAAGATATATGCGTCAGTCAGGCACCGCGTATTTCTAGCTCTAGAGCTGGTTTTCGCTCCAGTACCTAGCGCCTCCCAGTATGCCGCGCCTGCTCAATGCCCCAGCAACCTGCGTGCGACACTGTGGCCCTAATCTGGCATGACACTGGATACTGGGTTTTGCAATAGCGCCAACACGACCTAACACATCCACCAAAACTTCTCAGGTTTCTCTAGTGAGTGTGCAGGTGAAAAGTAGACCAGTGAGCTTTCCAGCAGGGTGGAACAGATTTTTGTGTTAGTAATGCATTTAAAGATAAGAACAGTGCGCAATGATAACGGTAATCCTGCGTTTACCTCCAAAGTTTCAGTTTACAATTCCTGCACTGCTGAAAAGAAGGGCCACATATTTCATATCACAAAGCCACATGTCGCCCACGTTATGCCTGCAAGCTTTTCATAACTTTCGGCACTCGCAAAAGGAGAACTAAAGTACAACGCAAGGTTTTAGGCACATTTTTTACCAAGCAATGACAAATTCATGACATTTATAAACGCTAAATACTATCTTTCCGCCCCTTGGTCTACCGGAAAGCTCCCTGGAGTAGCGATTTACTCGCAAGCCGTAATTCACGAAAGTGAGGTGTTCATATTCGGGTAAACGGGTATAGCCGGTCCGATATGTACGCCTTTCTATTTTTGGTCTTCCCAATTATTCAACTGACTTCTAACGCTCACCATACCCACTCATCATACCGTACCCGCCCTCGTGAAATATTCGCTATGGTATCGGCTACAGCTCCGAGGGCACTGGATGGAATCCTGGCCGCGGCTGCCGCATTTCGATGGCGGTGAAATGCAAAAGCGTCCGTGTACCATACAACGAATGCACGTTAAGAAACCCCAGGTGGTCACGATTATTACGGATTCCCTCACAACGGCCTGCCTCATAATCAAGTCGTGGTTATAGCAGGTAAAACCCCGGAATTTATGGTTTAGGTTATGGCATTTATTATTCATTAGTAATTATGAATTTATGACAGTTAGATATGGTAAGTTCATTTACTGATACGAATGCGGGTGTCAAAAACAACTTGCTTAGAGAAAGTACAGAAACCACAAGGTTAAAGCCCATTCTAATTGTCATAAACAATGGAGAAATTTTCTTTTCGGAGAGAACAACACAAAGCATTTGTTCCTCCGCGTAATTAACAGCGCATATCTCCTGCGACAGCATTAACCTCCACCGCTTTGTTATGCTTGCAAGGCCTATAGCCAATTTTGTCCGCCTTTCTGTAGCTTTTGAAGAATAAGTCGCCCTCGAGAAATAATTTTTTGAGGCAAACATATTTTCAACCTTGAATTCGATACAATTTCGCTAATAGATTGTCCACATCGGTAGAAAAAAATGGTCGCTCGCTAAATATTTGTCGCTAAACCAACCGAAAAGTAGGTAAATCTAGCGAAAATATTGTTGAAGTAGAAACATTGTGCTTCAGTGAAGCTTCGTGTTACCTGGATTGCCCCATGCGCGTTAGGTCTGCACTTTTTTTGTGTTTGTGGTTGGAACAGTAACTCCACCGTTGGTCCTTTTTTTCGTGCTTCTGTGTTAATAGGCATTCTCCCTATTTATTCTTTTCAATAGCTATGCTCATGGTTCTGTGGAGCTATAACTAATATTTGTTTGATAGTCAATAAATTTTAAAAGGAGCGGTGCGCTTTCAGATTCTTGCGCGTTCAGCGTATTGAAAAAGTTCCCGCTCACGTCCGTGTGCTACTGCCTAGTAGGGCCCCTATAAGCCTAGCGATGTTTCTGATTCAACTATTAGCACTCGTGCTTAAAGTCCAGCTTTTGTTGCCTTTTTCTTCAGCTTTTCAGCGTTCGTTGTATTCCACGAGATTTCGTGAAGTGGTTCAATGTATGTAGAAGGTTTGTAGGAAGAGATCAGGAAATTCGAAAGTCGACGTGAGAAAGCAAGCATCATTTCGTTTACTTGAATAAAGAAAAAAAAAAGAAAAGTGTCTCTCGTGGCCAGATTCGAACCAGCGCATTTGCCGGATGCTCTACAAATTAGGTCACCGACATTTGGATCAAAGCTCCCTTTGCCTACTATCCCGGATTGGAGGTGGTTGCCGTCTGCTTGACCAGTCAGTATCTCGGCGGATACGTTTGCGCCCATACGTATATGCACGCAGCATTAAATGCATTAGAGCCATCACAACAAGTTTAGTACGTGGTTAACAGGAGCAGTTAGTATGTTTTAAAAGAGAACAAAACTACAAACAGAATTCTTTATGTGAGATCAAACGTGATACCCTAGAGGGCGATACATTTCATATGCGGTTTTAGTAGTCTGCTCCTACATAGCCCGACCATTTTATGTATTTAACGTTAAAACAGTAACCTTGTATCAACACGCTCCATCATAGAACCCGGATAATTAAATGTTTGGTTGGCTGTAAGTACTGCAGTGGCTGATGGCCGAACTGATTAATTAATGTTTTGCTGCACAGTTAAACGTAAAACTTTTTAACAGCTCACACTGGAGCCAAACATTCATGTTCTACTGTAGAATAACGTGTTTTTCTAGGCAGTACGACGTTGCGCCTAGATAGCAACGGGATGCAAAACGTACTCAGTGCCGGACTGCCGGAGGAAAGCCCCTATACTTATGTTTGAAGCATGCGTGCGAAACACAAATGGCTTCTTGATGTCAGGTGCTTGAAGTAGCACACTAGCGGCGAGCTTGTCCTTGAGCACATTAAATGCTCTTCCTGCGTCGGTCCCCAACAAACTACGTGGCTTTGAGGTTTCTTTGTTAGGTCATTAACGGGCTTGATAATTTCGGCGTAGTTTGGAGTAAATTTCCTATAGTAGCCGGTTGAACCAAGAAAGGATTGTACAGCTTCCTTAGTATTTGGAAAGATTGGATGCGCTTTGTAAACGAACAGAAGGAAGAACACGGGACAGGTGCAAAACGACGGGACATGCTCCTGTCCCGTCTTCTTCCTTGTGATCGTCCACAAAGCGCATCCAATTTTTCCAAATACAATGAAACAACTTACCCAGCAACGCATTCTGCTAAGCTTCCTCAGTAGTTGGGTGCTTGGCGGCTGGAATCTTGTGCAGCATATTTAGTATTCGTTTTACTTTCCCCTCTCCAATGCAATCTCCGAGGGATGTAATAGTAGGATGTCCGATCTCACACGTGCTCGGTTTCATGGTAAGGTTTACACTCCTGGTTCTCTCGAAGGCAAGTCGCAAGGACTCCATGTGCTCTTGCCAGGTGGTGGTAGCGATTACGACGTCGTCAAAATAGCGATGCAAGTTCAGTAGGTATGCATTTTTTCCTAGAGCTGCCAAGGACTGGATTAAATACAATAAAATGAGACATCGGAAACCAGCAAATTGTTTGGGGCGAAGCGCGCGCATGTGTGTCTGCGTGCGAACAGCTATTCTGGTGATGTGGCATAACGGATGCGAGGAAAAATGAGCTCTTTTTTTATCTCGTTTGACATGTACTGTTGATTCGTGACGAGTGGAAACTCTTTACATCAAGGCTGTGTTTTGACAGTGCGTAAATGCATAGGGGAGCCCCTATCCCCATACTCATTTACCCACAACGCCGTACCATATCATATAGTCCCTGACGAAGGCTGGACCCCGGTCGAAACGTAAGAAACAAGGCAATCATTTCTTTGCGCACGTGCTTCTTGATGCTACAACTGCCTGTGTATATATATATATATATATATATATATATATATATATATATATATATATATATATATATATATATATATATATATATATATTAATTCTGGGCACCTCGGATTCTACCGCACGCTATAGAGGATACAGGAAAGGTATTACTGGCCGCGCTTGACAGCCGACGTCGCCCGTTACCTCAAGACATGCCGACACTGTCAGCGACGCAAGGGACCACCGACAAGGCGAGCGTGATTACTGCAGCGAATCGGGCCTCGTTGCTGAACATTTCAGTAGATCGGGATGAATTTGCTGGGACCCTTTCCGACTTCAACATCCAAAAATAGGTGGATCGTCGTGGCAACGGAGTACCTCACCCTATTCGCTGAAACGAAGGCTCTGCCGAAAGGTAGCGCAGCCGAAGTGGCAAAATTATTAGTCGAGTACATCCTGCTGCGACATGGTACCGCAGAAGTCCTGATCACCGACTGAGGAACAACCTTTTCAGCAGAACTCACCCACATCATCGCGCAGCACAGCCAGACAAGCCACAGGAAAGCTGCGTACCACACGCAGACTTACGGAGGTCTTACGGAGTGCCTGAACAAGAAAGACCCTTGTCGATGTGCCAGCAATGTACGTCGACGTCGAACACAAAGCAACGGATGCGGTCCTGACTTATGTAACCTTCGCTTATAACACGGCAGTGCATGAAACAACTCAAATGAAGCCGTTCGAACTGGTTGACGGAAGAAACCCGACGACGAACCTCGACGCCATGCTGCCGTACGTTACCGACGAAGAGAATCTCGATGTCGTCGCCTACCTCGAGTACGCCGGAGAAGCCCGACAGCTCGGCCGCCTGCACATCAAGAAACAGCAGAGGACCGATAGCCAGTACTACAATCTTCGCGGACGATGCGCGAAATACGAGCCTGGTGACCGCGTTTGGGTTTGGATCCCGATATGCTGACGAGGACTTAGCGATAACCTTTTACGCCTCCATTTCGAACTATACAAGATTGGTGCTCTGGACTATGAGGTCGTGCCAGACGGCATTTCGTTTTCACGGCGGCGCTGCTCATGACCTGAAATAATCACTGTTGTGTGACTGGAGCCGTTCCCTCAGCGCTAACAAACTTTGGAACATTGCATAGCTGAACTTTGCACTTTCTTTTTTTTTTTGTACTGTTTTATTTAGACTTTGTCTCTATCTTGTTCTGTTTAATAAGTTTCCTTTTATTTTTTCTGTTCTGTTGTGTCTACAGCATCCAGACGACGATTTTTCAGAGGGGGGCTTTGACACGTGTACTGGCTTATCTTTTTCGGGTGACCGCTGTTCACCGCCTAACAAATGCTATGGCTTAGCGCGGGACGCGCCCGCATTTATCGGAAGTTTTTCGAATGTTACCGAAGGTTTTACCTGCTGTCTCTTGTCACCGAAGCTTGTATATTATGATTGCACGGAGAACGCGAACTGTATAGAACATTCTGGAAGACACGCGGGCACCAGCGTTTATTCTGGAACCTTCGATGCCCCATGCAAAAAACCGATGCGCTTTACCGGCGCATCAGATTTCGACGATGGCCGACCGTATTCGGCGCTATCACGGTACTTTGTGTGCAACTTGCTTTTGTGGGCACAAGTTCTCCCGTTAAAAGATAGTTTGGTCATGCACACATTGGTCATAGTATTATTCACCGTCACTGCTACGTGACAATATTGTATGATGTCTGATACAGGATTTTATATGACTTGTTCATTTTAACTGATACACCATTGTGACGCGGAGGATTTGATTACTTAAACAGACCGCCACTTTAACTTAACGAAATCCATAGCCTCACCAGGACTCCAAGCACTTTGAAAGCTCTATCAAGCATAAATGTTTATGCATTCTGGCGTATGAAATCGCGGTTCAATAAGTCATCGCTTGGTCTGTCCTCGTGTAAGTTCCACAATGAAGTCTGTCGGATAGCAAGAGTCATTATTATGCAATAAAGTAATCCCCAAATCACCTCGTACAATGTTTAGGCGTGTGGAGTATACGTGTTTGAAGCACTGTTAAGAATGGAATGGAAATATGTGGAGAAACAGTGTTCCAGGTAATCAGGATAAGTTTACTAGAACACATTTCTACGTAACCATTACGTTTTCTCAAGCATGCGCATAAAACACATAAAAATGTAAATGAAAAAACTCAACGGCGTGGGGTGTAATTCGATATGCTTTGTCTCCTTTTGTTGGTTATTCTGGCTACGCTAGTTTAATTTATGTAGAGAAAGGAAACCTTTTCATTGAATATCTGGAAACTAAATGAATGACATAACAGTATTGTATAATATAGTACAACTTTTGTTGGTGCCAGACGTACAGCACACCAGGAATATCTCAACAGCGAAACTACGCCTATATACACTCAAAGCAGGGCACAAGTAGTCCATAACAAGCACACATGTATGCCTTTCTTTCGTCTTTCTGTTAAAGTGTGCACTTGTTAAAGCCTGTGCACTTGTTAAAGCCTGTTAAAGGACCTAGGAGTGGTTGCAGAGGTTAAAATGATATCCCATCGTGCAACTGTCGTTTCTTGCTCTCTTGTGTTGCTTTGCTCTCTATGTACTTTTAGGTATTTTCTGTTCCACCTTTTCTACCGATCCTTTCTCAATCTTTGTGTGTTTCTCCACAGTACTTATTTGCTCACTTTCTTTTCAATATCGGTACTATTTTTCAGCCTATGTTTTTCGCCTATTATATCAGCTGATACTCTAGGCAAAGGTTCATGCAGTTCACTGTACACATCGGTCAACACTCTCTTAATAAGGATTGATTAAACTTCCGTTGTGATTGTTTGCATTCCTTTTTTGACAACAGTCTCTACCAATAATTTTACTCATTGCTGATTTCATTCTTGGTACTGTTATTTCGTAGAAGCCTCCCGACCAAGGTTCTCGTTCGGTGATATACATCAATTTGATTTGATGTCCGTGGCGTTCTCTTGGAGATTTCTTGGAGAGTTCCCCCACCATACGTAGCATTTTAATCACGCAACATTTTCACAGAAATAATATGGCGTAATAAACACATGGTACATACAGTATACAAGGTAAATGTCTCCACAGATATGCAGGTAAATGTCTCAAAAATACAAACAATACTGTCACCCAGTGACGAAGTCGCTCGTAAAAACAGTCAACATAATGTCAACATAAACATAAAGAACATAAACAAAACAGGCAACATAACGTAATTCACAAATACATGCATATATACAGCGACAATGAAATGAAAGGAACAATAAAATCGCTATTAAAGTCCATGAATGCCGCTGTTTTCAAGAAAAGTCTTTAGTGCTCTTAAAGCGCTCTTCTGCAAAGACGTTGTTGGCCAAGGACCCAAAAGTTTTTTTAAACTGAAAGGTCTGTGGTCTAATTTATTTAGGGTTGCTTTAAGTCGGCATCTTGGTGTGTCGTGACGTGGGCAGTCTAGAAAGAGGTGATATGTTCGTCTACAAGTCCACAATAACATTCGGCGGTTTGCGCACGGCCAATTCTGTGTAAGAAATGCTTTGTGTAGGCACTGCCTAGCCTTAATCGATGAATAAGGGTTTCTACAGTTCTGTCTAATGATAATGAAAATTTGAATTCAATGAACTGATCAAGGTGGTATAAGTCCGTGCTCTTGGAATTCTGGTCAAACCAAGTGTTTCTACACATACTGAAAGACGTTGTCCTTATAATGCAACGTAACTCATTCTTTGATATTGGGAGCGGAACCACGTTATCTTTGAGGTGTGCTTGTCGTGCTGCTTCATCGGCTGCTGTGTTGCCAGGAATGTTACAATGTCCTGGTATCCACTGAAATGCTATTACATGTTACGCTGCGCTTGGCTTTGTGAGGTTTTTAAGTGTCTTGTATATACACTATCACTGAATGTTTTCCCATTTGTGTTGCAGAGTGATGTTAGAGCCGCCGGTGAATCGCTGAAAATTACCCATTTTTGTGCATCTCATACTGACAATATAAATTTTATCGCGCATAGCATTGCGAACAGTTCAGCCGTTGTGGAAGAAGTCGCACGAGATACCTTAAATGATTTTGTTTGTTGAGGTGCAGTATAATGAAAGATGAAGTTGAAGAGGTGGATGTACTGGAGCCATCTGTATAGACGTGTGTGTATCCTGAATAGCGCATATATATCTGGTAAAGTGCTAGCTGTTGATCACATACTGCCAAGAAATAAATTTTGGAACTCAGACGTCGAATATCCTCCGTGGCTGGTTACACTTCCAAAAATCGAATTGTCAGTAGACGGGATATTCAGAAAAAGAGACCTATTCATTCTTTTCGTTTTCTTGCTTGCACTGCGAGTATATTTTGTACCCTCAGTCTTCTTTTTTTGTCTTGATGTCCGCTCCCATGCGTTTCAAACTCGACCTTTGAATGACGCCCGTAAAAAGATGATGACTGATTGAGTGAAGACGAGAGATTGACGAGGCCGAAACGACGACGGTAGAACCACCACTACACAACGACCACAGCTACATGGCGATTACGCTGAGCCGATGCTGCATGATTACAAAGGTGTCACCATGGCACGTAATGAATGACGTCAAGAATGCTGTCATTCATGACAATAATAAAGGGTTAAAATGTGGGATGACCGCAATCTAATGGCCACGACTGATTGACGACGTCAGAGTAACTACCACTATACAACTACGATCACTATGCAACCAGGACGGGAGTGACGAGTGCATAGTGAAGAACGCGGAACGGTGATGATGAAACCACGAAGCCTGGATGACCGCGGCATGACCAAGACTCAATGTTGACAGCAGCATGACGTTAAGGCATTCCGACGACTTCACGATGACGCGAAGTTGACAGAATTATAATGGCGGGACAAGGACGAGCTGACGAAGATCGCAAGTGAAGAAAATACGACAAAGAAATGATAACGTTAGAATGACTACTGAGCGATGACATCCGGTATGTAGCATCCATTATACCTGGACCGACGTTGGTTCTATGCAAGAAATCTCGAAAGTTACCTATCAAGAAAGTTCTCAGGCAAGGGGACACATTCTCTCCAATGCTATTCACTGCATGCTTAGAGGTATTCAAATTTAGGAGAGAGGATCAACAGCGAATATCTCAGCAACGCTCGGCTTGCGGATGACATTGTCTCATTCTGAAACACTGAGGACAAATTACAACAAATGATTGATGACCTTAATCAGCAAAGTGTAAGAGTGGGTTTGAAGAATAATATGCGGAAGACAATGTTCAATAGCCTGGCAAGGGAAGAAGAATGCAGGATCGCCAGTGAGTCTTTTGAGTCTTTAGAGGAGTACGATTATCTAGTTGAACTACCCACAGGGGACCCTGATGAACAGAAGGAAACTTACAGAAGAATAAAAATGGATTGGAGTGCATACGGCAGGCGCTACGAAATCCTAATTAGGAGCTTGCCACTGTCGCGAGAAAGAAAAGTGTGCAATCATTGGGTTCTACCATTGCTAACATATGCGGCAGAGAGTTGGAGAATTACAATGAAGCTCTAGAACAAGTTAAGGACCATGCAAACGACCATCGAACGGAAAATATTAGGGGAGTCGTTGAGACAGGGAGAGAGCGATGTGGATCAGATAGTAAATGTGGTAGCCGATATTCGAGTTGACATTCAGAGAAAAAAATAAAGCTCGGCTGGCCATGTAATGCATAGGGTAGATAACCAGCGGACATAAGAGGCGCACAATGGGCGCTAAGGGAAGGGAAGTGCAGTCGATGGCGTCAAAAAACTAGGTGAGGTGATGAAGTCAAGAAATTTGCAGGTGCGAGCTGGCATCAGCTAGCGCAAAACACGGGCAGTTGGAGATCGCAGGGAGAATGGTTTTCGTTATGCATTGAACCTAAATATAGGCTGCTGCTGCTGATGATGATGATCATGATACACGGAAGACGAATGAACGATGTCAACATACAGAATGAGAGAAGTTTTATTTTGATGTTGCGCCTAGTCCGGAGCTTTTGCTTTCCGATTGGCATTGACTACCAAGAAGGCAACGTCGTGACAACAAAAGTTTCTTTGTCTGAAATCACGTCAATGCTTGTGCATTTGCACTGATACGAGACACGCACATGCCAGCTCGCCCTGTGCTGCTATCTCTGCCAACACTTTTTTGGGACGAGTGAGGGGTAGTGGCCGGACTTCCTCAGCTTCAGTATCGCTTCTTTTTACTAATATCAGAAGCGGCCTTAACAGGTGCAACTCACCTCAGCAATCGATACGTGTTCCGCTAAAATAATCGCCCCAGCGGAAACATGGCTCACTGCGCATGTCTGCGACGCTAATATCTTTTTCAATGCTCATCGCTTCTCATTCTATCGTTCTGATCGTAGCCGGCAAAGAGGCGGCGGCGTGCTTCTCGCACTTTCCGATGATACACCATCATCATGCATACACGTGCAGACTGATCTAGAATCAGTATGGTCAGCAATAGCATTTAATCATCAGAACGTTGTAATAGGGACATGCTACCGTCCACCTTCGTCGTCACCTAAGTTTAACAACGAACTTTATGACGCTGTTAACATCGTTGCAACAAGCTTTCTTTCATCAACGCTGTTCCTACTTGGCGATTTTAAATTACCAAACATAACGTGGAATACCGACCTCCCTTTAATATCCGCACTCTCTTCTCAAGCTCGCGACCTTTTATAAGTGTGTTCAGTATTCTCAGTAGTGCAGATGTGCGCCCAGGCAACTAGAATAGCAGCTAACACGGCGAATACACTAGATTTAGCCCTCACTAATCGACCCGACATAGTATCGCCTGTAACGTACGTGCCAGGAATTAGCGACCCCTTGCTTCTACAGTTTGATATTAAACTAGACCGTCCGGAAACTAAGAAGAAGAAATAAAATAATACGAGACTAGTATTAAGCAAATTGTGAGGCCATAACTAATGCACTGTCTTTCTTTATAGGCGTTTTCCTTGAGAGCTTTGAACACCGTAGTGTACAAACTAATTGGCACTTGTTCACAGCTATGGTTACCCATGTAACTGAACATTACATTCCTCAACGCACCATTGCAACTCACACAAACTCTCCGTGGTACAGTAACCGCATTAAGTGTTAATCAAATAAAAAGAAGCGCCTCTACCGCATTGAAAAGCTTTCAACCACAATTGAACACTGGACGTCATATAGTGCGGCGTCAAACGCATATGTGCAATCGCTCAAAGACGCCAAAAAGCCCTTCCATTCACGTGTTCTCCCTTCAATGCTTGCCACCAATATTAAAAAAATTTGTCGTTCAATTATTCTTTCGATTGAAAACAGCCTTGCATTAACTGACTCTTCCGGAGTTCCAATTCCCTATGACCGTTCTGTCACCATACTACACGATACATTTTCAGAAAGTTTCACAGCCACATCTAGCGAACATACGCCAAGTACACAGCACTTTAACTATGTTAACGTGGCCTCCATAATTGTTACTCAATCCGGTATCAGCAAGCTTATTGATGGACTATCCATTCATTCTGGCACAGAGAGAGCAAGGCCGGCAAACACAAGATGTGCCTCGCTCAGTACCTCCGCGCCCGTCAAAGAATGAAGCGTCATCCAACGTGCGTCCAACCTCTTGCTGTAGAGTGGCCTTCGCTACCACAAACGGCTTCAGATAGAGATATTCCTTCGGCGCTCCCCAAGAGCCGGGAGGGTAATAAAAGGCTTGGAAATGAAAAGGTGATAGACATGCTTAAAGAGCTAGTGTTTACGCATAGTGTTTACTAAAGAGCTAGTAAACACTATGGGTATATTACTCTCTGGACTGGCAACGCCAACTGCACTATTTATCGTGAAGGTGTTAAACGCTATGGAGCCGCTATTAGCGGCTCTAAAATAAGGGGGGCAGTCATGGCTCTCACAATAAAACACCGGAAATTGGAACAGAAGATGCATCACTCTGTTACAATGCCATGGAATGCTCGAGGTCTATGCGGCCGCATGTCTGACTTTAGGCAACCGGTTTTCAAATAGCGCTTCCAAATGATCGTGATATGCGAGCCAAATCTCACGTTGGAATTTCGCCTTTCAGGATACGTTAAGCTCCACTCACGTGAAGATGGACACAAGAGCAAAGTGCTCATGTGTATACGCAGTGACATGACGTTTGTTCGGCACACGATGACTCCCCATGACAGCAATGAATATGTGTGTGTGACACTAAAACATAAACTACATGTATTTTCGATCATCGGCGCCTGCATACCTCCTGGACAAAGACTTGACCATTCCTACCTATCCACTGTGTTACAAGGTTCCCCAGGCCCTCATTTTATTACTGGAGACTTCAATGCTCACCATCCTTACTGGGGAAAGGCCGCAATGAACTGTCAGTGTAGGAAATTGATGGATTTCATAGACACTGAATGTATGACTGTCATCACAGATGGGCCTCCAACTTACATCCGCGGCACCACCTATGGAAGTTGCCTCACTATCGTATCTCAGAGCCTCCTGCCCTCAGTCAGCTAATGCTTGGACATAGAAACGCATGGGAGCAATCATATACCAACATATGAGCCGACGAACTAGTTTGTGCAATCAACTGCATTGGCTGTACGTTGCACTGATTGGCCCACGTTCTCTACATGTGTCGAAGAGTATTGCGAAGACATCACTTCACCATCTGAAATAGAATACATTATTGTATCTTGAGTGCAGAAGACAACTAAGTTTATCAGCGCACCTACATCCAGAACGGCGATTGATATTGAATATGAACGGCGCCGCGCGAACTGTCGTAGAGCGGAAAAGAAGGTTAGGCGAAGTCAATCGTCATTAAACCTTGTCTTCTGTGTACGATCTCAACAAAAAATAAGGCGTCACCTCTAAAATATGGGAAAACGCTGGTGGACCATCTGTTCGTCTATGAATCTTCGAAAGCCGCTTTCTAGGATTTGGGAAGTAGTACGAAGCCTTCATTTCCCTCCTCAGTAAAAACATCTTTTCCGCGCTCTAGCACTTCACCAATCTCTGACGAAGTGCAGGTTGCCGGAGACTTCCGGAAGAGAGTCACCCGTACCAATATTTCGACATGTCCAACATTGGATCGAACTGTGCCACGTCCAAAATATGCACGTCCTGACCTTCCTTTCACGATGTGCGAATTGGAAGCTGCACTTGCTGCTTCGACACGATCATCTGCACCTGGACCTGACAGTATTTCATACACTGCTCTGTGCCGCCTTGGTGTGGAAGGTCGAAAAGTCCTGCTGTCGTACTATAACGCCAAGTGGTCCTCCAGTGCAGTCCCGAAGCAGTGGAAAACCAGCTGTTTGGTTGTCCTCCTAAAGGCAGCAAAATATCCTTACGAAATGTCATCTCACCGACCAGTAGCTTTAGCTAGCTGCGTCGGCAAGGTAATGGAACGGATGCTGCTCAGTAGATTAGAATGGTTCATGGAAAAGAATTAGCTTTATCCGGTATTAGCCGGATTTAGACGTGGATTTAACGGGGTTTAGACGTGGACGGTGTGCAATAGATGGGGTCTTTCATCTCGTGTCCACGATCGAGCGCGGAAAAAGGCGACACCGACCTGTAGGATCAGTTTTCTTAGACATAAAAGCAGCCTATGACAATGTACTGCACGAAGCCATTCTTCATGCTGTAAGTAATTTGGGTATCGGCGGCCGTCTCTACATGTGGATTGAAAATTACCTGGATGGTTGCACATTCTTCATGTCCACGAATGATGGCGAAACGAGCGGACACGCTGTGGTCCGTGGAGTGCCTCAAGGAGGAGTACTCAGCCCGACTCTTTTCAATGTTGCCCTTAGTGGCCTTGTGGAAATAATTCCTTATACAGTACGCATCAGTACCTACGCTGACGACATGTGCATATGGGCGTCTGCAGTCACGCGATCGCAAATTTGTGCAAGATTGCAGCGAGCTGTTTTTTTTAATATCTCAGTACCTGCAGTGGCAAGGACTGCAACTGCCCCAGATAAGTGCGCTGCGATAGCGTTTACACGGAAGCTTGTGTGTTGGTATCCCATTATGAACAATGGCAATGTCATCCCAGAAGTGACCCACCGCAGATTCCTCGGCGTTTCATTGACCGCGTAGTTTCATGGTCGAAGCAAGTAGCAATGCTAAAGAAAAAAATTAACTGGGCTCGCTCAAGTTTTTCGCTTTCTGGCCGGTATGAAGTGTGGTCGATCTGAGCATTCGCTACTCCGGCTGTACCAGGATCTCTACGTCGGCTACATTCGGTATAGCCTGTCAGTTTCTTCAAATATGAGCCGGTCATATTTGCGTACGCTGGAAAGTGCCCAGGGGCAGATGCTGAAAACATGTCTTGGTGTTCCACGTTGCACCTCAACCTACGGAACAATTGAGGAGGCTAGCGTCACCCCTTTACCTGTCTATCTACGATTCGAACCTCTTCGAGTATTCCTGCGACGGCTGTGCCGTCATGGACGCCGCCCCTTATCGACACCTCCCAACATATGGCCGGATTCCACTTTTTCAAGAGCCATAAAATGCCAAGAATCTGGCATACCATCATACTTTGCCCCTGCTGACCTTCCACGTTTGCCCCATGAGTAATGCCCAAAATACGGGTGCGTCTATCAATTCCTGACATTTCTAAAAAAACGCGATCGCCTACCGTTAATATACGTCGAAAGAATATGACTCCTCGGTGAATACGTATATAGACGGATCGGTCTTGTCGTGTTCGTCTGGTGCGGCTTTCGTCGTGTCTGCGCATCAAGTCATTCAACGGTTTCGTCTGTGTAACAAGACGACTACAACATCTACGGAACTAGTGCCAATCAGAGAGGCCGTTCAATATATTTCGCAACAGCCTCCTCAAGTATGGACAGTCTTCAGTTATGCAAAATCGGCTCTGCAACTACTTAGGATGGTGTTGAAAGAAAGCGCTTACAGAGTATTGGCTCTCTCAAAATGAGGAGCTCTACACATTACCGCAAGGACAACGGCCACCGCATCACATTTCAGTGTATTCCAAGTCACTGCGATGCACACAGCAACGAACTGGCCGACGCCGAAGCGAAGAAAGCAATCAAAGAACCAGAGTCATTGCTTCAACGCAGCTGTGCCAGTCTTCTGCACAGACTAAGACTGGGGGTAACGTTTACGCGCGGATACATGCATCTCATGCGACGCGCTGAGTCTCTAGACTGTGAGTTGTGCAATGTGAATGAGACTATAGGTCATGTGCTTTGTGACTCCCCTAAGTACGTGAAAGAGCGTCAAAAGTTGAACAATGACCTTACGTGTCTCGACAACCCACTGTTGTCAAGGACGTTATTTTAGGCTCTTGGCAGGACGCTCAATCGAGTTTCTAGGTCATCCAGGCGTTACTGAACTTTATAAGAAGAACGGGCCTGGACTGTAGGCATTCAGCATGCCAAATTGCTCGCCATATATTTTACATACTCCTTCTGTCGTCATCGTCACCCATCATGCGCCTCTTTGTTCCCTCTTTCTCTCCCTCTTCCCCTTGCCCCAACGCAGAGTAGCTGGCTAGAGGAATATACCTCAGGCCAACGTCTCTGCATTTCGTATCATTAAGCTGCTCTCTTTCTCTCTCTCTCTAACTCAAAGTTCTTAAAAACACTTCACAATATTCTTTTATCATACTATCCAAACTTCTCCAGCAATCCCTTGACCGCTACCTATTGAGTGGAAAATAGGCAAAGGGATTCCAGTGTGTAAATCCGGCAGCAAAGCATTCCCTAATAAATATCGTCCAATCTCTCTCACCAGTACGCGCTGAAAAATTCACTAACATATTATTTTTACCAACCTGAATAATTTCATTGAATTGAAGTAATTTTTTACGTCAGCACAACACGGTTTTCGGAAATCTTACTTCTGTGAAACCCAATTAATATCGCTCGCTCATGCAGTACACCATATTGTTGCCCAGTCATGACTAGCCGATTGTATATTCTTGGATTATCATAAAGCATTCGACAAGGTGTATCACAAAGCAGTGCTTCACAAACTAAAACAACTTAACATTGACTCTAACCTTTTGAAATGGATTGAGTGTTTTCTTCTCAACTGCTCGCAATTTGTTTGTGCTAACGGCATTGACTCCGATTTTACAGAGGTCCGCTCAGGTGTTCCACAGGGCTCCGTGCTTGGACCCCTGATGTTCCTAATTTCCATTAATGATCTGCCCTCGCTTGTCAACTCCCATATCCATCTGTTCGCTGATGATCGCGACGTTTTCAGAGAAATTTCCAGTGCTAACGATATTGAATTATTTCAGTCGGAGCTCACCACTATACTTAACTGGTGCAATGAATGAATCATAGAGCTAAATATTAACAAATGCAAAGTCGTGCGTGTGTCTAGGAAAACCTCATCCATACCGCCCTACCAGTGGCGTAGCCAGAATATTCGTTCGGGGGAGGGGGGCGGGGCTCACGTTGGAACTGGGCCTCTTCGCATAATTTGTCGAGGGATCAAATACATGAATAATAACTGCATTGCAATTGGTAAAGATGCTGCAAACAAATTCTTGAACGCTACGCACTGTCAAGACAAGTAAAATATGTATTTTTTCATAAAAGAGTATATTATGTCCTAAAAATTCTGACAAAAATAACAGATATCTATGATTCCATGTCGTTTGTCTATTCATTAAGAAAGAGAATATCACACGAACTTTAGAACTATATCAGTGCGAAACCAGCAAAGCAGTACATGCCTTGATACGATAAATGTAAAGGCCGTGAAATGAACAAGTTGAGGACAAATATGTTAATGATTGTTTGTCATTCGAAAGCCTTGTTTACATTTTTGTACATATGCAACGGCCAGGGAAGAATCTTAGTGACGCTGTCCTTCATTCTAATGTGCTGCGCAGGAGCAGCTGTCACCGGTTGCGTATTGTAATTGCACCGAAATCGTTGTCGCAACAGAGATGACATATAAAAAACAGCAGTTCTGCAAAATTTACATTAGAAATTCGAAGTGCAATGGAATACACAAATGCCAAGATAAGAATTGATAAAAAGCAAAAAAAGTGTATCTGAAAACGAAGTTCACTGCACGTATCCGCAAAACCTCGCAACAAGATATTTAAATATACATATAAGTAACCAATAAATCTACTTGTTTAATCAAAAGTCACTTTATACCGGGTGTCTCAGCTAATTTTAGCCAGAGCTTAAAAATGTGCCGATGCACTCTAAGACGACGCGACCAAGTGGATGTTGCCCACTTTTGTACGTAGTGTGTCAAGCTATATTTTGCTTAATAAGATTTTTAGTCAAGATTATTAAACCAACTTCTGAAGGAACTTTGTTTTTAGGAAAAAAATTCTATTTAGAAAATTGCAGAGCGGTTTGCAAAGCGTCCGAATAAACAGTTTCTG
Source organism: Dermacentor variabilis (assembly GCF_050947875.1). NCBI lineage: Eukaryota > Metazoa > Arthropoda > Arachnida > Ixodida > Ixodidae > Dermacentor > Dermacentor variabilis. The sequence continues at coordinate 111,954,472 of NC_134578.1, read as the reverse complement.
TCTTCCTATATATGTACATATATATATATATATATATATATATATATATATATATATATATGTATATATATATATATATATATATATATATATATATATATATATATATATATATATATATATATATATATATATATATAGTGTGTATTTCAGCTTACTGATGATGCCCGCGAACCACAATATTAGTGACATGCCCGCACGCGTCGTGATTGCGCTGCTCCCCAACGTTCCGCGCACAAACAGCCATAGGCGCGCTGCCGCTTAAAAAAACGACAGGGTAACCACGTAGGCATAGGCTGTGCCATCTACGCCAGCGACGTGCTCCCCTCGCGAAAGTTCGTTATCACGATAAGCAGACGCAGCGGTTCTCGCTTCTGCTGCCGGAAGCTACAGGTCCGTTATTTCGCGATAGCTGTAAGCAAGTTTAACCATCCCTAAATAAAAAAAACTCAGTTTTCAGAAGGCTGAAAATGGTGGAATAAGAGCATCATTAATGACCAGACGCAGTCTCTCATTGAATTTACGTTTTTTTTTTTCATGCGCTTTCACAGCAAGCGCTCGAAGAAGTCACCTTCGGCAGCGATACAACACCGGGACCTTCTGAGAACGCTTGCTGTCGCTGCCTTGAGCACCATCAGTGAAATGCTATGGCAGACTTCAATTATCTTCTCCTGCAAGGCTTCTGGAGTCGTCGTTTCCGTCGTATGTACGTGATCCTTAATATAGCCCCAGAAGAAAAAGTCAAGAGGGCTGAGTTCGGATCACATTGCCGGCCACAGCACAGGCCCGTTTCTCCCTATCCATTGCCCTGGGAAAGTAACATCAAGGCTTGCTCGTGCTTGACTGTCGTGCTTGACTGGCCCGGTCGTGTTGACACCCCATTGCATCAAGCTGGGCTAGTGGCATGTTGCAGCGGAAGTCTTCAACCTGACCTTTGAGGTACTGACATACCTCTTGCCCGCACCAAACGTTAGAAGACCACTGATATTGGTGGCGGGATATTCCTAGCCAGTGGAGATTTTCCTCACATCTATAGTGGGCGTTGTGGATATTTACTTGGCAATTTCAGGAAAAGTTCATCTCATCAGTCCGGATACCTTGGTGAGAAAGTCAGAATCCTTCTCCTTCTGAATCGGAATCTAATTCGCAAAGTTGAGTCTCTTTTGAAGATCCCTTGACTCCAGGCATTGATGCAACTGCAGGTGATAAGGGTGCAGTGCAGCTGTTCTCAGTACCATCCAGGCAGTTGAGTTGGACACACCGAGCTGTGCGCGTGCTAGCGTGTGGATTAACTGCCATGAAACACAAAAGGTTGGAGCGAACCTCATTATTTATGACTGAAGCTCTCTGCCACTTTCTTGTGAAGCTGCCGGTTTGCTTCAGCGACTCCTAGGTGTCGAATATTGTCATCAAGTTCAGTCGCGTACCTGGGGGCCAGCTTCGAAATATTCTTGCAGCCTGCCGTCTCTGTCTGCTTGCAGCTACCAGTGCAAGGATCATCTTTGCTTTTTCCTCTTTGAAAAAAGGCATCGCAAAATTCCTCGCGCTTTAGCGGCCGACGCACGATAGTCTGTTTATCGCTGTCTGAAATTACCACCTGCCACTACAACCACGTCCATCAGTCGCTTTACACAGCGCAGGAGATAACGGTTGCTAGCATAAATCGAACCGCCAACGCTTTCGTCGCTGCTCTGTCGCTTCTTAAGTGGCAGCTAGTGCACCTATGGCTGTTTGAGCGCGGAAAGCTCGGGAGCGGTGCAATCATGACACGCAAGCGGGCATGTCACGTTGTGTTTTTTGTATTTCGCGGAAATCCGCAGTGAGCTGAAAAACACCACATTTAGAAAGACAGAGACAGAAACTGTTTATTCGGACGATTTGCAAAGCGCTCTGAAACTCTCTAATTGTAATTTTTTCCCTAGATTAGTTGCTTCATAAGTATGTTAATTAATCTTGACTAATAATCTAATAAAACAAAATACAAAAATAGCTACACGATGCATACAAAAGGCAGCAACATGCATTTGGTCGCGTCGTCTTAGAGTGCACCGGCATATTTTCAAACTCTGGCTAAAGTTAGCTCAAACACCCTGTATAATGCGTCGAACAAGGCAAATAAACATGTTGCGCTATCACAAATTCACAGATCACAGAATCCTAAGGCCCGCACCCCCTCTCACTCCACTCCCCCGATGCATCGCGTGCGACGGAAGGCGGCGCGCTTCCTTCCCGCTTTTCTCCGTTGCGCACAAGACTGACCCACCATCGTCGGTTTCCCCCTCCACCCACTCTCGCTACGCTTTCACTCGCACATACAGCATGCGGCACGCGCTGACGATGTTATCGCCCTCGGACTTCATACGGAACGTGACGGCGACGACAGGAATGCGGCTTGTATGTCCATCTCATTGCTATCGCAATAATGCTGGAAGAGTATCCGGCAAGTAAAGAGTCCCATGGCCCATTACTTTTCGCAAATGCAGTAACAAAATCGAACTTTCAGCATGCGACCATTCGCTGCGCGGCAACAATGTCTTTTTGCGTTTGTGTGTGTGTGTCGGGGGGGGGGGGGGTTAGGGCTCCGTAATCAAGAAACGCAAAGGAAAGCATCTTGGCCACAATCGAATGCCCACTTGGGGCACCTAATGTAGCTACCTAAGAAATATCCAAGAACACGTGAGACGCTTCGTCCACAGAGAACCATATGCATGCTGCTCGTTATCTTGCACTGGCGAGATAAGACTTTCCGTAGACGTCGCGATAAGATCTAAACGATGGTGATGCCCTCAAGCGAACGCGTTGCAATCTGTCGAGTCGCCACAATGGTGACGGCGAGCGACCATTGCTTCTTTTTCTCGTCTGCTAGTCAGAAAGCGTTCGAAACTCTCCAAGGCCAAAATCCGCTCGGCCAGAGAAAAACGAACGCGCACCGCAGTGCGCCGCGTGGTTGTCAGGGCAACACATGAAAAACGCATGACCTTTGGCTGGCTCTGGTAGCCCGCGGGGAGCGAGAACAAAAAATTGGAGAGGCTCAATTTGTCCTCGCAAATGAAATTCAAAGTAGAACAAATAAATAAGAACGCAGTTACCTTTGCTGGTTTAAGTGTCTTGACATGGATGCTTTAGCGCAGGTGAAAAAGATGTTCATATTCTTTTCTGTGACATGATGCAAATATGAAATATCACAACGCTTCGTCTCATCGGATCGCGCGGCGTGCTTTGCCAACTTGTCTGATAGTGTATTGATTTGGCTTGTTTCATTGCGTGGTCCGATGTACGACTTTAGAAAAGTAAATGCAGTTTTGGTATCAAATGTTACTGAGGACACTAAACCGACAAGGTCCGGAATTGAACAGGTAAAGCACGACCTTGGAAATGTCAATTCAACTTTCGTATTAAAACATTATGTGATCTTTATACCTCTAAAATTTCTTAATTGAAAACCATGCGCTCAAAGATTCTGCGGCCTCTGCGAGATGCCGCGGCGGGCCCGCGCGCCCTCAAAGCACCTTTGCAACTGTGTGCTCGGATGGGGATCTTTGTGTTATGTGACTCCAGGTATATGGGCGTCGCCACGAAATCCAGCCCGAGTTCACAATCTTCGCGCCGAAATGTTTTTTCGGGCGCGAAATATACATCCTCGAGAAAATGCACAATGATATCCGGCGCCGTGGGCTGTTTAGTTTGGCGGTGCATCACAGCGCGAAAAAACTTCAAGGAGGGGGGGGGCTGAAGCCCCATAAGCCCCCCCCCCCCTGGCTACGACGCACCCTCCCTGGCTACGCCCCTGCGTCGTACTACATTGACATGTCATTGGAATCAGGTTCTTAGTGTTTGCATCAATTCTAATCACAGCTGGTCTCTTCATACAAAGAACACAATTGAAAGCACTAATCCCATGCTTGGCTACCTATGTCGCAACTTTTTCAACGTGCCTACTAAGTTGAAACGTTTGTTATATAAAACTTTATTACGACCCAAACTTGAATACGCGACTCCGGTATGAGGCCCTGCTCATGGAAACCTAATCACTGACCTCGATATGGTTCAAAGTAACACTGTATGTTTTATTCTTGCTAACTACAACAGCACAGCGAGTATAACAAACGTGAAATCTAATCTTTGCCTCCCCTCGTTGGCATCTCGCAGAACAGTGTCTCGTATTGCCCTCTTCCACAAGTTGTACTATCATCATACTCTATGAGATCAACACATCCCCCATCCAATTTATGTAGGCCGTCGCATCGACCATCAGTACAAAGTGGGCATTTTGTCATGCAACACTAAATGTTTCTCACATTCATTCCTGCCGCGAACCTCACGTGACTGGAACCATCTTCCTGCTGAAGTTGTAGGCCTTACTAATTATGAACAGTTTCGTGAAGCCATAGCTAATATGCTACCCGCGTGTGATATTTGCTTGTTTGATTGATTGTTTGATTGTTGATTGCGTCGCTCGCATTTCTCACATGCAGCTACGTATCTTCGAACGGAGCGAGCAAGCCCTGGCCAAAAGTAGCGCCGGTGGATCCGGTCATAGGTACGTGACACACCCAGGTGACCGGCAGTGGGGAGGTCGTGAAGTTCGTGGAGAGCAGCCGAGTGAACGTGTTTAGGTATCACAAGGAGTAATGCAGGGCCGTCGGGGTGAACGTCATGGCGGTAGAGTATGCCATCTTGAAGTGTGAGTATCCCAGGGGACTGTCGACGAGTGACAATTCTAGGCGGTCAATGATGACACGCAAGAACGGGTCACGGCGCTGCTCGTCGGCGACATGGAGCAGTGGAAAAACAGAGAACACAGGCGTCAGTGTCAGTATCAGACGTAGAGGTCGCGTCTTCGACTGGGTAGCGAGAGAGGCAACCTGCATCCTGGTGTTGGGGTCCCGACTTCTAAGTCATGGTGTAAGGATATTCTTGTAATCGGAGGGCCCAAAGACCGAGCCGGCCAGTGGGATCCTTGAGCGACGAAGGCCAACGGAGCGCATGATGGTCCGTGATTGCTGAGAAGGGCTTGCCATATAAATATGGGCCTAACTGTGAAACAGCCCAGACGAGAGCAAGACATTCGTGCTCCGTAATTGAGTAGTTGAGCTCTGCAGTTGTCAGGAGCCACCTTGCGTAGGCTATTAGGCGGTCGTGTCCGTGTTGGCGTTTCGATAAGACGGCGCCGATCCCATAACCACTGGCATGGTTTCGGACCTCTGTAGGTGCGGACAGGTCAAAGAGGACCAAGACCGGTAGATTGGTGAGAATCGTGATAAGGCGCGAAAATGTGGCAGCCTGAGGGGAACCCCACGTAAAAGGCACGTCTTTCTTTGTAAGTTCAGTGAGTTCCCTATTGCAAAAACCAGTGCCACTGGGACCCAGTGCGCCGGATTATGGGCCCAGTGCAGCGCGCTGGACGCTGGGGCGCTGGGAAGGCGCTGGGAAGGCGCGGCGTACTGGAAGGCACTGGCTACTCGTGCGAAAAATAGCTCTAGCGCGTTAAATATGCGGTGCCTGGACACCGTATATATTTTTTTGAATACAGAAAGCAAAAAAGAGCGCTTTAGTGCAATAAAAAAAGAAAGAAAACGTAAGAAATAAAACTGCTCCGACTAGGATTCGAACGACCGACCTACAGATCCCAAGACCGTCACTTTAGCACTACGCCACGCCGTCAGACCGAAATTTGCCATGTCAAAGCCGAGGAGCAGTTTGTTTCGCAGAGCTACGGCTCGTACACACATGGTTGATGCGCTATCGCCCAGCAACTAAAACTCACGCCTGTACTAGAAAGCAAAAGTTGCTGTCCGTATTCAGCAGTATGCTTGGAAGTGCCACACCATCGATTTTCACTTGCGATTGCTATCTTAAGTTCGAAAAAAAGTCCTAAATAAACCGCCGACCCGGGATTGTGTATGGCCTGTTACTGCCGATTTCGATAGCCATTTCTTGTTCTTCACGCAAATGATATCACCGTTTCCTTAGTTCAGTGATGCCTTTCAGTCAACACGCCTGTCTAGTCCTAGATCTTCGTCAGAGAAGCGCGGGCTAGTGCTGGGAGCCTTCGGCGATAGCACACATACCTGCGTTTATGACGCGTCACACTGCGGTCATCGCTTCTTGTGCTGGCACTGTAGACATGAAAAAACTGTTTATTTACGAACATCGTTGCGAAAGCTGACATACAGAGTGATTTATCCTTGTTAGATTTCTTGATTCCTGCGCCTAGACACGCCCAGAGGACGGACTCGGCGGATACGCTAGGCCTAAGCTTCGGTGGGGAGCGATCTCGGCGCGGGTAGTTAAAAAAGCAATCTCAGGTGAAAATCGATGGTGTGGCACTTCCAAGCATATTGCTGAATACGGACAGCAGCTTTTTCTTTCTGGTACAGGCGTGAGTTTTAGTTGCTCGCCGAGAGCGCATCAACCATGTCTGTACGAGACGTAGCTCTGCGAAACAAACTGCTTCTCGACTTTGACATGGCAAATTATCCGCGAATTTCCGTCTCATGGCGTGGCGTAGTGCTAAAGTGACGATCTTCGGATCTGTAGGTTGGTCGTTCGTATCCTTGCCAGAGCAGTTTTGTTTTTACGTTTTTTTTATTGCACTAAAGCGCTCTTTTTTGCTTTCTGTATACAAAAAAAATATATACGGTGTCCGGGCACCGCATATTTAACGCGCTAGAGCTGTTTTTCGCACGAGTAGCCAGTGCCTCCCAGTACGCCGAGCCTTCCCAGCGCCCCAGCGTCCAGCGCGCGGCACTGGGCCCATAATCCGGCACACTGGGTCCCAGTGGCACTGGTTTTTGCAAAAGGGTTGTCGAGCGATCGCTCCGAAATCTTTCAGAACCGTGTGAAATAAGAACACAGCCTCACAAAACTCCTGACGTCCTTGACAGACTGAGGCACAGGAAAAGCCGTTACTGCTCGAACCTTCTCCGGGTCGGGTTGTACCACGGAAGCATCGACAAGATGTCCTAGCACTGTAATCTGTCGGCTCCCGCAGTGGCACGTCGTTGAGTTTAATTAGAGCCCGGCCTTGCCGAAGACGTCAAGGATAGCTGCGACGCGCTCAAGGTGCGCCTCAAATGTAGAAGAAAACACAAGGACATCGTCGAGGTAACAAAGGCATGGTGACCCTTCGAAACCTTGAAGCACGGAGTCGGTCATCCGTTCGAACGTCGCGGGGGCATTGCATAAACCAAACGGCATCACCCTTAATTGATAGAGGCCATCTAGAGCGACGAAAGCGGTCTTTTGTTGGTCTTCCTCATCGACGGAAATCTAGCAATAACCAGATCGAAGGTCAATGGACGAAAAGTATTTGGCGCCGTGAAGACAATCACGAGCGTCGTCGATTCATGGTAAAGGGTAAAAGTCCTTTTTAGTAATTTGGTTTAAGTGGCGGTAATGAACACAGAAATGCCACGTGTCATCTTTCTTTTTTACGAGCACGACCGGCGACGCCCAAGGACTCGACGAGGGCTCAGCAGTGCCTTTGGCGAGCATCTTGTTTACTTCCTGCTGAATAACTTGCCGGTCTGCCGTGGACACGCGATATAGTCAGTGCTGAATTGGAAAGGCATGACCATTGTTTATCCTATGCGTAGCAAGGAACGCCTGACAACGTGGTCGATTGCCAGTGTCAAATATGTCGTGGTAAGAAACCAAAATGCGAATTACGGCGGCTGCTTGGTCAGGAGCGAGGTCCAGCGCGACCGTGGGACGTAATGGGCCGTTGAGGTTCAAGGCATCCTGCGGGTAATCAGGAGGATCTGGAGACTCGTCGGCGGCAAAAGCAGTGACGTGGTCGTCTTTCACAGACCGGAGCGTGGCCACCACTATGCCTTGAGGTAACACTTGCTTCGTCGAGCCAAAATTAATACCCGGGGCACACATCTGATTAGCGGCAAGGGTTACAACGGAGTGTGGCACAGGGATGTCACGCACCAGGAGGACATCATGAATGGGTGCGACGACATAGTCGCCATCAGGCACGGTTGCCGCTGAGGCCAATTCGACGAAGGTTAGGGCTTTTGGAGGTAAGCGAACAAACGCGGTAGTGCTGACGGTGTTCGGTTGTTTGGGGCGAACTTCTTAAGTAAAAGGAAGCTCAAGACATAGCGTACCGGTGGAACAGTCAATGAGGGCAGAATGCGTCGTCGGAAAGTCAAGCCCGAAGATAAGGTCATGAGGGCAACTGGTCAGCACGGTGAACAGGACTGGAACTTGGAAGTCAGCAATTCCTATGCGTGCAGTGCACATACCCCTTACGGCTATAGTGACTCCACTGGTGACGCGTACAGCTCGAATGACGGTAGACGTAAGAACATTTTTGAGGCGGCGACATAGATTAGCGCTTATTATTAAACTTGGGCTCCAGTATCAATTAATGGCGTCCACGGAACACCATCTACGTCTACTTCAATTAGGTTCGTGTTGGTGAGGAGCGTCGACGGAGGATTCGGACAGGACGAACGTGATGCAGCACTGCCTCCAAGATCTACATGCCGTAGTTTTCCGTCCGGGATGGTCCTTAATTGGTCGGCGACGAATAGCGGCGTCCTTGCGGTGACGCGGACTGACGCCGCTAAGGTGACGGCGAGCGAGCAGGGCGACTGACATTGACGGATACGTCAGAAGTAGGCGGCATACGGCGAGGTAGTAACGGCGTGGGTCGCCATATGGACGAGGAGACTGGGAAAAGGAGCTTGAATACGCCGACGTCCAGGAGGTGCGGTAATGGCGAGCGACGTGGCCAGTGCATAGACAACGGAATCAAATGGGCTTGACGTCCGGAGTTCTCCACTAGGCAGGGTTGCGGTATCTGGGAGGGGAATACAGATCGCCGTGGGGCGGAGCAGTCGGCACCGGAAGGGCATCAGGTCGGCGGACGGAGCAGGCAGCACAGAAACCTAGGTTTGCAAATTCTTTTCAATTCATTTGCAATTCATTTGCAAATGAATTTGCAAATGAGGGAGATCGCTGGAGCTGGTTGGTCAATGGTGGGTTCTAGTGGGCGTGAATGGAACGGCGCAAGACTCGCGGCGAACAATACGTGGGATGTGCTCAATTGAATGAAGCGGTAAAGTCGACGCAAGACGACATCGTAGCCGTGTTAGGGAGCCGGGAGAACTGTGAAATGACGTAGCGGCATTCATTGACAATGACGTCGATGGTGCACACACTGTTGAAGACCAACGAGTTGAATGCGTCGTCCGTGATCCCTTTAAGTACGTGTCCGGCTTTGTGAACCTCAGCGATTTTCTCGTCGACTTTCAGGCAAAGAGCGCGCACGTCTTGTATGTACCAGACACGATTCAATATAAGACTGAACTCGGAGAGTAAGCTCTTTTCAAGCAGCCAGCTGCGACCGGTGGGATTTCCAAAGAGGCCGACGAGCTTCTTCTTCAAAGCCTCTCAGCTAGAGATCTCGCCCTCCTGTGTCCGGAACCAGACACGAGGAGTTCCGCCCAAGTAGAATAGGAGATTAGCTAGCATAATGGTAGGGTCCCAGCGGTTGGTTTACCTATCACGCTCATATAGGTTGAGCCAGTCCTCAACGTCGGCATTATCTTGGCCGGAGAATACGCAAAGATCGCGGGGATATGTAACCGTAACCTACGTTGTTGTCGGGGTCGCAGCAGTAGAGGGAGTCGAGGTGTCGTCACTTGGAGCCATTGCGGAAAACGAAAGGATGTGGCCGCTGCGGAGCTCCGTGCCGCCACAATATTACGCGAAGGACGACTCAGTAAGACCAGCAACTACTTACGGCTTATAGTTACAAAAGCGGATGCAGCGCTAACCGGTTAGATTCACAGCGCCAGCCCAGTTCAAACAATCAAATATTACATGCGTGTAGCAATATTTTATATACAAGGGCCATTTAAACACTCCTGTAGTCAACTGTGTCTGTCTTCTTCATTATTTTGTATTTACCACTCCGCCTATGTAATTCCCTTGGCCCTGAGGGGTATAATGAAATGAAATGAAATGAAATATGACATGCCACCGCTGGCCGCCTTTTTTGCACTATATTTTACGCTGTTCTGCACTACACCAGAAACGGCAAGCGTGCAAGGCAGCGGCTAACATAATAGCCTCTGGCATAGGGATCCAAGTTCTACGCGTATACTTGGCTCATACCAGAAGTCAGTGGTCTAAATCTAGGGATAACAGTAAAAAAACCATACCATTAAAATTATGCAGATCTTACGCACCGTATGAATCGACGCTATGCGAAGCATTTTGCCCGTACCTGTCTACCCAGCATGGCTCGAGGTTCAGTAAAGCGTTATCATGCGGAACAACGTCCTCCTAATGAGAGCAGTTGTGTGTGCAACACAAGCATGTGCCTAACAACACTACCGGATGTTGAGATCTTCATACCTGCTGGACGTACATATAATTGAAAAACATGGTTTGAGCCGTCATCTTGGTCATGTTGCAATTTGTGAAATGATAGGGTAAATGAATTATTCTTGTACGGAAAAAACCATCATCTCAACATGTGGCAAGCCGTACTGGGGGACTGCGTATTAGTTTTGACCTCCTGGGATAATTTACCGTGCACCTAATTCTAGGTCGACGAGCTTTTTAACATAAATGTGTTTTGCATTTGTCCCCATCGAAAGGCGGCCACCGCGTCCGCATCGAGGTTAGCACGCAGCGCCACAGCCACTAAGAAACCGCGGTGGGTCGTCATAGGATGTGAATCTATGGCTATGTTATAGGGTTTTCACAATTACTTTCGTACTCCTGCCAGGAAAAGACAAAACCTGTTAGACCTAGGCCGACCATGAAGGTGGTACAATGTCTCACAGCTTCTACGTAGCGTTAGCTGTTCCGAGGAAAGGACTGGAGCATGTGGGCCGATCCTGAAGTTGTATTTCCATGTAACACAGCGTCTCAAAGCCCTAGCTGGCGCGAGGGACGAATGCGGGTAGCTGGCACGTGACGCACCCGCCAAGCATATAAAAGAGTCTGGTTTTCTTTGGAACGATGAATGTGCGCCTGCGACTGTGGCCTATGGATTAGAGCATCATACTTCTGTGCAGGAGGCCAGACGTTTGATTCCACCGTCGGCCTTGCATTTCCTTTAATGGAAGAGATCTGGAACTAAGCAAGGAACAAACCTACCTACCTACCTACCAACCACAAACAGCCTTGAATGAGGCAAAAAAACTTCGCTTTGACTTACCATTGTAGGGTAACCTGACGGCGCCTCACATAGCGATCTCGCGGTGAGCGAAGTGGCGGCCGCGGGCATGTTTGGTTTTTGTTTCGGGGGATCGGCCATGAATCGAGTGGCAGTAGCCGGTCGCTGAAGAAAGCGCATTGCATTCGCGGCTCGCGACTCTAACTACCGGCGACAGCCTCCTAGATAACTTCTGTGCTTGTCGGATGACCGAAAAACGGCCACATACTTAGGGTGAAAATCAGCATATTGAGGGTAGCGGCAACACTCACTAGGCCCTAGGCGACCAGGGCATGGCGTCGCCGAAGAGTAGCGGCAGCAGACCACCAAAGTTATTTGCACTCTTCACATAATAATTACATTGAGTAGCGGTTGCGGACGGCTCAAGTGCCGTTCCTGTGTGGGGTGACCTAGCCAGAGACCTCAACGTAAGTGGCGCCTCTCTGTGGTAATTCAAACAGCAGCTGGTATTTGTTGATTCGCTATAGCTTCGAAAATAATTCGGCAATCAGATGTATGCTGCGGCTCTTTTATTGATGCACATGCTTTTTGTTGTCAGCAGCGAGCACCAAAAACGTAAGAGTGCTCGATGCCACCCTACGTAAGAGGCGCCACCGCCATTGTTGTAACTACGGCCGCTTTCCATTGGTTCAACCATCATCGGGCAGGAACAGAAGTTATATAGGAGGCAATGTACAGGCATACACACGACGCTGATGATGATGGCACATAATGTAAAGCGGGGTTCTGAAAATTACAATAGAAAGGGTTCCTTCCACTAGCCACACTAGCCATGAAAAGAGCCTGGTTGAGTCAGAATTGTCTTAAAATGATGTTGGAGCACCAACTCACTCTAGTGACACCTGTGGTAACAGCGCTTACTCGCATCCAACTTTTTAAAATAAAGAAGGGCTAGACTGTATACTAAGGAAAGAAAGCACGACTGAGGTGCTTACAGAAACTTTTCCTGTGCGAAAACGGCCCAAGTACTCGAAAATGCGTGCCATATGAAATCAGCGACGTCACACTAACGTGTCGAAGCTGAGTTGCCACCGCAATATTCTGCAAGTGAGGCGCTTCGCGTCCGGTCTCTCGACTAGAATTCAACTTTCCTTAGCCAAATGAATACTAGAAATTTTGTAAATACTAGAAATACTTAAAAAAAGGATATTTTACAAGCCTAACCTGACCAAGTGTCGCTCTCAGTGTCCATTTAAAAGCAGGATAATCAATCCACCAATGTAACAAATTATCACTGTGTTTATTCGCGTAATTCCTTTCCACAAGATCTTTTAACGTGCAGGTAAGCAGAGTGTAGAGCAATGGCGGTCAAAGCAGCGTTGTGGGCGCTCCTTGCCCTCACGGCCCTTCTGAGTGCCACGGCTGAAGACCTGCACGTCGAGAGGCAAACAAGCGAGGGCCGTGTTCGTGGCAACATTGTGCGCAGCCTTGGCAAGAGTGTGGAGGAGTACCGCGGCATTCCTTTTGCCGAGCCTCCTGTAGGCAAGCTCAGGTTCCGTCCTCCACAACCAAAGGCACCGTGGGAAGGAACGTTAGATGCCACTGCAGGATCTACAGTGTGCGCTCAGGTACGTGTATAGAAGACTGCGGTAACGTGCGACAGGGGCAGGTTGCTTAATATTGTTACGTGTGGGAAGACACACGTAATAGGAAATCATGCTGCAAATAAAAAACTGATAAAAGGGGCAAGCGCTTAGTATTGTCACATTGTAGTGTAGATGAAGACTGCAGTCGCAAAAAACTGTGAATGACGAAACTGACTTGTGCCCACGAATGACGAAACTGACTTAACCTGTGCCCACAAAAGAAACTTACACTCAAAGTAGAACAATAGTGGCGAACAGAGTCGGCGATCGTCGAAAATCTGATGAGTGGGTCAAGCGCGTCGGCTTTTATACATGAGTTATCGAAACTACCAGAGAAACGGCTGGTGCCCGCGTGTCTTCCGGAAATTACTACACAATTCGCGTAGCGCATACAAGCAATCAGATTACACAAAGTTCGGTGACACCAGAAAACCGATAGACCCATCGATACCATTCCAGAAACTTGCAATACATACAGGTGCGTCCTGCGCCCAGCAATAACATTTGTTGGACGATGAAACGCGGTCACCTCATGAAGATGAACAAGTACACGTGTCAGTGAACTTGTTCATGCCGCGGGAGCTCAATTGTCATAGAACAAGGAACGTCGCTTGAGCCAAGATCTCAATGAACGGACTTGATTTCATCAGAGCAGCAAATTCTTTCTTTAGCCTTTATGGGCCCCTAGCTGGCAATCCCCCGCCATCAGTGCAAGAGGAGGAGTAGAAAAGGCTAGTCCAACACAGGCTTATTGCAGCCTCCTATTGAGTATAAGCTTACTGTCCGTTGCCTACAAACTATTTACTAAGGTAATCGCAAATAGAATCAGGAACACCCTAGACTTCTGTCAAGCAAAGGACCAGGCAGGATTCCGTAAAGGCTACTCAACAATAGATCATATTCACACTATCAATCAGGTGATAGAGAAATGTGCAGAATATAACCAACTCTTATATATAGCTTTCATTGATTACGAGAAAGCGTTTGATTCTGTCGAAACCTCAGCAGTCATGGAGGCATTACGGAATCACGGTGTACACGAGCCGTATGCAAAAATACTGAAAGATATATATAGCGGCTCCACAGCCACCGTAGTCCTCCATAAAGCAAGCAACAAAATCCCAATAAAGAAAGGCGTCAGGCAGGGAGATACAATATCTCCGATGCTATTCACAGCGTGTTTACAGGAGGTATTCAGAGACCTGGATTGGGAAGAATTGGGGATAAAAGTTAATGGAGAATACCTTAGTATTTTGCGATTCGCTGATGATATTGCCTTGCTTAGTAACTCAGGGGACCAATAGCAATGCATGCTCACTGACCTGGAGAGGCGAAGCAGAAGAGTGGGTCTAAAAATTAATCTGCAGAAAACTAAAGTAATGCTTAACAGTCTCGGAAGAGAACAGCCATTTACAATAGGCAGCGAGGCACTGGAAGTCGTAAGGGAATACATCTACTTAGGGCAGGTAGTGACGGCGGATCCGGATCATGCGACGGAAATAATCAGAAGAATAAGAATGGGCTGGGGTGCGTTTGGCAGGCATTCTCAGATTATGAACAGCAGGTTGCCATTATCCCTCAAGAGAGCAGTATATAACAGCTGTGTCTTACCAGTACTCACCTACGGGGCAGAAACCTGGAGGCTTACGAAAAGGGTTCTACTCAATGTGAGGACGACGCAACGAGCTATGGAAAGAAGAATGATAGGTGTGACGTTAAGGGATAAGAAAAGAGTAGATTGGGTGAGGGAACAAACGCGAGTTAATGACATCTTAGTTGAAATCAAGAAAAAGAAATGGGCATAGGCAGGACATGTAATGAGGAGGGCAGATAACCGATAGTCATTAAGTGTTACGGACTGGATCCCAAGGGAAGGGAAGCGAGCAGGGGGCGGCAGAAAGTTAGGTGGGCGGATGAGATTAAGAAGTTTGCAGGGACAACATGGCCACAATTTGTACACGACCGGGGTTGTTGGAGACCTATGGGAGAGGCCTTTGCCCTGCAGTGGGCGTAACCAGGCTGATGATGATGATTATGATGATGATTGAGTATAGTGGGGAGTTAACTACTGGTACGTCAACGCTAAGGAAAGCAGTTGCACCCTTCACGTAATCAAGTCCTCGGTGGAAATGTTCGCCCCAGCGACATTCCGTTTTCAACAAACTCTAGATCACTTCGACCTCATACCTCCCGATCAGCTACTGTTTTGTTTCATTCCGTAAGAGTGAAATTCATAGTAAACATTTAAATGATAATCCAGAAGAAAAACAGCATGCACAGTAGACGTTTGCGACTTTGTGGACTCACAGCTTAAGTTTCAACGAGGAGGTTCTTTTTTGTAAACAGTTCTATTAAACATTTTGGTTGCCCCTAATTATGCCACACGCTCTAACGCCTTCACCCAAGGCATTGTGCCCTATTTTCGCTAAGTTTAAACTCAATGTGGCCTTTTGTTCTCCTAGGCCGCCAGTAAAACATGGGCATAACGCTTGTAAATGCCGCATCATTGACACATGCTTACTAAGCTTGGCATGCGCATCAGACGTGCGAAAAGAGCTACAAATTATAGATTTGTCTGCCGCCAGAATCTGTCTCAACTACGCTGTGTCGAGAATTTATACGTCAGTGAAAACGCATGGCAATAATTAACTTTTGATTTTATAGGGTAATGCAGAAATAACGCCTTCATCGCGAAGCTGGCCTTCCTTCTACGGAAACCTGATTAAAAGCGCTTGACATCAGACGCAACAGAAGACAATGACGCCATTCATTTTCGTATTCCGTGGGCTTTCTTCCGAGAGCAGCAAAAATACCCTCATAAATGATAACGCGCGAAGAGAGTATTTCTTTAGGTGTTGCTAAAGCCGAGCACAGACTGCATCATTTCCAATCATGCCAACCTGCTTAAATAACCACTAAAAATTTGCTCGAATACATTTACCTACCATGAAAACTCATCAAACTTTAAAACTTAATCTGCCTGACTCCTGATGACAACAAGCAATATATCCGTGCTCTAACATGGATAGCCTGGCTAAAACGTAACATTTATTAAGAGAACCTTTAAAGCGCAATAAACACATGGGAAACCACACGACAAGGCTTTTACTCCAAGTGAAAAGATGTATTGAAGAAGCATCACATCTATGCACATATAAATCAGCGCACATACCAAACAAAGCACCGAATTAAAATAAAAACGATACACCGATACTTACGCGCTAAAGACCCGAAAGCACATATCTGAAAATACATATGTGCCAACATTCGAGAAATCTTAGCAACACAAAGGGATGGCTTGACGCAAGCATCCCCTGCTTTCCTAATATGGAAGGCCTATCATAATTGTCGCGTGATTTGGTTAAAAAGTTTTAAAAACTGTCTCTGTCCTACATAAAACGGGAATGCTCCGACGCCCTCCACAATGGGCAACAAATGCGACATCCCAGATGATTTTATGACGTCTGATGATGTCTTATATGTACGGGGATGCAATGACCAAATAAGCCTACATGAACCTTGCGACAGCTAAGCCGCATAGGTAAAGGTTATGCATTGCTCTGCTCTCGCAAGCACGAGAGACTAGCGTTGCTGGGAGAACGCCAGTAGAATAGTGCCAAGTTACAAACACGACACACGAGTGCCGGCAACGCGTCCCTAAGGTTTCCGCCAAAAGGTTGTTTCGCATGGCGCGATTTTCAGTCAGCGATACAGAGAATTCCGTCGCTCAGCGACCGCCGCAACATCATGGGTTCTCCGCGGCTGGACTCCAACAATTTGGTCATGCCGTCGCTGAGTCTCAGAGATCGGCGCGATGTGGGAGGGGCAATGTGGGAAGAAACAAAGCGCCGTCAAAATAGGCACTCTCCTGTTTTACGGCGCGTTGTTAGCTCTGTGGAGCAATGTCGCGCACCTGTTTTCGTTAAGTTTTAGTAGGGCGTGCCCACCAGCGCCTGCGGCTCAGGACCTTCATAAGCATTTTACTGCGTCTTACGCTTACACGATTCGTTTAAAAGATGAAGCTGCGCGCTATCGAGGTCGGGAGTGGACGCTGCCTCAACATAAGGCACGTGCCCACTTCATCGCCACCGTCGTCAACCTCCTCATCGCTACAAATTGTGCCAGCTGCTTGTACTTGCACACTCAATAGTACCTTGTTCTTCTGCAAAAGCAAATACTCCTCCAGGAAAAAAGTTGTGGCTTCCATAGCAACAACGAAACTAGAGTGTACTAAACGAAACCACCCCACCGACGCTGTACGAGCCGCACGCTCATACTTGCGGTGTTGTGCAACGTCTCACTCCTCGCATCTCCAAACTATAGTGAAGTCTCAACGCTAATAAACGTTAAAATATGGTGTACTTATTCTATTATAGAAGAATAATAGAAAAAATGTAATACATGACAAGTTTCCATGTTGTTTTTATTTAATGGTACAGGCATGGATAGTTCGTGAGCAAGGGGCAGCATTGCGGATCGCTGCGACGGAAATCGCGCTGTCGCAGACGCATGTGAACGCTGCCAGTGAAAATCGATTTGTGACCTGCGCGGCAGAACGATTTTTTTCGTCCCAATTGCGCATTGTGAAACAACCTAAAGGCGTCCACTTCGGCGTCCGCGATCCGCGTGGCCAACTCCGTAGTAGACGCTGCGGTTGTCTCAACGCTGTATGGAGCGGCGGGTGAGGCGGACATCTAGGCACCCTAGCAGCAGCCGGAGGAGAACACCCCACCTCACTCGCCTCACCCCCCTGCCTCGCGCGCCACAGGAGAGGGCACGCATCTGGGCTGCGTTCCACGCTCGCGTACGCACCGCACCTTCTCCCACGCTAGGCTCCGCCCGCTCTCGCCGCGTCGCTGTGCTGCGCAATGCTATTTTTATACTTTCATTTCACTCTCGTAGCTCTCTCTCCCCTAACTCGGGTAAGCTGCGGACGTCAAGAGAAACCCAGCGAGGCTCTAACAGCTCCACTGTAACAGAGTGCATGAAATATATTTCAGAAATTCTTCGCTGTGTAGAGTAGTAAAGCTATGGAACTTTCTATGATCACGGGAAAAATACGTTGAAACAGGACGTCAATATTAAGTCCAGCTCCTAGAGGCTTCACTTTATAAGTTATCCTGCGTAGGTACGGAATAACTGCAAATTTTGTTTTACAATCATCTCTAAGGCTGCGCACATTTCTCTGGGTGCCTTTCAATTTCTTAATAGATTTAGCACATTCTAATGTGGTAACAGTCTGCGCATAGCTAGCTTGTTGTGACTTATCGACCTGTGAATGTAAGGTCAATTCTGTTAGGGGTTCGCACAACTTTTTCTATGTTGAACCTGCACGATTCCTATTTTCGCCAGTTTCAAGGGCACTTAACTGTAAACAAGAATAGCATTAACTTATCTGAGTAGTTGATACAAGCAGACATGATGCGTGTTAAAGGGCTGTCTTGGTTCGATGAACTGTAACTAATAACCATAGGGCAAATAAAAAATATTTAACTTGATGCCTTGTCTCTCTATTTTTCTTCAAGTTTATGCGACATGGCGTTAGGCATTAGTCACGTTACGGGGCAATACAGAAATTATCTACGTACCTAAAAATATATTCAACAAGCTCAGAAAAATTGGCTTCCTACTCCGTACCAAGCTTGTTCTGAAATATGTCGCTCCACATGGGAGTTACAAATGGTCTGTGCATTTAAATAAAGGAAGAAGAAATTGGGAAGGTGAAAATATAATATTTGAGACAGCATGACATGCATTCAGGCGATATATTTGTTAAATTCTACCCTACTGAAGCCAATCGACCCAAAGAACATTGAGCCATAAGTGCAAACCGACTAAGGAATGGATATGTCACAGCGGATCAGATCCATGTAGTAATCCACGAGTAATTAAGAAGTCTGGGGTGTAGTACTGCTCCTAGTTGATATCACAGATTACAGGACGGCGTTCGCTTCAGTAAGGATACAATCAGTCACCGCGGCGCTGTCTAGTCAAGGAGTACGGGAATCACATGTAAATATCCTTGTGAATGTGTATAAATAATACTCAACCACTTCAATTCTTCACAAAGAAGCGGAAAAATACTAAACAAGAAAAGGGTCAGGCAGGCACGTACAGACAACTTCTACAATTTTATTCACTGCATGCTTAGGAGCTTTAGGGTGGTTAGAGTGGCAACAGTTAGGAGTGATGATCAAAGGAGACCATATCTTCCACGTGCCGTCTGCAAATGACACTCTCTTTTCCACCATTGCTGTAAATGACTAGCAAGAAATTATTGAGTACATTAGCTGATAAAGTGTAAGAGTGCGTTTGAAAACAGTTTCCAAACATGCTGACTACAATTGAGAATTGTAGAGCACGAGAATTTGTGATTAACACCCAACCTCTAAAATATATCCAAAAGTAACATTTACAATACTAATTACTCACAGGTGAGCGGGGCAAAAGGAAATAAGTTTACAAAAGAATGCTGATGAGACAGACCGCATAGCGCAGGCATTACCAAATCATGACTGCCAGCCTGCAATCAATGCATTCTACCTGCACTAAGGAATGGAAGAAAATGTGGGGTTAGCAAAGAAGCTCGCGAAGCAGTCAACGAGTGATTCAACGCAAAATGTAGGCATATCTTTAAGACATAGCAAGACAGCGGTGTTGATTAAAGAGCGAACTTTCGTAACCGATATTATGGTTCATATTAAGAAAAAGAAATGGAGATGGCTTGACCATATGTGATGCACAACAGAGGTGAGAGATGGTCTACTACAATTACAAAATAAGCGCCTAGAGAAAGCAAGTAAGCAAGAAAGTACAGCACGTTGCTAAGTGTTAAGAAGTCAGGAAATTTGCAGACGTGACATAGTGTCGATTGCGCTAAAGCGGGGTAATTGGAGATCGCCGGGAGAAGCCTCCACCTTGAAGTAAGCATAAGTAGGATGACGATGATGATGATTCTACTCTAAATACCTTCTTGTATCACGCCTCTAATCTGCTTGTAAACTGTCCAAAGTGGAAATAGGATGCGAGTAATTTTGTCGCGGTAGATGTTCGCCGTTATGGGCATAACTGATGAAATTTGTACTGGTGCCCTTAAGTTTATTCCAGCGTCAGTGTCTGATCAATATCAAAACTCACTGCGAGCATTACACGATGTTACGCACACATTACACACCTCGGGTGCCTACGTTTTTGATGTGCAGGTACCCTTTCCCGGCTTCGGCATGGAACACCTCAACATTACGGAGGACTGCCTTCATCTCAACGTATGGGTCCCCGAGCTCGCCAGAAACGCCAGCTCGAGTCGACCGGTCTTGATCTGGATCCATGGAGGGGGCTTCACGTTCGGCAGCGCCAATGAGGCGAACTACAGCGGAGCCGTGTTGACTGCGTTTGCGGAGGTCCTTGTGGTGTCCATGAATTACCGCTTAAGCATCCTGGGCTTCCTGAACGCGAACTCCACAGATGCGCCGGGGAACGTCGGTCTTCTAGACCAAGTCATGGCATTGAAGTGGGTGCAGCGGAACATAGAATTTTTCGGAGGTGACCCACAACAAGTCACGTTGTTCGGAGAGAGTGCGGGGTCAATGAGCGTGCACGCACACATCATGTCACCGATGAGCGAGCGTCTCTTCAAGAGAGCACTCTTGATGAGTGGCACTATGTTCAGCATTGATGTATGGGACACGGTTCATGAGAGCATGGTCAAGGGTGACAAGGTGGCTGCCATCGTCGGCTGCTCCGAGGGGGGTACGATCGACCTGTCTTCCAATCCACAGAATATCATAAATTGCCTCCGCAACAAGTCCACAGAGGAGCTCGTTGCCGCGGCTGGACAGAGTGTGGCCCCCAAACTTATGTCTTTCTTTCCAACCTATCACGACGCCTTCCTCCCCAGGAATCCAATAGAGGCAATGAAGCGTGGTTTTTTCACGCCTGTCGATGTCATGGCGGGAGTCGCTTCCGACGAAGCGGCTATCTTATTTCTGTTCCCGCCATTGCCTGACCTCCTAGCGGAAGACCTTGTTTCAGTGTCTCAAAATAGAATCGCTGAGTCTCTTGAAGCCTGTTTGTCACGTCTGTGGAAGCAAGACACACCAGACGTGCTACGAATGTATGTTGACGACGCACCGCAAGGCGACAACAACGCTCTGAGGAGGCAGTACGTCGACTTCACGTCGGACAGGGTTTTCAACTGCCCGTTACGGTTCATGGCAGACAAGCACAGCGAACGGGGAGGAAAAGTGTTCGCCTACGTCTTCGCCCACAAGTCGGCGACAGCCACTCTGCCTGGCTGGATGGGGACGCCCCATTCCTTCGAAATACCGTTCGTTTTCGGAGAGAAGTACGCCGCGGATCCAGCATCGCCGGACGGCCGTATGAGTGAGGCCTTCATGCGGATGGTGGCCACCTTCTCTGAAAATGGGTTTGTTGCGGTTTCTCACCTTTCGTTGACTAAGAGCCAATCTATGTTTTGTGTGAGCATGTCCGGAGGCATACATTCAACTGAATTATAAGGTATTTGCTTTCACCTACTGAAAGTGCATAGGACTGAAGTAATCATGAACACCGTCATGGAGTATGCACTCCCCATTACATTGACTGCTTTCAGTTCTGCAAAGTGCACCTAAATGTCAAAACACAAGTGTTGTTACACTCCCAGCACCTTCGTGCTCAGAGTGTAACACGATTGGCTGACCCGAATGGGAAGGAAACGTACGATCTAGTTTTCAGACGATATAATGCATTTTCGCCCCGTGTGTTTGTAAACGTTATAACTAAGTTTCAACAACTCGAGTAAAACAGGAATACGCAGAGATACGAATAACTCAGATCAAGCGCTGACAAAGTAATGACTTTTTATCTGAAGCATGCCAGCTTTTACTTTTATTCCTCAGAATATGCATGGGTACACGCCCCCCCCCCCCCCCCGCCCCCAGATACGTATACATTACACAGTCATAGCCTACCATGCAAAAAATGGCATTTCTCTTCCTAATAAAGCGCTAGATGGCGCACTTGCACAGCTATGTCCGACCTTTCTAATATAAAAGGCCTCCGTTATCTCGACTCCCCTCTTAGTCTTTCCTTTCCCTAGGAACGCATGTGTGTTTGTGTGTGTGTGTGTGTGTGTGTCTATGTATTTATGTATGCATGTATGTATGTATGTATGTATGTATGTATGTATGTATGTATGTATGTATGTATGTATGTATGTATGTATGTATTATTTATGTATGTATGTATGTATGTATGTATGAATGTATGTATCGATGGATGGATGGATGGATGGATGGATGTAACGATATCCTCATACATGGGATGCATAAG
The DNA here is from genome assembly GCF_050947875.1 of Dermacentor variabilis. Classification (NCBI taxonomy): domain Eukaryota; kingdom Metazoa; phylum Arthropoda; class Arachnida; order Ixodida; family Ixodidae; genus Dermacentor; species Dermacentor variabilis. The sequence goes on along the minus strand of NC_134578.1, from coordinate 111,932,350 downwards.
GGTGTTTTTTTGGCTCGCATACGAATCCTCAAGGCAAGATAGTGTAGTCGTTCATGTCATTCAGGACATTCACAGCTATACTGTTTGGCTCTGTAGTTAATAGAAAATCTAAAAGTGAATTTCCACGTGTTGAGCCAGAAACCACATGGTGTAATTCAAATGACGACAGTACGTCGCAAAAATCTTGACATTCACGCTTCATTGAGCTGCCTACTGGCCTGCGCGACTTCCATTAAATAGGTGGAAAATTGAAATGGACAGCTAAATTTATTGAAGAAGTTGGGTACTTGTTTTGGAGAAAAGTTCAGGCACTCTGAAAATCTCTCCGATGAATCAGGTGGGCCATAACAGACGCGACTTACACAGGTGACGCGTGAGGACAACCATAGGGCCGCCCCCAAAATTTCCAGGCACGAATGAATGTAAAGAATGTACGCTTCCATAATGTTTTTACTGCCGATTAGCGCACCGTCACCTCACAACTTCACCCTATATCTTCAGAATAGCGTAAATTGACGAGATAATGACAACTCGCAGTATGCACTATCGGGTGATAGCCAGGTTTCTGTTTCTAAAACTGTATCTGCTGAAAATGATTCAACATAACGACACAGATGATCTCACTTGTGATACAGACAACGGAAGTCTGACAGAAGAATTCACATAGAAGCGTCCTGGCTTTCGTGTTTTCGTCACCGGATTTTAGAGGGTGCATGGTGCTTCGCAAGGGCCACTAGCCTTCTTGTGGTACGGTCGAGGATGTAAAGTTTGTTGTCTAGGACAATCTTTTGAAATACAAGCTTGAATTTGTAGCCAGGCGTTCACTTCGTACAAGCTAAGTCTCTTAGCTTCTGTCTTATAAAATACGCCCTGTGGGAAAAGGCTTCTTCAATCTAAACACGTGGTGATTTTAGTTCTTCCTGTTTAGGTGCATTTATCAGTGCACCTTTGACTTTTGTCAGTGCATCAGAATTTTGTCATTGAAGTGGAGGAACTTCACAATCATCGGCCGAGGGTACTCTGGCATTTTCATCCCTATTCTATGCGCACGCTCAATTTTCTAACTCCGTAACATATTCCGTGTCCTTCCATGACTCTGAAAATTGCTCACGGATTCCTTTTAAAATAAGGTTATTTCGACGCATTCTGTTATTGAGGTCTTCAACTACTAAGCTTCACTTTATGCAGTGTAATAAGCACATTTATTTATTAAGCATCCCCCGTACCCGTAAAAGAGTCCCAGTTGCCTAGGAAAAATATATTCAGCATTACAGCTCAGCTGTACGAAATATTTTAGATGAGTTTGGTTTGTTTTTCAAATGTATTTGCTTCCTACTTTGCGGTCGAGGGATGATTCAACACTTGGACTGCAATCACGCATAGACCATGGCTACATTGCAATACCTCTGTAATGGGTAATATAAGGCGTAAAGGGGGGGGGTGCTAATATAATGAACATTGACCATTCCGTTGGCAGTGGGCATTTCAGCAGCATTCCGGACAAACAAAGATAAACATTGGACCACTCTATAGAGCGCAATGTCGCGCTATCTCTTTGTTAAATGTCATCTGGCTGTAGCTAGCCCACATAATGATTCCATCGCTTGTGCAAGTGACCGGAAGGAGTGTGTTTGTGGTTGACAGCTTGTGGTATACCATACAGGTAGTATGAGGACTTCTTTCACAATCAGTGCTCCTTGATTGCCCCTTTTCGGGGTTGCCATTGTTACATTCAACCGTCATATTAGTGCACAGTCAAACTTAGGCTTATTATGCAGCTTAAAGCTTCGAGCATAATCGCCATTGGCTGGTGTTATGAAACGGTCTCATACAAACTCAATAGCTTGTTCTGAAACAGAAGCTCTGGCCTTCGACAAAACAAGCCACTCCTTTTCGGCCTTGAATGAAAGCGTACGGAGATCATTATTCTTACACGCTGGCACAAAATCCACTACAAAAATCAACTAATAACTTGTCAATGCAGCCACCTACATGTGACAAGCCACATTAGGTCAGCGACTGCGGAGCGGTTGTTTGACTTTCCCTCAGGTCGTCAATTTGCTTTCCAGACATGTTAATGGCTAGTTGTTCCGCACTGATGTTGGACATGTTGGCTATATTCAAGCTACGTTACTTAGATTGCGCAATTTGATCAAGGACAGCGGTCAATTTGTTTCCGCGGCATACGAGTCCAACTCTGCCAAATGTTCCCTCTTCAGCAGATAAACACTTTTCTGCAGAGCGATGGCTGGTGCTTTTCGAGTAAATTGTACTGTATTAAGCAAAGTTCGTATAGCTTCTTCCCCGAGTGCCACTCCTTCACGCGACTGATCTTATTTGAACCTCCTGTAGTATATGAACAGTGAACTCGTTCTCGAGCCACAGCAAGCGTTGTTCATCCTCATCACAGATGCGTGCCATGTGGTGGCTTCATAGGAAGTGTCATGGATGTGAAAACGTTCATCAATCCTTTTCCTTTAGTAACTGCTAGTGCATGCTTCTGGATTAACATGCATGGCACGCTCTCCAGTTGAGCGATGCTGCTTATAAATTCGCCTTATGCGATGTAATTAGATATTTTTGCACACTAGCAGCATCAGTACTTCATGGTATGCTCACTCGGTCCATAGCTACAGATTGAAAAAAAAACAACGGGGAAATTTCCTATCAGTATTTTTACAGCGAAGCTGTTAAGGGCTACTTTCTCCAGTATCGTGTCCGTGTATACAAGAAAAACTATCATCAGCATTTGCTCCAGCATCGTCGTCTTCTTCCACAGCTGGCTCGTTGGTGCCCCTCGGCGATACTGCGCAAACGTGCTCGTGCCACTGCTCCCGCGTTCGTCGTCGTGATTAATTATTATTTACTAAGAACACAAACACGTAACCCATAATTGAGAAATACTTGAGAATAATTCAGATGTAATAATAATAATAATAATGATACGAAAAAGAAGAAGAACATAAATGAGAAATAAACTGTCGGGATTTACCCAGCGATAAACACCGGGGCCGCACGATTAAGCTTCTCTTGTTCACCACCTGTACGGAGTGCTTCGGCTGATCGTTATTTAGGTGTATCTTAACTAATTCACTGGTTAAACAGAATACAATATGTACATTAAATTGTGCAGGGTGACTGCGAAAAAGATCGAGGCTTGTCGATCAAGATCAGACTGTTATTTTCGACATTGTGGCTAGCGTTTACTGTGGAAAACCATTACGCATAGATCACTTCGCGGCAGACAAGGAGTTGCTCTTGATTTCCTAATTGCAGTGTATTTTTCTGCTTGTGTTTGAATAGTAAGCACGCACTTATTTCTTCAGCCAAGAGTGTTTTCATTTTAAATCACCATGTATCCTCTCAAAAAATTATTTTTTGTTCAACCGTGGCGGAAGCATCTCTGCTGCAGAATGCCCTCGACTTCGTCATGGCGCCTTTCATGGTGCTGTTCGGTGCGCTGTTCAGCACCTCCTAGCAGGTGCGTAGTTGCTGTTCGGAAGAAACGGACATGGTTTGAGGCCTTTTGAGTCACGTCATAAAATAAAAACCTGAAAACAAGCCGACAACTTCACCAACGATTGCGATGCTACCTAATGCGAAATTTGAACGCAGCTCTACATGTGTTTTCATTTCGCGATATATTGGCTGTCACGGGCAATCCGTCTCATGCAGCCGGTTGCGGACGGAGCGAAGTGTGGCGCCACTGCCTCGCTAATCGTGAGACCGCGAGAGCGAGCGCGTGGGTGACGCGCGGGTGCGATTCGCAGCAGCCGCCGCCGACAGACCTCCCAGACGATGCGGGCAACTGTGGCGCTTTTCCTCTCACTCTTTCTACAGAGTATCCTCTCCCGCTTTCAGCCTCATGGTTCCGCTGCATCTCCTCCTCCGCATTCCTCCTCGCACCTTTCATCCCCGTCTGCGTACCGCGTTCGCTTTGTTCTTTCGCTGCGCTCCTCTGCTCGCTTACGAGGGACGACGACGACGTCCGCGCTATGTCGGGGAGTCAGATATTTATCGGCAGTATGATTACTGTGCACACACTTTACGTAAAGGAAGGCTTTTCTGGGCAACGACAAAACAATATGAAGAGGGAGGTAGAAAGGCAATTGTTGTTGCCGACAAACTTCGTGTTGAGAGTACCCCTGTAATACTGGGATGTTTTATCAAACGCGCGTAGGGACGCGTCACAAGACAGAAGCACTGATCAAGGCAGATAGCGTGTAGGGCAACACCATCTTCGGTTACATTGTTTTAACGCACGAAGCGCAGTTAAGAAAATCGACAAACTGCAACACATTTTGCTCACACATGACGGACAAATATGTGTGATAACTGAGTCTTAGTGGCATGATGCCATTATCAAGGCGAGATCGTAACGCCTGGTTATCAGCTTTACTCAAACAGTTTCCTACAATAACTACTAGAGGGAACTATGGCGCTGTAGCCGTTGAGCCACCATGGGAATGATGGGTAATACATGAATTTGTCTGTTCTTCCTGCTTGTTATTTCCGACGTCCTTGTGGCTTTCTTTGTTACACTTTATCTTATGACTGTCTATGCGTTTCTAAGTGCCGAAGACTGCAAACACGTTCAATGGCTGCTAATTGCAGTAGTTCGTCCTGTAATAGTAGTCAAATCGAAAGACGCCAAGCGTCCCAATGCGCTGGCTTGTCCGCGAGAAACTCACAAGAGCATTTTATGCTACTTCTCGATGTATACGTTCGTGGCGTGATGGTTTGTATAGCGGGCTTCTGTGGTAGAGGTCCACTGTTCAAATGAAATCCTACCGTCGGACCATTTGATTATTTTTATTCAACGTAATTATTTATTACACAGTATTTTGGCAAAAAAAGACGAGTTTACAGTGTCAAGAAGCCTTGAGGACTCACAAGGAGGAAGTTTAGGCAAATCCGTGTACTACCCTACATTAACATGCCGGCTGAACTATCGCGCTTATGGCTGCCGTAGACACTAGCACCAGAGTTAACTCTAGTATGAAACTCTATGGCTTGACCATTGTGGCCAGAAATCTCCTTGCAGTGGTGTCACCGTCGTTACAACGTATCACTTTGAATTCGCACTTCCTGAGTGATTTCTTTTGCATGAGTGTTTACTTTCGAAACATTCAGTTTTTGGTGCTTCATGTTTTTCTCTGTGTGTTGTATCGAAGATCTCAGGCTCATGACTACCACCTTATTTTATAATCACATTTTGCGGCTCAGTAATAACTTAATAATACCAGCTGACTTCAATGTTCCCACATTTGACTTGAATGCTATTAATTATGGATCCTCTAATAATATGGCAAAGATTCCGGCATAATGTTTTAACTTAGCCCTGACCAAATAGTCAATGAATCCACACGCGGTATTTCAATACTGCTTGTTGTATTTGTAACGGAATTGTTTGCTGGAGCGTCGGTTCCAATTGAACCTTATATTTCAGACCCCAAACTAATCTCTTTTGTGTGGGATGGACACGGCTGGTAAGCTAATTGGAAAAAGTCCACTGCAGTAGTGGCATTAGTCCACCAGAATGTGTTGGAATATATTATTTGCTCATGCATCTTCCCACAATTGAGAGCGATGTTGAGAGCTGTAAGCGCCACTTTCGCAACTGCGGAGTTCTGTACTGAAACAAGGGTCGACTTAACAAAGTGCATGTTCTCAACAGCACACCCCCCACACAGCACCACGGCGCACTACGCCATACTGTCCACTAATACATGTAGACACTGCCCGGCTAGAAGAAAAGCGGCTGCAGGTGGCATAACCGGCAGCGAAAGACGCCAGGGATACAGAGCGCGCTGATCATCTAGAAGATGTAAAGGGCCTGATGGAGGCACCAGACAGCGTGGTGCCATCTGTCGACGAGACACAAAACGCGCGCACAGGCTACCTTGTCTCAGCGCCAAAGAGAGAGAAAGAGAGAGAGAGAGAGTGAACCTCTTACAAACACAGAATTTCGCCGGCCCGTATACAACCGCCGGCATGCTAAAAACATGACAGTGAAGTGTATGGGGACCTTTATGTGCCTTTTGAACGTCGCTATTGGAAATGACAAATAATATTTCAGCGTACCAAAAGTTACTGCTTCAGTGATATTGTGAACAAGCATGAGAGAGAACTCGGAAGGAATATTTTTTCTACCTTGTTTTCCCAGAAACTAACGCACATAATGCGGTACTGTAGAAATGGGTAGAGGCAAGCATGGGGGAATAAAAATTGAGGAGGGGCTAAGTGAAGCCGGAAATTGGCGTTGCTACGCCATCATATTGGGTCAGTTCTCCTCTGTTTTTGACCATCATCATCATCATCATCAGCCTGGTTACGCCCACTGCAGGGCAAAGGCCTCTCCCATACTTCTCCAACTACCCCGGTTATGTACTAAATGTGGCCATGTCGTCCCTGCAAACTTGTTAATCTTATCCGCCACCCTAACTTTCTGCCTCCCCATGCTACGCTTCCCTTCCCTTGGAATCCAGTCCGTAACCCTTAATCATCATCATCATTATCAGCATTGTTACGCCCACTGAAGGGCAAAGGCCTCTCGCATACTTCTCCAACAGCCCCGGTAATGTACTAATTGTGGCCATGTCGTCCCTGCAAATTTCTTAATCTCATCCGCCCACCTAACTTTCTGCCGCCCTCTGCTACGCTTCCCTTCCCTTGGAATCCAGTCCGTAACCCTTAATGACCATCGGTTATCTTGCCTCCTCATTACATGTCCTGCCCATGCCCATTTCTTTTTCTTCATGTCAACTAAGATGTCATTAACTCGCGTTTGCTCCCTCACCCAATCTGCTCTTTTCTTGTCCCTTAACGTTACACCTATCATTCTTCTTTCCATAGCTCGTTGTGTCGTCCTCAATTTGCAGTATTTGTGAATAAATAAAACTTAAAATGAAGGTGCTGAAAACCACCAGAGCAACTGTTGAGGGTTGTGTGCAATGCTTTATGGCTTTAGAGTGATGGTTGTAGGGCTATTTTAATGTAATGGTAGTAATGGTAGTAATCCTAATTCCGAAGGCACGCCTCTACCCATGGCGGTGCCGCAACAACATTGAAATCAGTTGCTAGGCTGCTCATTTTATATACGAAAGGCTAGGGACGTCACACCCCACGTCGCAAGCTAGCGTCGTTGCGGCAGCTTGCGCAGCAGTAATCCTGATCAGGCAACGGATACGGGGAGCCTCACGTGCTTCGCATTGATATCATAAGCAGCTTGTCATGAATTATGTGGTTGGGATGCTTGTTCTAAGCCTGTTCTTTATTCAAACGTATGTTGTTCTTTGTGTTGTACGAGTCATTCCAAAGACTGTATGCACCGTTCGCTGCCCTTTGCAGAGTGGTTGTAGCATCTGCCTTACGGGGGTATGAGCCATTACATTTTTGCTTGCTTACAGGGGTATGAGCTATCGATAGCGATAGTTTTCTGTCGACGGCCGTGAAGGAAACCCGGGATCCTAGCCATATACAGGTTCACTGTAACAAAAAATGCGCCGATGCCGTGGACTGCTCACATTATAAGCCTTGCCCTTTCTCTTATTGTTATTTTTTGCGTAAATAAGTTGCCGTGACAAGGACAATATCTTTCTTCTTCCAGGGTTCCAGAATTACCGAACAACCAGCAATGGCCACCGTACACGCGGAGTTTTCCCATTATGATGGTGATGGACCACGATACCTTCAACCAGACGCAGGACTTCCGTGCAAGTCACTGCGAGCGATGGAGGCCACTATTCTAAAAGAAATGAAAAAAGTGGTTTACTTATCTATGTGTATTATTATTGATCAAACCTACTTTCTATGACGATAGTAGTTAAGTTGGAAAATTTGCTAGTCTTTTTCCCCTCTGGAAGAAGTAAAATTCAAAGAAGCAAAACCATGTCTAATCATGCTTAAGCGCACCCGCCGTGGTTGCTCAGTGGCTATGGTGTTGGGCTGCTGAGCACGAGGTCGCGGGATCGAATCCCGGCCACGGCGGCCGCATTTCGATGGGGGCGAAATGCGAAAACACCCGTGTGCTTAGATTTAGGTGCACGTTAAAGAACCCCAGGTGGTCAAAATTTCCGGAGTCCTCCACTACGGCGTGCCTCATAATCAGAAAGTGGTTTTGGCACGTAAAATCCCAAATATTATTATTATTATCATGCTTAAGCGCGCTTTCGCTCGTATAGCTACGTTCAAGCCATGTTGAACCCCAGCCACTATTTTTCTGCAGTGAAATAGATGACGCATTTGGAATAGACGGGTGCCATCATCACACTTAGTTTCGGCTTGTTCCTGTGTGTCGTTCTATGTGCGTGTACTGTTTATGACTAGGGCCCTGCAGGCATCGGACACTGCTGCCACGGTGCCTTGATTTGCTCTGTTGTGAATGTGTTTGTACTCAATGTAAGAATGTCAGTTCTAAAAATTTAATTATGGGGTTTGACGTATTGAAACGATCTCATTGTGGGGCATGCCGTGGTGGGGAACTCCGGAAATTTGGTCCACCTGGGGTTCTTTAACGTGCAGCTAACTCTAAGTACACGGGTTTTCTCGCATTTTCCCAACGACGAAGCGACCAGTGGGACAATTAGCGGCTAGCGCGACCTTTTAGCTTTTTGTCAAGAGCAGCGTATTGAGTGGTAAATATACTTGTATATAGCTTCGCGTCTGCATTCTCCCACGTGACAATATCGTAACAAATGTAGATGCCAAAGTCGTTTTCGGTCTATCTATGTTGCTTACCCATCCATATATTTTATTCCTTATTCTAAGTTCAAAGAATTAGAGCGAGGTATTGCAAAATCAGACGTGTCTGTACACAGCCTCGACTGTTCCTAAGAAGCACGTTTGAGGCCTTTAATTATGCGTTCTTAGTGCGTTAAGCGATTTTGTGTCCCCGTAACGCTCTGGCTAAGAGCATAGTTGGCCAACAGCGCTCCCGCACTGCTCAACAGCCAAAGCTGGCCACCCAACACCTCGAGCGGTGCTGATGATCTGACTATGGCCGGCTCAATAAGACCCAGGAATTCCGCGCCAGTCGCTTCAAAAGCTGGATGCCGTTCTACTAAGGAATAAAAAAAATGGGCTTGCCATTGTCCCCTCATTATAATGAATCAAACATGAGGCAGTCATAACCGATGACAGATCGGCGAGCAAGCTTTCTGTTTTTTAATTCAAATCAAGCGTCTTTTCACCACAAGGACGAGGGTAGGCTAGGGATAACTGACTAACCTGCCGTGGTCACGTAGTGCCTATGGCGGTGCACTGCTAAGCTCGAGGAATCAGGATCAAACCCTTACCCGCAGTGGTAGCACTTCGAAGGGGGGGGGGGGGGCTTAATACAAAAACAACTCTACAACGTCTATTTGGCGCATGTTCATAAACCCAAGTTGATCAATATATTCCGCAGTTGCTTACTAGGACGTACCGAATAATTACGTCCTGGTTCTGGCACCTAAAAATCCGGAATATAATTTTGCTTTTTTGTCTGTGTGTGTGGGAAAGAGAGGAGGGGGGACAGATGGGAATTTTGTCATGAGGTGAACGCTATCCTCCTTGTCACATGAAAAACAACGTGGACATAAGGGGCTAGTTCACAGAACATCATAAACATTAACAATATATGAGCAAGATATCATCTCCATCATCATCATCAGCAGCCGAAGTTATGTCCACTGCAGGACGAAGGTCTCTTCCTGCGATCTCCAATTACGCCTGTCGTTCGCCAACCGATTCTAACTAGCGCCTGCGAATTTCGTAATTTTATCACCCCACCAAGTCTTCTGTGGTCCTAGGCTGCGCTTTGCTTCTAACCTAACCTACGCATTACATGGCCTGCCCAGCTCCATTATTTTTTCTCTCCATGCCAATTAGAATATCGGCTACCCCCGTTTTCTTCTGATCCACAGCGCTCTCTTCCTGTCTCTTAACGTTACGCCTAACATTCTTCGTTCCATCGCTCTTTGCATGCTCCTGAAGAGGAAGCTGTAGCTCGGGCCCAACTCCCACGCGGACTATTCAAATACATGTAAAACTCAAGAACGTTTTTTCTAAGATAACCCCTGGACCAATTTTATTGAAATTTCTTGCATTCTACATAGAAAGTTAAATTCTAGTGAATGTTGGACGTGCAATTTTGATTTAGGGCCTAAATTTTGTTCAGAAGATTATCAACAATTCGAGGGTTTAAAAATATAGAAGCACGAAGTTTACAAATTAATAGCTCTGCTTCAATGACAGATGTCACGATTCTGTAAACGGCATCCACTAGATCATTGAAAGCGGACAAATTTGATGTGTGATTTTATATCTCACATGAATTTGTTACATTGTCTACAAGGGTTCTACAAAAGCGTATTTCCATATTACTAATATTTATGAGATTTATGCTAACATATCAATTTTTTCCGCCTTGCAAGTACTGTTGGATGCAATTCAGATAATTATAATATCTCTTTTCATTGCTGACTTACAGTTGTAAACTTGTTAGCTTTGTTTACAGAAAATTTGCCACTTTGGCCAATTTTTAGCAAACAATCGATACTTAAATCACAAATTCAGAACAATCAGTCATTAGATTTCAAATTTGTCTTTTAAATGCAACAAAGCTCCTGATATTTGGTGCAGTGGTTGCCGAGAAAAACCAATTCGCCTTTTACATCCATTTAGATAGGAGCACTCGAAGGAAAGCTTCCTCTTAACTTGTTCTCGTGCTTCTTTGTCGGTCTCCAAGTTCCTGCCTGATATGTTAGTACCGGTGTAATGCACTGATTGTATATCTTTCTTTTTAATTATAGTGGAAAGCTTCCACTCCGGATCTGACAATGTCTGCCGTATGCCCTCCAAGCCATTCTTATTCTTCTGTATATTTCGTTCTCGTGATCAGGGTTCCCATTAACTCATTAACCAAGGTAAATATTCTCTTTCCCATACCCTAAAGGCTGACTGGCGATCCTGAACTCTTGTTCCTTTGCCGGACTATCGATTATTATCTTTGTTTCCTGCATACTAATCTTCAGCCCTACTCTTACACTCCCCATCTGTTAAGATCCTCAATCGTTTGTTCAACTCCTCCCCACTGTTGCCTAACAGGACCTTGTTATCTGCAAACCGAAGGTTGTTGAGATATTAAAGCGACAGCGTTAAGGAGCTCATGTCGCAGAAAAGCCGGAGTCATCGACGTCGTCGGCATTGGCCGTGAGCGAAAAAACCCAGAAGGCAATTCATAAATAAAAACAACTTCAAAGATGGACTGTGTGGGAATCGAGCCAGGGTCTCCGGAGTGTGAGACGGAGATGCTACCACTCAGCCATGAGTTCGATGGTTCAAAGCTGGACAAAAACGCCTCTAGTGAATGCGGTGTTGCCTTAGAAACATGCCGTAGAAAGTTCTACTGTGTTGTATATCGGTAATTATCAGCATGTAAATTGCAGTAGTCGCAGTTAAACGAGTAGCGAAGTGCGTTTCCGCCACATTTCTACTGGCTTGGCGCACACGCAGAGCCATCTTGTGGCAAACACAGAAGACCCCCTCCTCGCAATGTAGAGCGCTGCCCCGACAGGTGGCGCGCCACTCGCCCGCTTTACCCCTTCGTCTCGTTTGGGCGCATTGGGGCCGTGCGGGGACCGGTGCGACGATGCCCCAATATCCTTCCGTTTAATATGTTTTCTCGCATTCTCTCCTTCCAACTTCCAGCGTGCGTCACTCGAACCCTCGTGTTTAGGCGACGCGGCTCCTCTTTCAGCTCAAACCGCGATTCCTAGGTGCAGCGTCCGATGCGGGACGCCTCTGACATGATCGCTACGCCGTAGCGCGTCTGGTGGGAAAGTGTCCCCTTCGATGGGTGCCGCGCTGCTGGCGAGGAGTCATACGTATGCGTGGTGCTCCCAAGCGAGATAGAAGACGATCCCATCGAGGTGTCAGCCCCATGATCGCATCTGTCTTTTTGACCCTCAAGAGCATGCCGAGCGAATGAGTGGGTGATGCGAACGGAGTGCGATAATGCTACCCCGTTCCTCTTGAAGGCGAAGCTTAAGCGTCCTCTAATTTTTCGCGGTTGATCCTACTCTTAAGCCTTCCCAGTTTAAAAGCTTGAATACTTATTCTAACCATGCAGTGAATAGCACTGAACAGATTGTGTCTCCTTGTCTGACCCCTTGCATTATAGGTGTCTTTCTACTTTCCTTGTGGACAGTTATGGTAGCGGTGGAATCTCCGTAGATATTTTCCAACTTTTTATTTAAGCGGCCTGCACTCCTCGATTACGTAATGCCTCTATGACAGCTCCTATCTCTACTGAATCAAATGCCTTTTCGTAATCTATGGAAGCCATAAGGAGAGGCTGCCGATTTATCGATAACCTGATTGATGGCATGGATGTGATCCATTGCTGAGTACGCCTTCCTGAAGCCAGCCTGTTCCGTTGGTTGACTGAAGTCCAGTGTCGCCCTTATTCTATTGGGAATCGGTTAATATTTGATACATTAGAGGCAGTAAGCTAATGGGCCTATAATTTTTGAATTCTTTAACGTCTCCATTTTTGTGGATTAGTATAATGTTCGCAGTATTACAGTTTTCTGGGACCCCTGCAGTTGATAGACATTTCGTATAGAGAGCCACCAGTTTTCCGAGCATTACGTCTCCTCCATCTTTGAATAAATAGAGTGTTATTACATCTTCAAAGACCATTTTCCCCGTTGCATGTCTTGCAAGGCCCTTCTAGCTTCATCGTTCGTTAAAGAACTCTGCACCCTTATTATTACTACTTTGAATGTAGGTATTGTAGCTGCTCTGGGTACTGCACAGGTCAGTAAAGAATACTTCTGCTGCTTTTACTATATCTTCGAAATTGCTTATGATATTACCCTGCTTATCTTTCAGTGCATACATCGTGGCTTGTCCTAGGCCAAGTTTTCTTCTCATTGATTTCACGCTGCGCCAATTTTTACTGCTTCCTCAGTTTTTCTCATGTTATAATTTCGAATATGCCTTATTTTCTCCTTGGTGATCAGTTTTCACAGTTCAGAGAATTCTGTCTGATCTCTTGAGTAGGGCGCTTTCATTCTTTGTGATTTTTATTATGTCCTTCCTTACTTCAGAGAGCTTACCTATTGGTTACTTTGGTGCGTTACCTCCCACTCCGATCGCTGCTTCTGAAGCCAGCCTAGTTACGGTTTAATTCATTACCCCCTGTTCTGAGGCTCCATATTTGTTTGCAAGTACCAGCGTGAATTGGTCTGCTTTTACCCATACTGCGTCTAGGTTGGCCTGTTCCTTCTCGACCAATTTTACTTTTCAACCCTTCAAATTGAGGTGAATGCTACACCTAACTAACCTATGATCACTGCACTTTATCTTACATAACATCTCTACATCCTGCATTCTCCTTGGATCGGTAGGAATTATGAAATCAATTTCATTTCTTGTTTCACCATTAGGGCTTTTTCCAGGTCCTCTTTCTGTTGCAACGCTTCCTGAAGAAGGTGATCATTATTCACAGGTTATTCGTTTCCGCGAATTTTATCAGCCTTTCTCCTCTAGTGTTCCTAGAATCGACGCCGTAGCTGCCAAGTTCTTCTTCACATGCCTGCTTTTTCTGCGCTTTTGCATTGAAGTAGCCCATTGCTAGGGTATGCTGAGTTTGACTTATTTTATCGCTAATTCAACATAAAACTTATCTATTTCATCATCATCATTATGACTGGCGCTTGATCATCATGATCATCATATGATCATCGTCGGCTTATGCTAGCTTTAATCTATACATCCTATTAATTTTCATTACGATTACTGATTACCCTCTCATTAATGCTGTAGAATTCGTCAGTGTTGCCCATTATGTCCTCCTGGATTACTAATCCTCCGTTCTGTTTCTTATCTGGAATTCCCCAATAGCAATGGAGGTGGTCATTAGTCAGCACTGCACAAGCCACAAGTTCTGACCTCACTAAGGTCAATGATATCCCAAATAGTGCCTGATAGTTCCTTAAAGTCCTGCTAAGGTAGCTTCACTGGAGAGATTTCGTGTGTTCAACATTGCCAGGGTTAATTTTCATTGGCGGTCTGTCCGTGTCCAAGGATTCTTAGCACCCTCTGCTGCGTTACAGGTCTGACTGCCGCCTTGGTCAGATGCTCCGCAGCTGCTGTTTACTAACGGTCATCGTTTTATTGATTGAGTCTTGAGGGAGGCAGTGGCCGCATACTGCACCAGGGAAGTGAATTCCTGTTCAGGTGAACAAGTGCCTTTTGTTGAAGCTTAGTGTATCTTGCTAATTTGGTTGTACCTGGATTAGTATAGCCCCACTCGCTATCGGAATTTTTACTGCTGTGAGGCGCCACCCCAGCTTGGAGATGTAGTGTATTAAAGGAGGTAAATTCGAGCTTACCATATTCAGATTTAAAAAAAACACCGAGGATCTGAACTTCTGCCTATAGCAACCAAGCATCCAAAATTGCTCAGTCAGACAATCGTGCGGGCTGTGAGTCCACCTTATGGCGGAAAATTATAGTGACTCGACCTTATTTTGGTGAAGTATAGCACACAATATCCTACAAGTGTAAAAACGCGCTCGAACTATCCGCGATAGAAGCGAAAATATTTCACTCTAAGCAAGCACATTTCGACAACGCGCTTCGCTACTTGCTACGGGTAAATTCTCGTACCATCATTATGCCACGAAGTGCACACTGCCAACCTCCATTCACGCATGAAGTTCTCCGATTACGTCCGCCGGACAGATATCAGGAAACTGGCATGTCTGTAAGCTTACCAAAGGCACGTCACCTCTGCATGTATATCCAGTCATCATCATCATCAGCCTGGTTACGCCCACTGCAGGTCAAAGGCCTCTCCCATACTTCTCAAACAACCCCGGTCATGTACTAATTGTGGCCATGTCGTCCCTGCAAACTTCTTAATCTCATCCGCCCACCTAACTTTCTGCCGCCCCCTGCTACGCTTCCCTTCCCTTGGAATCAATTCCGTAAATCTTAATGACCATCGGTTATCTTCCCTCCTCATTACGTGTCCTGCCCATGCCCATTTCTTTTTCTTGATTTCCATTTAGATATCATTAATTCGCGTTTGTTCACTCACCCAATCTGCTCTTTTCTTATCCCTTAACGTTACACCTACCATTCTTCTTTCTATAGCTCGTTGCGTCGTCCTCAATTTCGGCAGAACCCTTTTCGTAAGCCTCCAGGTTTCTGCCCTGTAGGTGAGTACTGGTAAGACACAGCTATTATAGACTTTTCTCTTGAGAGATAATGGCAACCTGCTGTTCATGATCTGAGAATGCCTGCCAAACGCACCCCAGCCCATTCTTATTCTTCTGATTATTTCCGTCTCATGATCCTGATCCGCCATCACTGCCTGCCCTAAGTAGATGTACTCCCTTACGACTTACAGTTCCTCGCTACCTATTGTGAATTGGTGTTCTGTTCCGAGACTGTTAAACATTACTTTAGTTTTCTGCAAATTAATTTTTAGCCCACTCTTCTGCTTTGCCTCTCCAGGTCAGTGAGCATGCATTGCAATTGGTCCCCTGAGTTACTAAGCAAAGCAATATCATCAGCGAATCGCAAGTTACTAAGGTATTCCCCGTTAACTTTTATCCCCAATTCTTCCCAATCCAGGTCTCTGAATACCTCCTGTAAACACGCTGTGAATAGCATTGGAGAGATCGTATCTCCCTGCTTGACGCCTTTCTTTATTGGGATTTTGTTGCTTTGCTTATGGAGGACTATGGTGGCCTCCATAAGCCGGTGGATGAATACTAAGAAAGTTGTTAGGGATTCGACCACTTTATATTTTTGGGTGTTCTCACTATGAAGTCAGCGCGAAGTGCGTCAGTAGTGTGAGTTTAGGCGCCTCTCGTGAATCTAACGTGCCTAAATACTCGCTTGATGCATGCGCGATAGGCGACTTTTGCTGATGGCGACAGGCTGAATGAATACTAAGAAAGTTGTTAGGGATTCGACCACTTTATATTTTTGGGTGTTCTCACTATGAAGTCAGCGCGAAGTGCGTCAGTAGTGTGAGTTTAGGCGCCTCTCGTGAATCTAACGTGCCTAAATACTCGCTTGATCCATGCGCGATAGGCGACTTTTGCTGATGGCGACAGGCAGCACAATACAGCATTATTTCTCAATGGTTCTAACAACGTGGCTTCGGAATTTCCCGTGCGCATGCGGCTATGAATGCGGTTTGGTATACGGGACATTTCTCGACGAACTTGAACAGCACCTAAAACGTGTGTAAGAAAAACAGGTCTCATCTCTTACCGAAAAACCAGAAGTAGCGTACGCACGGAGATTCATCCATCAGCTTTATATTGGCTTCAGCATTCCCCTGACATCGGAGAAATCTTTTCAAAACCAGTCGTTAACGAGTCGGGAATGTCTTATGCGCCGCCGAAGGGCGAGACATTGGGTGTGACAAACGTGTACTGGCATATACATATACCGAAACATACACGGAAACATTCTGCAGGTTTGGACAGCGCTTACACGATGCCACATTTAAGCTACAGCAAACGCATCTGCGATCAGTCAGCCATGGTTTGTACACTTGGCGCGGGGAAGGCATTGACGCTCCTCTTAACCCCGCACTCTCGATACAGCAGTTGCGAATGCACCCTCGAGATCTACGGCGACGCGAAAGGAAACACGTGAAAACCAATGTTAGTGCAAATGCAGAAGAACTAATGCTATGCAGAAACGCTTTCGAAAATTCTACAAGATACTGAAGTATAGCTAAGGCGGTTTTACACAATACAAATCATAATATTTATGAACGGCTATAATTCCTACACATACTTTATTACACAATGACAGTTTGCATAACGCCGCAATCGCCATGACATCTCATTTGGCGATGACGGTGGTTCCCCATTCTCACTCGTACTACACTGTTCAATTGTTAATTTTCTGGGTTAGTTTATTAATAACTGAGGCACAGTGAACCGTAACGTTTGTCGCCCACATTGTTTTCTGCAAGCTGTAATGATCCACTGTTGACGGTTACAAGTAGAGTATCAAATAGCATTCGTTTCCAGATGAAAAATGCCCAAGGATGCATGATTGTTATCGAACCGTCATTGATTATGCTTTATTTCTAGGTAACACTCGTAAAATTGGTCATTTTAGACTATAGTAACCCTTTTAAACAGGAAGAAGAAGTATTCTAATGACTGGAAAATGTAGAGAGGTCGGCCGGATAATGGAGCATCTGGCCTGCTACTCTACATAAGGGAAGGGGAAGGGGGGAAGAAAAAGGGTCACAATGGGGAGGATAATGGGAGGAACGAGGTGAAGGACACATTACACAACTGGTATCACAGGCGTGAGTCCAGGCCCGTGTCACCCAGGAAACGTGAAAGAGCACGCATTGTCTCTGTCGTCTGCCAACTCCTTGGCAAAAGGTCCTCGGACAGTGGTCCATTGTGTAAATGTCTCATGATATCTGTGATTGTCAGTCTTTCGAGCGAATACTCAGGGCACACCGCGAGCACATGTTCTATAGTCTCTAAAGCGCCACACACTTAACAGTTCGGGGAGTCTGTCCGTCCAATAATGTGCAAATATTTGAGCGCGAAAGCGACGCCTAATCGCAGTCTGTGTATCAGGCATGTATAAGGGCGTGGAATACCAAGCAGAATAGGAAATTTCATATCGGGATCCAGCTTTTTAAGGCGGACGTGACAAGCATCTGGCTGGGCCCAGTATCTTCTCGTCGCACTCCTCATTAATTCCGACAGGAGGCATGTGATGTCCGGTCTGGAGAATGGCACTACAGTTCGCACGTCATTGCTGAGAGCGCGCCTTGCTGCAGCATCGGCCATCTCATTACCGTTGAGCCCACAGTGTCCCGGGATCCATTGGAACACTATGCGGTGGTGTTTTTCTTGAGCGCATGAAAGTAGCTCGGTGATCTGCAGTGCCAGAACCTGATATGCGGTGTGGCGCAGGAAGCATCGTAAAATTTGCAGCGCGGGTTTTGAGTCCGTGAAAATGCACCGCTCTTGAGGTCTTTCCCCGCAGATGTGGCGAATCGCTTCCCGAATAGGCACAAGCTCTGCAGCGGTTGATGTAGAATTATGGTACCTAGTATGAAACCTCGAGTCATCTGTTGGGCTGGTATCACCACAGCTGCTGTTGATGCCTTTGGTGACGCGGAGCCGTCTGGGTAAACATGAACATATGTCTGGTATTCTGACCAGATGTACGCGAGAACAAGTTGTTATAGTCCACTGACGGGAACCAATGATTTCTTTACTATGCCGGGGACATGTACGCATATGGAAGGTTGAACCATCACCCACGGTGGTTTGACGGGGTGATATGGAAGGGCATAGCCTGATATTATGTGGGGTAGATGGCAGCGGAGTGCACTTGTGAAACTGCTGTCCGGCTGCTCATGTAGAACCGACGTCAATGGATGGCAATGGTGTCGTGTCAGTAAGCGTAAATACACACGAAGTGTTTCTTAGGACAGGTATATCGATAGTGGGCATACGCGGGCTTCCTCAATTGTGCCTTTGTTGGAGGCACGCCGTGGCAACCCGAGGCATATTTTGAGTGCCTGCTATTGAACGCTCTCTAATGTCCGTAAACAGGAAATACTCAAGTTTGAGAGTATCGGAAGGCTGTATCGAATGTAGCCTACGAAAGGAGACTGATAAAGTCTTAGTAATGAGCCTACCGTGGGGCCCCATTTCATGCCTGCTGCGAAGCGAAGAACACTGAAAAAGATATTAAGTTTTTGCTTCAACGTATTAACATGCCTCGGCCATGACAAACCGCGGTCGATGATAATGCCCAAGAATCTGTGGTGGGAGACATAAGGTATTATGACACCGTTAATGGAGATCGGGTAGCGGCAGACGGATTTGCGCGTGAATGCAACCAGAGCACATTTTTCGGCAGCTAAGAGCAAACCCTGACGCCGTATGTATCGTGAAGTAGAAGACACAGCCCGTTGTAGTTTCGCATGTAGTTGTGGGCGTGTTGTACCAGAAGCCCAGATGCAGATGTCATCTGCATATGCACTGATGTGGATGCGAGGTGGAAGTTCGCTCACCAGGCCAATCAGTGCCGCATTAAATAATGTTGGGCTGAGAACTCCTACCTGAGGAACTCCGCGGCATACCTGATGACGGTTAGTCTCTCCGTCAGGCGTGAACATGTAAACGAAACGGCCGCTGAGGTAGCTCACAATCCACAGGTATAGCCGGCCGCCAATACCCCAAGTTATCTAGGGCACCGAGAATGGCTTCATGAAGGTTGTTGTCGTAGGTCGCATTGATATCCAAGAAAACACCGGCGACGAGTCGGCGTTGACGTTTTTCATGTTCCACTGTCGTAACGAGGCCAATGACGCTGTCAATTGAAGAACGACCCTGCCGAAAACCGGTCATCATGTTCGGATAAAGATCATTTCTCTCCAGAAACCATTCGAGCCTCGCCAGGACCCTTCGCCCCCCCCCCCCCAATTCGTTCCATAACATTTCCAACACAGCTGGCTAATGCAACTGGCCGGTATGAGGTAAGCTCATACGGAGTCTTTCCAGGCTTCAAGAGAGGAACCAGGCGGCTGACCTTCCACTGCTGCGGAACAATACCGGAGACCCATGTGTCGTTGTAATAATGGAGCAGCGCAATGCGACCAGCCCTGCCAAGGCCCCTCCAGGTGGTCAAAATGTATTTGCACAACCCAACTATGGCGTGCCTCATGGTCCAATTGTGGTTCGTGCACGTAAAACACAAGAACTATTCAAGAAAGCTGGGTTGAACTATGTTACTGTCATCCCTTTGATATCTTTTGAATACATTCGTAATATGACAGAAAACGTAGAATTCGTTTACTCCACCAGGAGGAGAATTCATTCCCATTCCAACCGTCAATGCTACTCGAGCCATTCGAACAATAAATGTGGTATTTTAATAGACTCGTGTGCAAGTTAGGTCGTGGACTTACAGTTCAGCTGCTTTCTGGGAACTACCTCATATATATTGTGGAAACCATTGCTTTCGTTTTAACTTGATTGTTAGCTTCTTATTTATCGCCCCACAACGCGTTTACATAAATTTCGTAAAGCGTTGCGCCCGTTATTACGCAAAATATAAAAAGAAATGGGTCTCTTTCAG
Source organism: Dermacentor variabilis (assembly GCF_050947875.1). Classification (NCBI taxonomy): domain Eukaryota; kingdom Metazoa; phylum Arthropoda; class Arachnida; order Ixodida; family Ixodidae; genus Dermacentor; species Dermacentor variabilis. Next base: position 111,912,208 of record NC_134578.1, on the reverse strand, counting down.
CTGACTTATTTCAATTCAGGATTGTGCCTAATGCAACGCAAGCTGCAAGTACTTTCTAAAATGCACCATGCGCGCACGATGAATTGAGCGGCTAATGTTACGTCCTGCGCAGTTGTTCTTCTTTCTTTCTTTAGTAGAACTAAAACATACAAATCAAATATTTTATAAGCCCGCCAATGCAATGACGAGATATTCAATCATTCTGTGAAACATACGGACACCCGTGATATGATGCCTAGATACAGACGTAAATATTGCCAAATGAGCGACAACTATACGTTAGAACAGAGGAGCAACTGAACACTCACAACTATATTTATCTGATTATGCACATGCACATATATGTAAATGTTTTCGCCCGTGCCTATCTTGCCCGATGTGACTGTTGTACTATTCAGGAGCCAGAAGAGCGAGTGCACTACAATAGCTTGTTGAGATATGACTTATCGCTCTCTGTGGTCAAAGTCTCGAGTCAACCGACCGAAAACAAATGGTAAACACACTCGAGCAAGCAGATCACGTGCCAGTGCTGTGAACTTTCAATGTGTATTCAAAGCAAGAAAGTAGCACGAACTCACTGTAAGGAACAACGATACTGGATCCGCTACAGGACACGTTCGACTCGATGTCGCCAGCGATAAAACGTCCTATTCAAAGAAAATTCACGGGTTCTTACTAACGCAAGCCAAAGACAATAGCCTTGTTGTTATCAAGGGTAACTTATTATCACTGTTTTCTTCTTCCGACCTTGGCACGAGGGCAAATGTCTTTGCTTCTATCACAAAAGCCATTCCCATTTCTTAAAATACCTAGTTTCCTGGCAAGTCCATCGTCCTCGGCACACGCCAGCGAGTACAGTGCTATATGTTGTCAACGCAGTAACTCACTGCGTTCACAACATGGATTAGTATGGTTGGTTCACAACAGATATTGCTGTATAGATCTTCCTGCCAAATAAATAAATACATAATATCAGCGCTCAAGCGCTCCGTACGGATGGTTAACCAGCGAAGCTGAAACGTGCTACCCAAGTGCTTATCACTGCGTTAATCCTGACGGTTCATTAAACGACGGCTTGCTAGGCTGTCGCATCCTCTGTATGCAGTTACTGCTTGCGCCCGGCTGCACGAGCATGGTCTTGTGCCCGGTCTCTAGCACCGACACGGCCTAGACGAGCTCGTTCCCCATTCTGCTTGCTGCGTTGCTGATCGAAAGCTGCCAGCTTTTCAGAAGTCGATATGGCACGTGGCCTACCCATTTCGTGGCCGGAAAGAAAGTGCTGCGCGCGTGCTCGGCAGCGACAGAGAGCAACGACTTCACTACTGGCAGTGCTAATCTAACACCACGTAGATTGCACAAGGCCTTTTCACTCCGGTCAATGAAGTCACGTTACCTGAGTCGACTGTCACGGAATCCAACGGGGATGCTCCCGAGTAGGCAACAGTGATTTTGACGTCACCGCTTTCATCCCACCAGCCTTGTTAATCGGAACTTCGGATCAGGTAGCGTGACATCATGGATCGGAGTACACAGGCCTTGTGGTGTTGACTAATCGCGCGCCTCTCTTCCTTCGCAGTACAGGCGACCGAGAGACGGGCGCACGAATCGGCTAGCCATATCAGCTTGGCTGTAAAAAGTTGCACTAACATTTCACTTCGTGAACTCGTGCGATGCGCAAGCGTATGGTTGCTCAAGCGCACGCAACGCTATCGGCCCTCGGTGCGCCTAGACGCCTACGCTGTCCGCACCGCTGATCGTATTCAAGACAGGTCTCGTGAGGTCGCCCCAAACACAGTAGCCGCCGGAGTAGAATGCCCCGTTGGAAACATTCGATTACTATCTAAATCACCTACATGGTCGCGCAAGTAAACATTCACACTTCACACTGGATGGCAGAGGACACTCGCTGTCGAAACGCTTACGTGAGGAATCGCGGTAGCAGCAGCGAGCGAAGTGGCCCTTGCTCTTCCCTCGCTTCAGCGGTAGCTGCCTATCGCTTCAACGCGAACTGAGCGGTCAGAATACAGCGCACGCAGAGCTGTCGGCCCACCTAGACAGTACACCCAAAGCATATCGCTTTCAAGGTGAAGCCCGCGTGACCGCGCGCGACCGGTGTACAACGACTCCCCCACCTCCCTGCCCTGCTCCGGTGACATGCGCGCGAGGGAATACCGCGCGCTTCCTCCCCTTGCGCACGCGGGATTGAGTCGCCGTCGTCAGCTCGCGGCCGCAGGCTTTGTCTCGCACAAACAGCGTAGGGGCGCGAGGATGATAATGGGACGCGACGAATTCTGTACGCGATGAACTCTGGCGCGAAGGCGCGTGCACCCTGCCCAAGCGGATAATCGCGAAACGTTTTGGAAGGGACAACGCCGGAGGTAGCTTGGTGATAGTAGACCGTGACGTCACAGACGGGTGGTATGCCATTTCTAGCGCGTTGGACCTTGCCCCATGGTTGTTGATCGTCTCCATCATGTGATTGATTTGTAACGTTATCCTCTCGTAACCTTCCTTGAGGGTCACTACAGTCGTCGCAAGTTTGTCTTGCCCTTCCTTGAGTGATGCAATGGTAGTTGCAAGCCCGTCGAGGAGTTCCTTGATTCCCTTAATGTCGCTGGCCGTGCTCGATGGATGTGTGTTTGTCACGGCTTTTCTCTTATGCGGATTGCGCGTGGATTCCGCGACCGGTACTTCCACTACCATGGCTTCTGATGTGACTTCGGTTTGATAGGAGCGTGGTGGCGTTTTGAGTTGTCTGATTTCCTCGACGAGTTGTGTGATTGTTTGCCTTAACTCTTTGTTTTCGTGTTCTAGTCTTTTAATCGTATTTGCTATTTCTACTTGCTCTGGCCGTGCCATCGGACTCACCTGGCTGGCGGCCTGCTGTTGTTGCCGCTGTTCTTGTCGCTCCTGTTGTTGGTGCTGCTGAACTCGTTGGGCCCACGTCAACCGATCATCACCACCAACTCGTGGGCTGGGGGCGAATCTTATCCTTGACGAGCATCTCTGGCTCGGGTTCCTGGAGCGTCCTCGCGATCGTGATGCTGTAAACAATAAAGAAATGTCTTGAATATAATAAAAGAACGATAGTAAGTCTGATACAGAGCATATGCGCAGGCATGACAAGCGATAAAACCTAAAGAAGCATGCCGAAGTATTAAACATACAACCAATCACCCTACTTTCTGTGACTCACAAGTTCCACTATGACAGTTATAAAAAGTTTGCATATTGCGAAGAAGCAACGCGATCGCCAAAGGCTCAGCTCCAAAGTGCGTCACCGATAAATATAACTGAAGTTATCCAAAAGCAATGAAAGCAACATAATTAGAATGGGAGCTGTTCACTCAATTTAGTAAGTTCTTGTAGAAGCTGCGAAAAAGAACGTCAAGATTCAATCGTAAATACTGTGCACGAACAATTTATTATGAAAAACGTAATGTAACCTGATGCCTGACCTGACTACGTTACGCGAGAGCACACATGACTGAAATTGCGGCTCACGTTACCGTTCAGGAAGGTAGCGCTGGACGCTCAACATTTCGAATGTCCGTGGTTTGCTCCACGCGTGCAACAGGAGTACTAATCACCACACTAATTGCACACAACGTAGATGTGTGCGGAGCACGCGTAGTGCACCACCGTGACATGACATGCACAAAGGCGCTCGGAACGCTATCGCCGCATTCGCACATGCAAATGGGACAATATGTTTCTGCAGCATGCGTGTGCATGGCTGAGAAACAATGTCGAGCAGGTTCTGAAAATGAATTCTAACTGAACCGAAGAAACTTGCTACTCCACATCAATCGCGATCCCTTTCCACGATGCTGCCGATATTGCAGATGGCTAAAGTAAAGGCGAGAGTTACGCTCGTTATGGTGTTATGATGGAGAGAGTTATGGTGTGAGAGTTAGAAAGATAGTTATGGTGGAGAGATTGAGGCTTCCTCGTTCCCCTCTTAAACTCGCTGCATCATGCCAAGGATGCTGGAGAAGTGAGCGCAGATTTAGGAGCAAAGCGGGAGGCAGTGAGCAGGCAGGCTGGAAGCAGACGCCGTACGTATCGAATGAGCGTCGCGGGCGCTGCGACGGCTCTCATCAGACGCTACATAAAACTCGCGTGCGTGTGTGTGTGTGTGTGTGTGTGTCTGTGGGTCTCTGTGTGTGTGTGCGTGTGCGTGCGTGTGTGCGTGTGTGCGCGTGTGCATGCGTGCGTGCGTGCGTGCGTGCGTGCGTGTGTGTGTGTGTGTGTGTGTGTGTGTGTGTGTGTGTGTGTGTGTGTGTGTGTGTGTGTGTGTGTGCGTGCGTGCGCGCGCGCGCGCGCGCGCGTGTGTGTGTGTGTGTGTGTGTGTGTGTGTGTGTGTGTGTGTGTGTGTGTGTGTGTGTGTGTGTGTGTGTGTGTGTGTGTGTGTGTGTGCGCGGGTATGTGTGTGTTTGGGTGTGTACGCGTTCATGCGCCCGTTTCGCGCTGGATATTTTAATTCGGAAGCATAATATGACGCATTCCACGAATATCCTCCGTTGTAGTCGGCGGCGTGAACGAATAATGGTGGTGCCAAAAATGGCCGATGAGAAAGAGTAAAACCGGATGAAAAATGACTCGAAGTGACATCAAACTTATCAGGGAGATTCCTGCGAACTAAGTAAATTAATGCGCTTGAAAAGAATATTACGCAAGTTTCGGTCTTAGTGGGAATCGAGCCCGGGCCTCCGGGGTGACAGACGACCATGCTTCCCCGACTCGATGGCGGCTCGACTGGTTGACTAAATGTGTGCCTAGTGCGTTCTTCATTGGGCACGTGGCGGCGCAGCCAATGGGTGTGAGGATGCGCCACGTCTGGAGTATGTAAAATGAGTGTATCAAATAAAAACCATCATTCTCCAATTGAACGCCGTTGAGCCATTTTTCAAGTTACGATTTCCTCGCGGGCAAGCGAGCCCATTGACATGCTTGGCGCGTTTGCATTTGGCGTTACCAAGCCGCAATTAAAACCCAGGCGAGAATTTGCGCGGACAAGCAAGGGGCAGAAGAAAGACTATTTCACCATTAGCGACTTTAATGATTTCTCATTCCCACACGTAAGCAGTCTTAAATGTATCTGCCGAATTTCCTTATTGCGATAGCAAATATATGGACACTACAGGCGCATCTCTGCCGTCGTCGTACTATCCGTATAAAGTCCAAGAGCGATAACATCGTCCTTGAGGACCGTAGGCCACCTTTACGAGTGAAAGCGTGCCAGGGTGAGCCCACGATGACGTTTCCATATCACAGGCGCAAGGGACGAAAGTGCAAGGCACCTGAGGGAGAGGCTGGAAGGGGTTGTTCTATTCCGGCGGCTGCTGCATAAGCCGCGGCAGTGGGGGCCCTTTCTTGAAAGCGATCGGCAATGGGACAAAGTGCGCGCCGAATGCTGATAGCTTAATGTGCGCTGCGTTTTCGCCGCTTACTTCGCGTTGAAGCGAGAGGCCGCATAAAGGTCTATTCGCTCGCTGCTGCTGCCGCCGCCGTGCTTCTTCCAGGGTTTCCACACCGACTTTCCGCGGTCTTCGAGTAAGACGTGTTCGTATTTGCATGTCCGCGTGTGACACCATGCTTGTTAATTTGGTTAGTGAATATGTACAAGTTTATACTGCTGATAAAACTACAATCTTTACTTTCTAAAGGTGTCTACCAATTTTCTATCGCTATCGATGCGTCGCCGTTCGGACGAAACTGCGACATTTTGCCGAGTACGCAGGTGATAGCAAGCAAAGGGCTCCAGAGAGGAATATTGCCCAAGAAGAGCGGTTTAGCTTTTTTTTTCTTTTTCTCAGATAGCACCGGACAACAGAAGCAAAGACGGGTGTAATAGAGAACCACTGTGGAAAAGAAAAGGTTTCAGTGCAGCTTCCACGACCCTGTCACACATTGAGAGCATCGGTCATTTTTATAACATCCTATTTTCACTGCACTGGTCGGGAACTTCTTCATTGTGCATCATTCAGATCTCTCCACCGGCGCTAGCTTGTTCGGCTGGCAGCGCTAGCCGTGCTGCCTGCACATCCACGCTTGTGTGCAACTAGTGTCGTGATTAGTACTCCCGTTGCGTCCGTGGAGCAACCACGGACATTTAGAGAGAGAAGGGAAGACGGAAAGGCAGAGAGGTTAACCAGACTGAGTCCACTTTGCTACCCTACACGTGGGGAGGGGAATGGGGAGTGAAAGAGGGAGAGAGAGAACTTAGGTGTAGGATGTCTATAGTCGGGCACTCAAGTCTGTTGCCCTCAGGTAGCGAAAAAGCGCTCGAACTGCTTTCTGGGCCAATGAGCTGTGAGGCCAGGCTCCCAAGATTTTCGCTTCCGTAAATGGCCTGTCATCCAGTCTGTTCAAGGCACACTGGAGAGTCGCACGTTGATTATCGAAGCGAGAACAGTGGCACAGAAGGTGACTGATGGTCTCTCCACACTTGCACTTAGCGCACATTGGTGAATCCGCCATTCCAATACGATAGCTGTAGGAGTTGGTGAATGCTACTCCTACCCACAGCCGACACAGCAGTGTTGCGTCACGTCGTGGAAGGTTCGCTGGTACTGTAAGTTTCAGTGATGGGTCGAGGCTGTGTAAACGACACTTACAGTTCTGTGGTGTATGCCAGCAACCTAACGTGATTGTACGAGCGAGACTGCAAAGCTCTCTTGCAGCGTCGACTCTGGATAAAGGTATAAGGAGAGTCGGTGAGCCAGCCTGGGCACGTCGGGCAGCGTCATCGGCGAGATGATTACCAACGATGCCACAATGTCCCGGCAGCCACTGAAATATGATATCATGTCCTCTTTCAGATGCACAATGGCAGGTTTAGTTGATTTGTGACACCAGCTGTTCATAATTGCCCCGTCGTAAACTTCGCAAGCTCTGGAGGGCTGCTTTCGAGTCACAAAATATTGCCCATTTGTTGGGCCGTTCTTTTTCAATGTATTCGACAGCAGCGCGAAGAGCGGCCAGTTCAGAACCTGTAGATGCGTTACATGTGAAGTCTTAAACTTGATGACGACCGATTGAGATGGTAGAACAGCGGCGCCTGTAGAATTTTCTGAGACGGAACCATCCGTGTAAACATGAATTCGGTTAGCGTATGAACAATGCAGAAGTTCCAATGTGATCTGCGTGAGAGCCGCGGTGGTCAGGCTAGCTTTCTTCACTGTTCCTGGTACAGCAAGGTACACTGGAGGCTTCTTCAAGCACCACATAGGGGTTGGCGTTCTTGTTGCGGGTGAGTGCCTCAAAGACAAAGAGTGCCGGTTAACCGCAACTGATCTGGAGAACGCTGCCTTGGGTCTTTTCTCAGGCAAGCGAGCGAGATGGTGGTCAGGGACTCTGGATATATGGCGAACATGCACCCGGAGTGCGTCGATATCTATATAGGTCCTTATTGGGTGGTTTCTCGCGGTGGCGATTGTTGCCACGGTTGAAGCATTTCGAGGTAGCCCCAGACATGTTCGTAGGGCTTGGCCTTGAATGCTCTGTAGGACATGGATGTTAGTTTTGTTAGCATTGGACAGCACTGGTGTGCTGTATCGCAAGTATCCTAGGAAGAGCGTCCTGTATAGTTGAAGCATAGATGCCACGGATGTGCCCCACGTTTTACCGGCAAGAAACCTTAATATATGGGAGGTAGAAGTAAGCCTCTTCTTCAAGTATGCGATGTGGGGGCTCCATGAAAGGTCTCTGTCTATAATAACGCCTAGGAATCGGTGAGTTTTTGCGTAGGAAATTGGTTGGTGGTCTATAGAAATGGGGTACCAGGTCATGGGCTTGTGGGTAAAGGCGACTAAGGCGCACTTCTCGGTCGAAATGCTGAGGCCTTGCGCACGCAGGTACGATGATGTTAGGGCCACTGCTTTTTGGAGCCGTGCACGCACCTGGAGACGTGTAACTGCCGAGGCCCATATGCATATGTCGTCAGCATATATGGAAAGGTGTACTGTATGTGGTAAAACGTCGGCAAGGCCAAGGATTGCAAGGTTGAACAAAGTGGGGCTAAGAACCCCACCCTGAGGCACGCCACGGTAAGTGTAATGGTCAGCAGTTCGGCCATCTGCACTGTGCACAAAGAATAATCTTTGGAATAGATAGCTCCGAATCCACCGAAACATGCGTCCACCAATTCCATTATGTTCCAGGGCATCAAGGATGGCTTCGTGCGTTACATTATCATAGGCGCTTTTCACGTCGAGGAATAGTGCAACCGATATACGCTTGTGGTGTTTTTCTTGTTGTACAGACGTGACTAAGTCGATGACGTTGTCAATAGAGGAACGGCCTCTTCTAAAACCAGCCATGGCATCGGGGTATACGTTGTGGCGCTCAAGATACCATTCTAGGCGGGTGAGAATCATTATTTCCATGACCTTCCCAACACAACTGGACAGCGCAATGGGTCGGTAGGACGCTAGGTCAAGTGGCTTCTTTCCAGGCTTCAGAAGTGGTATCAAGCGGCTGGACTTCCACCGCTCAGGAACGACGCCATCATTCCATGACTGGTTATAACATTCCAGAAGTCTGCTTCGGCCATCTTCACCTAGGTGGCATAAAGCAGCGTAGGTGATGCCGTCTGGTCCTGGCGACGATGAGCGCCTGCATGAGGCCAGAGCAGCGTCCAATTCCTCAAGTGAGAAGGATACATTCAATTCTGGGAAGCGTGCCGCAGGAACCTCACCCAGAATTTTGCTATTGATGGTGACCACACTGCCCGCAATCTTCACACAGAAGTCTTCGGCTATATCGACCTGTGAGCGGCCTTGATGGAGGGCTAGGGCTGAGAATGGGTGTCGTTGCTGTGGAGACGAGCCAAGGCCGCGCACCGTCCTCCATATGATAGACAGTGGCTTGCGGGGGTCAAGTGATTCGCAGAACGTCTTCCACCGTTGTTCCTCCAGACTGTCCATACGACGTTGGATTTTCTTCTGTATACGTCGAGCGACTCTAAGGTCATGAATTGACTTCGTGCGCCTGTATCGCCTCTCGGCTCTTCTGCGAATATTTCGAAGTCGCTCAAGTTCCATGTCAAAATCCGTACGTTTTTTAGCGGATGTAAATGTGTACTTAGACGATTCCAGTACACTTGTAATAAGGTTCTCAATGGTGCCGGTAAATCCTTCTTTGCATGCCTCTACCACCTTTGTCTTATACGTTGACCGCCTTATATATGCTTGTCGGAAAGTAGAAGAGGAGAAGTTTCCTAATCCAGTGATACTTAAGTAGGTGGGAATATGGTCACTACCATGAGTCTCGATGTCAGAGAACCATCGAACATTTTGACCAAGTTGCCGTGACACCAAGGTCAAGTCTAAGCAACTGCTATAATTCGAACCACGCAAGTACGTCGGACTGCCATCGTTCATAATGCTAAGTTCATGGTCGGAAGCAAATTCCACAGGTTTCCGGCCCCTGGAATCTATTCTAGAGCTTCCCCAAGCCAAGTGATGAGCATTAAAGTCTCCCGTGATAATCCAGGGTCCAGTAGTCGCCGTCAGGATGTCTCGCAATCGGTCGCCGTCGAATCGACTATATGGGGATATGTAGGCGCCGATAAGGGTGAAGGCCACTTTATTCTTTGTAATGCCGAGACACACGTATTGGTTTCCATCATGAGGCTGCACCGAGTGGGGAATGTAAGTCAGTTCTGTACGGATGTAAACAATTACTTTGCTGGATTGCCCGCACGTCGACGCCATAAAGGCTTCGTATCCAGAGAGTCGTAGCGCTTTTGACACGTTCGGTTCACATATTACCACTACAGGAAATCGGTTCGTGAAAACGTATTGGCGGAAACAGGAAATCCGTGATTTAAGTCCTCTGGGATTCCACTGGAAAATCGTCGCACTACGCACTTGATCACGGAGTGAAGGCAGTGGAAGAGCCATTGTGCTTATGCAAGATTTGCAAGCACTGGGCTCAGCGCATCCAACACTTGCAGTGCGCTTCGAGCTGTTGGCGTATTCGAGTTGCCCACAAGCGTGCGAGTCGTATTTATCAAAGACTTGAGCATTGTTACAATTCGGCGGTCATGCTCTGTCAGCTCATCTGGGTGAGGGGTGAGAGGTGAGCATTGTGGTGTCTTTCCTCGTTGGGGTTTTTCCACAGGGCTTATCCTTGGCAGTGGTGGCCATTCTTCATCTACGGCATTCTGTTCAGATGCTCCGTTATCTATACACGGTTTGGAAACATTCTGCGCTGAGGTTGGAGCAGATTCAACAGCAAGAGGCTGTGCGGCACGCGTATTCTTTGTACGGTGATCAGAATTCCTTGATGAGCGTCTGCGACGAGAACGACGTCGCCTGACGTCAGCAGCTGCTTCACGATGTGTCGACCGGTCCCTCACCATTTTCTTCAAGATAGTTGTCCGTTGAGATGTACTGCCTCCCAATCTTCGTCGAGTCTTGCATTGCTATAGTGACACCTGCACTTGCATACATTTTAAGCGTGACCGCTTTTCACCGTCTAAGCGTGATCGCGCAGCGCAGGGCGCCTCTACATGTGTCGGAAATTACTGGAATGTTATCGATTGTTCTATCCACTGTCTGTTGTCGCCGAAGCTCATGTAATCTGATTGAACTATGCGCGACGCGAATGGTGTAGGAATTTCTGGAATACACGCGGGCACCAGCGATTACTCTGGAACGATCCGTGGCTCATATGTAAAAGTCAACGCGCTTGACCCGCTGATCAGATTTTCGATGATGGCCGACTGCGTTTGCGCTATCGTTGTCTTTTAATTGCAGCCTGATTTTGTAGGCACAGTTTCGCCCAATAAAAGTTAGTTTCGGCGTTCACAGTATTGACGCTGTGTTCTTTGACGTCACTATTACGTGACAATATCTATAAAAGAAAAAGTAAACCTCACACGATCATCTCAAATTTTCGGACGCTACTGTTCGCGCATTAAACACAACAATGAATAATTGAAGGTGCTCTTTGAAGCGGTCTTAAACAGAAGAAGAACAAAAATAAGCGTTAAAGAACTTTAATATACTGCCATTTTCCTTCATGTCATTTCAATGAAAATAAATATTATTGAACAATAACGCAAATGGAACAAGAGCTTCTCTTTGTATAGTGAGAAGAACCAATCTGCAAAAATGAAATGCGAGATTATATACGGCACTGGCGCTCTATTTTAAAACGAGCTATTTGCATATGCAGAAGCAATTGCCGCATTTATATATACTACCCCGCTGCTTGGGCATCAGGTTCGCCACAGATTCTTCTTGATGCACCACAACGAATATAGATTTCGACTATTTGTAATATTCCCTTTCTTGTTTCTTTTCTTGGTTTCAAGGATTCAGTAAACGAAAAATGGCCCTCCCTGTGAAGAAGCAAAAGTTGTGTTCTCGTCAAGAATACTGGCCGAAAAAATTTACAAGCGGCGTGACATCCGTGCCGAAGTGTACAATGGTGTGGTCCTGTGCCTTAGACGTGGCGCATGGAATGTGTTTCCACAATCGCTATTTTCACCATTCAGGTGTATCTTAGTCATTTAGAAATATTGCCCCCAAGTGATCAAAGTGTAAAGGCTGGGCGACTAGACGTACTTTCTTTAACCAGCATTTTGAGGGTCACCTCAAAGACTCCAGTGCGAATCCAACTTAGGTGGCCTACTATCCTACAAGCCTCAAGGACATGGGCACGCAACCAGCGCCAAGTTTTATCGCTGGATGGATACTATGACATTCCTGCGAAACATGTTCAACGGTGGGTGCTCCATCATCTCGCGCTGTGGACGTAGTAGCGGATAGCGCCGTTTATCTATTTCCTTGCAATTCCCTGTAGCAGACTAATCTTATATCACTCGCATCTCCTCGCACATGCGGCTTGTGTTCCACGGCCACGTCCTGTAGCAGCATATTTATTATCAACCACCCGCAGCCCACGTGCCAAGAAAACGAATATTTTATATATATATATATATATATTTTGTTGTTCTTGCGCTGTATAGCTACCATTGTGGCTTCGGCTTGACGGACATCAGACGCCATCCTCGGATGACGGTGAGTGCTAGACGCCGGAGCGACGGCGGCTCTGTCTCTCGGTCGGGAAAATGCAGCGAAGGCATTTTGTTGTGGCACAATTGCTGCTAAAGTTTAGGTCTGTCTTGTTTGTGCAGTGTACGGTGAAACGGGAAATTACTGCGTGCATCGCTGTCGGTTGCTCTTGCCGTTTTCGCAGGAGCAGTAATGTTACTGTTTTCTATCTTTACCTCATGAAATATGAAAAAAGAATTATGCCCTTATTGTCGCCAATATTATTTGTGCTGTAGGGTTCGAGTTGTATTATTTTTGACGAAGTTTCCTTTGCTTGCTCTTCTGGGCTTGTGGTGACTGTTGGGTGACGCTTGCCGACGAAGCAGTGCGAGTCAGCGCGAGTAATTTTCTCATTTCATGAGCCCACCCCCCTCCGTAGTTTCTGCTCTCCTGACTACGCTTCTCTTCCATTTGCATCTATTCTGTCACTCTAATGGGACAATGGTTATCTGGCCTACATACTACAGTGCATCCCCAGCTCCATTTTTTCTGTTATTGTCTTAAGGAATACCGGCTATCTCCATTCGCTCTCTGATCCAGATTCCTCTATTTCTGTCTTTTAACGTCACGCATACAATATTTTTTTCGCTGTATCGATCTTTGCAGGTCCTTAACTTCTTCTCAAGCTTCTTTGTTAACCTTCAAGTTTATGTCCCTATGTTAGCACCGACAGCACACAATGATTGTGCACTTTCCTTTTTAACGGCATTGGTAAGCTTCCAGTCAGGATTTGCTAATACCTCCCATATGCACTCCAAGTCCGCTTTATTTTCCTTTAATATTCTTCTGCAGGCTTAATTTTTAGTTGCGCGGTCATAGCGCATCTACATTATCTACGACAGACATGTCTATGCGAAACTGAAACTGCACTTGAGTCTTGATATGGCGAATTATTTACAGATTGCGATCTGCTGGCGTAGTGTAGTGATAATGTACTGGGCTTGGATCAATAGGTCAGACGACTGAATACGGGTAGTGGCATATTTCCTTTAATTTTATTGCTTTAAAGGCTCTTTCTTGCTTTACGTATCAAAAAAGATATATGCGTCCGTCAGACACCGCGTATTTCTGGCTCTAGAGCTGGTTTTCGCTCCAGTACCTAGCGCCTCCCAGTATGCCACGCCTGCTCAATGCTCCAGCATCGTGCGCGCGACACTGTGGCCCTAATCTGGCACGACACTGGATACTGCGTTTTGCACTAGAGCCAACATGACATAACACATCCACCAAAACATCTCAGGTTTCTCTAGTGAGTGTGCTGGTGAAAAGCAGACCAGTGAGCTTTCCAGCAGGGTTAAACAGATTTTTGTGTTAGTAATGCATTTAACGATAAGAACAGTGCGCAATGATAGCGGTAATCCTGCGTTTACCTCCAAAGTTTCAGTTTACAATCCCTGCACTGCTGAAAAGAAGAAGGGCCACGTATTTCATATCACAAAGACACATTTCGCCCACGTTATGCCTGCAAACTTTCCATAACTCGGCACTCGCAAAAGGAGAACTAAAGTACAACGCAAGGTTTTAGGCACATTGTTAACCAAGCAATGACAAATTCATCACGTTTATAAAGGCCAAATACTGTCTTTCCAACGCTTGGTCTACCGGAAAGCTCCTTGGAGTGGCGATTTATTCGCAAGCCGTAATTCACGAAAGTGAGGAGTTCATATTCGGGTAAACGGGTATAGCCGGTCCGATATGTACGCCTTTCTATTTTTGGTCTTCCCAATTATTCAGCTGTTGAGTTCTAACGCTCACCATACGCACTCATCGTACCGTACCCGCCCTTGTGAAAAATTCGCTATGGTATCGGCTACAACTCCGAGGGCACTGGATTGAATCCTGGCCGCGGCTGCCGCTCGATGGCGGTGAAATGCAAAAGCGTCCGTGTACCATACAACGGGTGCACGTTGAAAAACCCCAGGTGGTCATGATTACTACGGATTCCCTCACTACGGCCTGAACTCATAGTCAAGTCGTGGTTATAGCAAGTAAAGCCCCGGAATTTATGGTTTAGATTATGGCATTTATTATTCATTTATAATTATGAATTTATGACAGTTAGATATGGTAAGTTCATTTACTGATACGAATGCGGGTGTCAAAAACACAACTTGCTCAGAGAAAGGGCAGAAACCACGAGGTTAAAGCCAATTCTAATCGTCGTAAACAATGGGGAAATTTGCTTTTCGGAGAGAACAACACAAAGCGTTTGTGCCTCCGCGCAATTAACCGCGCATATGTCCTGTGCCAGCACTGACCTCCACCGCTTTGTTATGCTTACCAGGCCTATAGCCAATTTTGGCCGCCTGTCTGTAGCTTTTGAACAATAAGTCGTCCTCGAGAAATAATTTTTTGAGGCAAACATTTTTTTAACCTTGAATTCGATACAATTTCGCTAATAGATGCGCCACATCGGTAGAAAAAAATGGTCGCTCGCTAAATATTCGTCGCTAAACCAACCAAAAATTAGGTAAATCTAGCGAAAAAATTGTTGAAATAGAAACATTGTGTTTCAGTTAAGCTTCGTGTTAACTGTATTGCGCGTTGCGCATTAGGTCTCCATAATTTGTTGTTATCTTTTTTTTTGTGGTTGTTGCGGTTGGAACAGTAACTACACCGATGATCCTTTTTTTCGAACTTCTGCGTTAACAGGCATTCTCTCTATTTATTATTTTCAATGGCTATGTCCATTGTTCTGTGGAGCTATAACTAATATTTCTTTGATAGTCTATAAATTTCGAAAGGAGCGGTGCGCGTTCAGATTCTTGCGGGTTCAGCGTATTGGAAAAGTTCCCGCTCACGTCTGTGTGCTACTGCCTAGTAGGGCTCTTATAAGCCTAGTGATGTTGCTGATTCAACTTTTAGCGCTCGTGTTTAAAGTCCAGCTTTTGTTGCCTTTTTCTTCAGCTTTTCAACGTTCGCTGTATTCCGCGAGGCTTCGTAAGGTGGTTCAATGTATGTTGAAGGTTTGTCTGAAGAGGTCGGCAGATTCGAAAGTCGACGTGAGAAAGGAAGCATCATTTCGTTTACTTGAATAAAGAAAAAATTAAAAGTGTCTCTCGTGGCTAGATTCGAACCAGCGCATTCGCCGGATGATCTACACATTAGGTCACCGACATTTGGATCAAAGCTTCCTCTGCCTATCTTCCCGGGTTTGAGGTGTTTGCCGTCTGCTTGACCGGTCACTATCTCTGCGGATACGTTTGCGCCCATACATATATGCACGCAGCATGAAATGCATGAGAGGCACCACAACAAGTTTAGTACGTGGCTTAACAGGAACAGTTAGTATCTTTTATAACAGAACAAAACGAGAAACCGAATTCTTTATGTGATATCAAACGTGATATCCTAAAAGGCGATACAGTTCATATGCAGTTCATATGCGCCCGCATTTATCGGAAGTTTTTCGAATGTTACCGAAGGTTTTACCTGCTGTATCTTGTCACCGAAGCTTGTATATTATTATTGCACGTACAACGCTAATTGTGTAGAACTTTCTGGAAGACACGCAGGCACCAGTGTTTATTCTGGAACGTTCGATGCCCCATGCAAAAAACCGATGCGCTTTACCGGCACATCGGATTTCGACGATCGCCGACCGTATTCGCCGCTATCGCGGTACTTTGTGTGCAACTTGCTTTTGTGCGCACAAGTTCTCCCGTTAAAAGATAGTTTGGTCATGCACACATTGGTCAATGTATTATTCACCGTCATTGCTACGTGACAATATTGTATGATGTCTGTTACGGGATTTTATATGACTTGTTCATTCTAACCGATACACCATTGTGACGCGGAGGATTTGATTACTTAAACAGACCGCCATTTTAACTTAACGAAATCGATAGCATCACCAGGACTCCAAGCACTTTGAAAACTCTAGACCAAGCATAAATGTTTATGCATGCTGGCGTATGAACTCGCCGTTCAATAAGTCATCGTTTGGTCTGTCCTCGCGTAAATTTCACAATGAAGTCTGTCGGATAGCAAGAGTCATTATTATGCAATAAAGTAATCCCCAAATCACCTCGTACAATGTTTAAGCGTGTGGAGCATACGTGTTTGAAGCACTGTTCAGAATGAAATGGAAATGTGTGGAGAAACAGTGTTCCAGGCAATCAGGATAAGTTTACTGGAACACATTTCTACGTAACCAATACGTTTTCTCAAGCATGCGCATAAAACAGATAAAAATGTAAATGAAAAAAACTCAACGGCGTGGGGTGTAATTCGATATGCTTCGTCTGCTTTTATTGGTTTTTCTGGCTACGCTAGTTTAATTTAGGTAGAGAAAGGAAACCTTTCCATTGAATGTATGGAAACTAAATGAATGACATAACAGTATAGTATAATATAGTGCAACTTTTGTTGGCGCGAGATGTTCAGCACACCAGGAATACCTCAACAGCGAAACTACACCTATATACATTCAAAGCAGGGCACAAGTAGGCCATAACAAGCACACATGTATGCCTTTCTTTCGTCTCTTTGTTAAAGTGTGCGCTTGTTAAAACCTGCGATAGTGCATTACATGGCGTAGTGAAGTCTAATGAAATATTTTTAAACATATCTTTTCATTTGGACGAATAGCATTACGCAAATAAAATGGCGCGTGGTACAAAACAGATAAGAACAGTCGGTCAAAAAACATCAACAAAAGTATAGTACTTTCTGACTTTATCAGTGAGAATCGATAATCACCGAAAAAAATTGGAACGCTGAAAAAATTGGTAACGACACTTATGCATGAGCTGCACGAAAACTAATTGTCATCATGGCGAAAACCGACAGGTCTCATGGGCGCTGTTTTAATGGGGCACTAAACTGGTAGATGAAATCTGGAAGCAAGAGGCATTACAAGTCACCAACAGTTGCGAAAATTGGCGGATCGGGAATAGGTGTTAAGTGGAGCTTTCGGTGATGCTTGCGGAAATGGCAAATTATGTGCAAACGGGACCCTTATGACTGAAATGCTGCTAAAGGTTATGCATGTGTAGTGTTATATTATCCATGAAGATTTTATGACCAAACAGCTATTTAATGTTGAAGTCTGCGTTACACAGTCAAGCAAGTTCAATAAGGTAAACGTAATAACGCAAATTTTCAGGTACCGGCGAGCCGTGTATTTACAGGGTACATAAATGCATATTAGAAAGAGAGAGAAAGAAAATGCAAAGAGGCTAATCAGCGGCCAGGTCCTGTTTTGCTACCCTGCACTGGGGTGGCGTATGCTCGTAACTTCTGTGCTTCTCGGTTGTCGGCTAATTTATTGTTTGCCTCTTGCGAAGAGTAGTGGTTATTGAAGGCCATGAGATACCAACGCTATAATGATGATGGAACGAATACAATGAAAGTTCCATGGCCTGAAAACAGCAGACGACGGCCGCCGAGAGAACGCAGCTGCTTGACAATGACGGTATGCTGACGACTAGAAAATTACGAAGGTAAAACGAACTCTCGCGAAGAAGCAATGACGACCAAGGAGAGACGAGGCGATGGGATGGCGACTGTCGCTGAAATTAATTGAGACAGCAGCGTTCGATGCTAATGATATCAAATATATCTTTCATTTATTCCTTTTGTAGTCCACTTCATTTAGTTTCCAGAGTCTTTCTTGTTTCACTTCTTAACCGGTCCCATGAGCCTCAATAACTTCCGGGCCACGAAAAATTTTTCTTCTCATCAGTGGAAGCAACATCCAAGGGTGTCAAGATGTTGCTCAGGTTTGCGAAAGAGTTTTCCTTTGGATCATAAAAGAGGGTGCTGGGCGTCTTCCCCTCTGCCCCACGGTATACTTCCAGCCAGCATTCAGAAGGACCGAAGAGTGGTTGCAGAGGTTAAAATGATATCCCATCGTTCAACTGTCGTTTCTTGCTCTCTTGTGTTGCTTTGCTCTCTATGTACTTTTAGGTATTTTCTGTTCCACCTTATCTACCGATCATTTCTCAATCTTTGGTGTGTTTCTCCACAGTACTTATTTGCTCACTTTCTTTTCAAATTCGGTACTATTTTTCAGCCTATGTTTTTCACCTATTATATCAGCTGATACTCTAGGCAAGTGCTCATGCAGTTCACTATACACATCGGTCAACACTGTCTTAATAAGGATTTATTAAACTTCCGTTGTGATTGTTTGCATTCCTTATTTGACAAAAGTCTCTACCAATAATTTTACTCATTTCTGATTTCATTCTTGTTACTGTTATTTCGTAGAAGCCTCCCGACCAAGGTTCTCGTTCGATGATATACATCAATTTGATTTGATGTCCGTGGCGTTCTCTTGGAGATTTCTTCCTCTAGTTCCCCCACCGTACGCACCATTTTAATCACGCAACATTTTCACAGAAATACTATGACGTAATAAACACATGGTACATACAGTTTACAAGGTAAACGTCTCCAAAGATATGTAGATAAATGTCTCAGAAATACAAACGACACTGTTACCTAGTGACAAAGTGTCTAGTAGAAACAGTCAGCATAATGTAAACATAAACATAAACAACATAAACAAAACAGCCAACATAACGTAATTCACAAATACATGCATATATACAGCGACAATGAAATGAAAGGAACAATAAAAGCGTTAATAACGTCCAACAATGCCGCTGTCTTGAAGAAAAGTCTTTAGTGCTCTTAAAGCACTCTTCTGCAAAGACGTTGTTGACCAAGGACCCAAAACTTTTTTTTAAACTGAAAGGTCTGCGGTCTAATTTATTTAAGGTTGATTTAAGTCGGCGTCTTGGTGTGTGGTGACGTGGGCAATCTAGAAGGAAGTACTATATATGTTCGTCTACAAATCCACACTCACATTCGGCGGTTTGCGCACGGCCAATTCTGTGTAAGAAATGCTTTGTGTAGGCAGTGCCTAGCCTTAATCGATGAGTAAGGGTTTCTATAGTTCTGTCTAATGATAATGCAAATTTCAATTCAATGAACGGATCAACAAGGTATAAGTCCGAGCTCTTGGAATTCTGGGCAAACCAAGTGCTTCTACACATTTTGAAAGACGTTGTCCTTATAATGCAACGTAACTCATTCTTTGATATTGGGAGCGGAACCACGTCATCTTTCAGGTGTGCTTGTCGTGCTGCTTCATCGGCTGCTGTGTTGCCAGGAATGTTAAGATGTCCTGGTATCCACTGAAATGCTATTACATGTTTCGCTGCGCTTGCCTTTGTGAGTTTTTTAAGTGTCTCGTACATTATACTATCACTGAATGTTTTCCCTTTTATGCTGTAGAGTGATGTTAGAGCCGCCTGTGAATCGCCGAAAATTACCCATTTTTGCGCATTTCCTACTGACAATATAAGTTTTATAGCACATAGCATTGCGAACAGTTCAGCCGTTGTGGACGAAGTCGCACGAGATGATTCTTCTTTGTTGAGGTGCGGTTTAATGAATGATGAAGTTGAAGAGGTTAATGTGCTGGAGCCGTCT
Source organism: Dermacentor variabilis (assembly GCF_050947875.1). Taxonomy (NCBI): domain Eukaryota; kingdom Metazoa; phylum Arthropoda; class Arachnida; order Ixodida; family Ixodidae; genus Dermacentor; species Dermacentor variabilis. The sequence goes on along the minus strand of NC_134578.1, from coordinate 111,892,694 downwards.
GTATAGACGTGTGTGTATCCTGAATACCGCATGTATATCTGGTAAAGTGCTAGCTGTTGATCACATACTGCCAAGAAATGAATTTTGGAACTCTGACGTCGAATATCCTCCATGGCTGCTTACACTTCCAAAAATCGAATTGTCAGTAGACGGGATATTCAGAAAAAGAGACATATTCATTCTTTTCGTTTTATTTCTTGCACTCCGCGTATATTTTGTACCCTCAGTCTTGTTTTTTGTCTTGATGTCCGCTCCCATGCGTTTCAAACACGACATTTGAATGACGCCCGTGAAAAGATGATGACTGAGTGACGACGACAGACTGACGACGCCGAAGCGACGATGGCAGGACCACCACTACACAACGACCACAGCTACATGGCGATTACGCTAAGCTGACGCTGCATGATTACAAAAGTGTCACCATGGCAGGTCATGAATGACATGAAGAATGCTGTCAATAATGACAATAATAAAGGGTTAAAAAGTGGTATGAACGCAATCTAATGGCCACGACTGATAGAGGACATCAGAGTAACTACCACTACATAACCACGATCACTATATAACCAGGACGGGAGTGACGAGTGCATAGTGAAGAACGCGGAATGGTGGGGATGTAACCACGAAGGCTGGACGACCTCGGCATGACCACAACGCAATGTACACAGCAGCGTGACGTTAAGGCATTCCGATCAATTCACGATGACGTGAAGTCGACAGAATTATAATGGCGTGACAAGGACGAGCTGACGAAGATTGCAAGTGAACAAAATACGACAAATAAAAGATAACGTTAGAATGACCACAATTGAGTGATGACATCCGATATCTAGCATCCACTATACCTGGACCGACGTTGGTTCTATACAAGAAAAGTCGAAACTTACCTATCAAGAAAGTTCTCAGGCATGGCGACACATTCTCTCCAATGCTATTCACTGCATGCTTATAAGTATTCCAGTTTAAGAGTGACGATCAACGGCGAATATCTCAGCAACGCTCGGCTTGCAGATGACATTGTCTCATTCTGAAACACTGATTACAAATTACAACAAATGATTGATGACCTTATTCGGCAAAGTGTAAGAGTGGGTTTGAAGAATAATATGCGGAACACAATCTTCAATACCCTGGCAAGGAAACAAGAATGCAGGATTGCCAGTGAGCCTTTTGAGCCTTTAGAGGAGTACGATTATCTAGGTGAACTACCCACAGGAGACGCTGATCAACAGAAGGAAACTTACACAAGAATAAAAATGGATTGGAGTCCATACGGCAGGCACTACGAAATCCTAATTAGGAGCTTTTAACTGTCGCGAGAAAGAAAAGTGTATAATCACTGGGTTATACCACTGCTGACGTATGCGGCAGATAGTTGGAGGATTACAATGAAGCTCTAGAACAAGTTAAGGACCATGCAAACGACCATCGAACGAAAAATGTTAGGGGAGACGTTGATACAGGAAGAGAGCGGTGTGGATCAGATAGTAAATGGGGTAGCCGATATTCTAGTTGACATTCAGAGAAAAAAATAGAGCTCGGCTGGCCATGAAATGCAGAGGGTAGATAACCGGCGGCCATTAGAGGTGCACTATGGGCACCAAGGGAAGGGAAGTGCAGCCGATGACGTCATAAACTAGGTGAGGTGATGAAGTCAAGAAATTTGCAGCTGCAAGCCGGAATTAGGTAGCGCAAAACACTGGCAATTGGAGATCGCTGGGAGAATGGCCTTCGTTATGCATTGAACCTAAATATAGGCTGCTGCTGCTGCTGATGATGATGATCGTGATACACGGAAGGATAAGGAACGATGTGAACAAAGAGAATGCGAGAAGTTTTATTCTAATGTTGCGCCTAGACCGGAGCTTTTGCTTTCTGATTGACATTGCCTACCATGAAGGTAACGACGTGACAACAAAAGTTTGTTTGCCTGAAATCACGTCAATGCTTGCGCATTTGCACTGATACGAGACGCACCCATGCCAGCTCGCCCTCTGCCGCTATCTCTGCCAACACCTCTTTGGGATGAGTGAGGGGTAGTGGCCAGACTGCCTCAGCTTCAGTACCGCTTCTTTTTACTAATATCAGAAGCGTCCTTAACAGGTGCAACTCACATCAGCAATCGATACGTGTTCCGCTAAAATAATCGCCCCAGCGGAAACATGGCTCACTGCGCATGTCTGCGACGCTAATATCTTTTGCAATGCTCATCGCTTCTCATTCTATCGTTCTGATCGTAGCCGGCAGAAAGGCGGCGGCGTGCTTCTCGCAATTTCCGATGATATACCATCGTCATGTATACACGTGCAGACTGACCTAGAATCAGTATGGTCAGCAATAACATTTAATCATCTGAAAGTTGTAATAGGGGTATGCTACCGTCCACCTTCGTCGTCACCTAACCTTACCAACGATCTTTATGACGCTGTTAACATCGTTGCAACAAGCTTTCTTTCGTCACCGCTGTTCCTACTTGGCGATTTTAATTTACCAAACATAACATGGAATACCGACCTCCCTTTAATATCCGCACTCTCATCTCAAGCTCGCGACTTCTTATATGTGTGTTTCGTATTCTCACTCGTGCAGATGTGCGGTCAGGCAGCTAGAATAACAGCTAACACGGCGAATACACTAGATTTAGCCCTCACTAATCCACCCGACATAGTATCGCCTGTAACGTACCTGCCAGGAATTAGCGACCACTTGCTTCAACAGTTTGATATTAAACCAGACCGTCCGGAAACTAACAAGAAGAAAAAGAATACGAGACTACTACAGAGCAAATTATCAGGCCATAACTAATGCACTGTCTTTTCTTATCGGCGTTTTCCTTGAGAGCTTTGAACACCGTAGTGTACAAACTAACTGGCACGTGTTCACAGCTATGGTCACCCATCTAACTGAACAGTACATTCCTCAACGCACCACGGCAACTCACACAAACTCTCCGTGGTACAGTAACCACATCAAGTGTTTATCAAATAAAAAGAAGAGCCTCTACTGCATTGAAAAGCTTTCACCAACAATTGAACGCTGGACATCATATAGTACGGCGTCAAACGCATATGTGCAATCGCTCAAAGACGCCAAAAAGCACTTCCGTTCACATGTTCTCCCTTCAATGCTCGCCACCCATGTTAAAAAAGTTTTGTCGTTCAATTATTCTTCCGATTGAAAACAGCCTTGGCTTAACTGACTCTTCCGGAGTTCCAATTCGCTACGACCGTTCTGTCACAATACTACACCATACATTTTCAGAAAGTTTCACAGCCACATCTAGCGAACATATGCCAAGTACACAGCACTTGAACTATGTTAACATGGCCTCCATAATTGTTACTCAATCCGGTATGAGCAAGCTTATTGATGGACTATCCATTCATTCTGCCACAGAGAGAGCAAGGCCGGCAAACACAAGATGTGCCTCGCTCAGTACCTCCGCGCCCGTCAAAGAATGAAGCGTCATCCAACGTGCGTCCAACCTCTTCGGCTGCAGACTGGCCTTAGCTACCACAAAGGGCTTCCGGTAGAGATACTCCTTCGGCACTCCCCAAGAGCCGGGAGGGTAATGAAAGGTTTCGAAATGAAAAGGTGATAGACATGCTTAAAGAGCTATAAACGCTATGCGTAAATTTCTCTCTGGACTGCCAACGCCTACTGCACTATCTATCGTGAGGGCGTTAAATGCTATGGAGCCGCTATTAGCGGCTCTAAAATAAGGGGGCCAGTCATGGCTCTCACGATAAAACACTGGACATTAAACCAGAAGATGCATCACTCTGTTATTATGCCATGGAATGCTCGAGGTCTATGTGGCCGCATGTCTGACTTTCGGCAACCGGTTTTCAAATACCGCTTTCAAGTGATCGTGATGCGCGAGCCAAATCTCACGTCGGAATTTCGCCTTTCAGGATACGTTAAGCTCCACTCACGTGAAGATGGACACAAGAGCAAAGTGCTAATGTGCATACGCAGTGACATGACGTTTGTTCGGCACACGATGACTCCACATGACAGCAATGAATATGTGTGTGTGACAGTAAAACATGAACTACCTGTATTTTCGATCATCGGCGCCTGCATACCTCCTAGACAAAGACTTGACCTCTCCTACCTATCCACTGTGTTACAAGGTTCCGCAGACCCTAATTTTGTTCCTGGAGACATAAATGTTCATCATCCTTACTGGGGAAGGGCCGCAATGAACTGTCAGTGTAGGAAATTGATGGACTTCAAAGACACTAAAGGTATGACTGTCATCTACAATGGGCCTCCAACTTACATCCGCGGCACTACCTATGGAAGTTGCCTAAACCTCACTATCGTATCTCAGAGCCTCCTGCCCTCAGTCAGCTGGTGCTTGGACATAGAAACGCATGGGAGCAATCATATACCAATATATGTGCCGACGAACTAGTTTGTGCAATCGACTGCATCTGCAGTACGTTGCACTGATTGGCCCACATTCTCTACAAGGGTCGAAGAGTATTGCGAAGACATCACTTCACCATCTGAAATAGAATACATAATTGTATCTTCAGTGCAGAAGACAACTAAGTTTATCAGTGCACCTACATCAAGAACGGCGATTGATATTGAATATGAATGGCGTCGCGCGATGCGTCGTAGGACGGAAAGGATGGTTAGGCGAACTCAATCGTCATTAAACCTTGTCTTATGTGTACGATCTCAACGAAAAATAAGGCGCCACCTTTAAAAAATGGGAAAACAACGGTGGTGGACCATCTGTTCGTCTCTGGATCTTCGAAAGCCACTTTCTAGGATCTGGGAAGCAAAAAACATCTTTTCCGTGGTCTAGCACTTCACCAATCTCTGACGGAAGTGCACTTTGCCGGAGACTTCTGGAAGAGAGTCACCCGTACCAATATTTCAACATGTCCAACATTGGATCGACCCGTGCCACCTCCTAAAGATGCACGTCTTGACCTTCCTTTCACGATGCCGGAATTGGAAGCTGCACTTGCTGCTTCGATACGATCATCTGCACCTGGACCTGACGGTATTTCACACACTGCGTTGTGCTGCCTTGGTATGGAAGGTCGAAAAGTCCTGCTGTCGTACTATAACGCCACGTGGTCCTCCTGTGCAGTCCCGAAGCAGTGGAAAACCAGCCGTTTTGTTGTCCTCTTAAAGGCAGGAAAATCGCCTTACGATATGTCATCTTACCAGCCAGTAGCATTAGCTAGTTGAGCCGGCAAGGTGATGGAACGGATGGTGCTCACTAGATTAGAATGGTTCATGGAAAAGAATTAGCTTTATGCGAATTTAGACGGATTTAGACGTGGATTTAACCAAATTTAGACGTGGACGGTCTGCAATAGATGGGGCCATTCATCTCGTGTCCACGATCGAGCACGGAAAAAGGCGACACCGACCTGTAGGATCAGTTTTCTTAGACATAAATGCAGCCTATGACAATGCACTGCACGTAACCATTCTTGATTCTCTAAGTAATTTGGTCATCGGCGGCCGTCTCTACATGTGGATTGAAAATTACCTGGATGGTTGCACATTCTTCATGTCCACGAATGATGGCGAAACGAGAAGACACGCTGTGGTCCGTGGAGTGCCTCAAGGAGAAGTACTCAGCCCGACTCTTTTCAATGTTGCCCTAATTGGCCTTGTGGAAATGATTCCTGATACAGTACGCATCAGTACCTACGCTGACGGCATGTGCATATGGGCGTCGTCAGTCACGCGATCGCAAATTTGTGCAAGATTGCAGCGAGCTGTTTTTTAACGCCACAGTACCTGCAGTAGCAAGGACTGCAACTGCCCCAGATAAGTGCGCTGCGATAGCGTTCACACAGAAGCTTGTGTGTTGGTATCCAATTATGATCAATGGCAATGTCATCCCACAAGTGACCCACCGCAGATTCCTCGGCGTTTCATTGACCGCGGTGTTTCATGGTCGAAGCAAGTGGTAATGCTAAAGAAAAAGATTAACTGCGCTCGCTCCAGTTTTTCGCTTTCCGGCCGGTATGAAGTGGGGTAGATCTGAGCATTCGCTACTCCTGCTGTACCAGCTCTCGTGTCGGCTACATTGGGTATAGCCTGTCAGTTTTATCAAATATCAGCCGGTCATATTTGCCTACGCTGGAAAGTGCCCAGGGGCAGATGCTGAAAACATGTCTTGGTGTTCCACGTTGCACCTCAACCTACGGAATAATGGAGAAGGCTAGCGTCACCCCTTTCCTTGTCTATCTACGATGCGAACCTCTTCGAGTATTCTTGCAACGGCTGTGCCGTCATGGACGCCACCCCTTATCGACACGTCCCGACATATGGCCGGACTCCACATTTTCAAGAGCCATTAAATGCCAAGAATCTTCCATACCATCATACTTTGCCCCTGCTGGCCTTCCACGTATGCCCCATGGGTAATGCCCAAAATACGGTTGTGTCTATCTATTCCTGGAATTTCTAAAAAAATCGCGAACGCCTACCGTCGGCCTCAGACATTTAACACTTTAATATATGTCGAAAGAATGTGACTCCTCGGTGAATGTGTATACAGACGGATCGGTCTCGTCGTGTTCGTCTGGTGCGGCTTTCGTCGTGACTGCGCATCAAGTCATTCGACGGTTTCGTCTGTGTAACAAGACGACTACAACATCTGCGGAACTAGTGCCAATCTGGGAGGCCGTTCAATATATTTCGCGACAGCCTCCTCAAGTATGGACAGTCTTCAGTGATGCAAAATCGGCTCTGCAACTACCTAGAATGGTGTTGAAAGAAAGTGCTTACAGAGTGTTGGCTCTTCAAAATGACGAGCTCTACACTTTAACGCAAAGACAACGGCCACCAGATCACATTTCAGTGTATTCCAAGTCACTGTGACATACACAGCAACGAACTGGCCGATGCCGAAGCGAAGAAAGCAATGAAATAACCAGAGTCATTGCTTCAACGCAGCTGTGCCAGTCTTCTGCACAGACTAAGACTGGGGGTAACGTTTACGCGCGGACACGTGGACCTCATGCGACGCGCTGAGTCTCCAGACTGTGAGTTGTGCAATGTGAATGAGACTACAGGTCATGTGCTCTTTGCGACTCCCCTAAGTACGTGAAAGAGCGTCAAAAGCTGAACAATGACCTTACGTGTCTCGACAACCCACGGTTGTCGAGGACGTTATTTTAGGCTCTTGGCAGGACGCTCAATCGAGTTTCTAGGTCATCCAGTCGTTACTGAACTTTTTAAAAAGAACGGGAACGGGCTTATGTAGGAACTTTGATTTTTAGGAAAAATAATTCTATTTAGAAAATTGCAGAGCGGTATGCAAAGCGTCCGAATAAACAGTTTCTGTCTTCCTATATATATATATATATATATATATATATATATATATATATATATATATATATACCCGCCGTGGTTCCCCAGTGGCTATGGTGTTAGGCTGCTGAGCAGGCCGCAGTTCGATGGGGGCAAAATGCGAAAACACCCGTGTACTTAGATTTAGGTGCACTTTAAAGAACCCCAGGTGGTCGAAATTTCCGAAGTCCTCCACTACGGCGTGCCTCATAATCAGAAAGTGGTTTTGGCACGTAAAATCCCATAATTTAATTTTCTTAATATATATATATATATATATATATATATTGTGTGTTAGTGTACTTTAGCTTACTGATGATGCCCGCGAACTGCAAAACTAGTGACATGCCCGCGCGCGTCGTGATTGCGCTGCTCCCCAACGTTCCGCGCACAAGCAGCCACAGGCGCGCTGCCGCTTAAAAAAACGACAGGGTAACCACGTAGGCATCGGCTGTGCCGTGTACGCCAGCGTTGTGCTCCCCTCGCGAAAGTTCGTTACAATGATAAGCAGACGCAGCGGTTATTGCTTGTGCTGCCGGAAGCAACAGGTCCGTTATTTCGCGATAGCTGTAAGCAAATTGAACCATCCCTAAATAAAAAAAAACTCAGTTTTCAGAAGGCGGAAAATGGTGGAATAAGAGTATCATTAATGACCAGACGCAGTCTCTCATTGAATTTACGTTTTTTTTTCATGCACTTTCACAGCAAGCGCTCGAAGGAGTCACCTTCGGCAGCGATACAACACTGGGACCTTCTGAGAACGCTTGCTGTCGCTGCCTTGAGCACCATCAGTGAAATGCTATGGCAGACTTCAATTATCTTCTCCTGCAAGGCTTCTGGAGTCGTCGTTTCCGTCATATATACGTGATCCTTAATATAGCCCCAGAAGAAAAAGTCAAGAGGGCTGAGTTCGGATGACATTGCCGGCCACAGCACAGGCCCATTTGTCCCTATCCATTTCCCTGGGAAAGTAACATCAAGGCTTGCTCGTGCTTGACTGTCGTGCTTGACTGGCCCGGTCGTGCTGACACCAGATTGCGTCACGCTGGGCTAGTGGCATGTTGCAGCAGAAGTCTTCAACCTGCCCTTTGAGGTACTGACATACCTCTTGCCCGTCAGAGTGGTTTAAAAACATTGGGCCAATGACTGTGCTGTCATATGTTCCGCACCAAACGTTAGAAGACCACTGATATTGGTGGCGGCATATTCCTATCCAGTGGGGATTTTCCTCACTTCTATAGTGGGCGTTGTGGATATTTACTTGGCAATTTCAGGAAAAGTTCATCTCATCAGTCCGGATACCTTGGTGAGAAAGTCAGAATCCTGCTCCTCCTGAATCAAAATCTAATTCGCGAAGTTGACTCACTTTTGAAGATCCGTTGACTCCAGGCATTGATGCAACTGCAGGTGATAAGGGTGCAGTCCAGCTGTTCTCAGTACCATCCAGGAAGTTGAGTTTACACACCGAGCTGTGCGCGTGCTAGCGTGTGGATTAACTGCCATGAAAAGCAAAAGGTTGGAGCAAACCTCATTATTTATGACTGAAGCTCTCTGGCACTTTCTTGTGAAGCTGCCGGTTTACTTCAGCGACTCGTAGGTGTTGAATATTGCCATCAAGTTCAGTCGCGTACCTGGGGGCCAGCTTCGAAATATTCTTGCAGCCTGCCGTCTCTGTCTGCTTGCAGCTACTAGTGCAAGGATCATCTTTGCTTTTTCCTCTTTGGAAAAAGGCATCACAAAATTCCTCGCGCTTTAGCGGCCGAGGCACGATAGTCTGTTTATCGCTGTCTGAAATTACCACCTACCACTACAACCACGTCCATCAGTCGCTTTACACAGCACAGGAGATAACGGTTGCTAGCTTAAATCGAACAACCAACGCTTTCGTCGCTGCTCTGTCGCTTTTTAAGTGCCAGCTAGTGCACCTATGGCTGTTTCTGCGCGGAAAGCTCGGGAGCAGCGCAATCATGACACGCAAGCGGGCATGTCACGTTGTGTTTTTTGTATTTCGCGGAAATCCGCAGTGAGCTGAAACGCACCACACTTAGAAAGACAGAAAGACAGAAACTGTTTATTTGGACGATTTCAAAGCGCTCTGAAACTCTAATTGGAATTTTTTCCTAGATTAGTTGCTTCAGAAGTAAGTTAATTAATCTTGACTAGTTATCTAATTAAACAAAATACGAAAATAGCGACACAGTGCATACAAAAGGCAGCAACATGCATTTGGCCACGTCGTCTGAGAGTGCACCAGCATATTTTTAAACTCTGGCTAAAGTTAGCTCAAACACCCTGTATAATGCGTCAAACAAGGCAAATAAACATGTTGCACAATCACACATTCACATATCACAGAATCCTAAGGCCCGCACCACCCCTCACCACCCCTTGCGTGCGGCGGAAGGCGGCGCGCTTCCTTCCCGCTTTTCTCCGTTGCGCACGCAAGACTTAACCACCATCGTCGTTTTCGCCCTCCACCCACGCTCGCTACGCTTTCACTCGCACATACAGCATGCGGCACGCGCTGACGATGTTATCGCCCTCGGATTTCATACGAAACATGATGGCGACGACAGGAATGCGGCTTGTGTGTCCACCTAATTGCTATCGCAATATTACTCGAAGAGTATCCGGCAAGTAAAGAGTCCCATGGCCCATTACTTTTCGCAAAAGCAGTAACAAAATCGAACTTTCAGCATGCGACCATTCGCTGCCCGGCAACAATGTCTTTTGTGTATGTGTGTGTGTGAAGGGGGGGGGGGAGGGCTCCGTAATCAAGAAACGCAAAGGAAAGCATCTTGGCCACAATCGAATGCCTACTTGGGGCACCTAATGTAGCTACCTAAGAAATATCCGCGAAAAGTTGAGACGCTTGGTCCACAGAGAACCATATACATGCTGTTCGTTATCTTACACTGGCGAGATAAGACTTTCCGTAGACGTTGCGATAAGATCTAAACGATGGTGATGCCCTCACGCGAACGCGTCTCAATCTGTCGAGTCACCACAACGGTGACGGCGAGCGACCATTGCTTCGTTTTCTCGTCTGCTAGTCAGAAAGCGTCCGAAACTCTCCGAGGCCAAAATCCGCTCGGCCAGAGAAAAACGAACGCGGACCGCAGAGCGCCGCGCGGTTGTGAGGGCAACACATGAAAAACGCATGACCTTTGGCTGCCTCTGGTAGCCCGCGGGTAGCGAGAACAAAAAATTGGAGAGGCTCAATGTGTCCTCGCGAATGAAATTCAAAGTAGAACAAATAAATAAGAACGCAGTTACCTTTGCTGGTTTAAGTGTCTTGACATGGTTGCTTTAGCGCAGGTGAAGAAGATGATCATATTGTTTTCTGCGACATGATGGCAAATATGAACTATTACAACGCTTCGTCTCATCGGATCGCGCTGCGTGCTTTGCCAACATGTCTGATAGTGTATTGATTTGGCTTGTTTCATTGTGTGGTCCGATGTACGACTTTAGGAAAGTAAATGCAGCTTTGGTATCAAATGTTACTAAGAACATTAAACTGAAAAGGTCCGGAATTGAAAATGTAAAGCATGACCTTGGAGATGTCAATTCATGTTTCGTATCAAAAAATTATGTGATCTTTATACCTCTAAAATTTCCTAATTGAAAACCATGCGCTCAAAGATTCTGCGGCCTCTGCGAGATGCCGCGGCGGGCCCGCGCGCCCTCAAAGCGCCTTTGCAACTTTGTGCTCGGATGGGTATCTTTGTGTTATGTGACTCCAGGTGCATGGGCGTCGCCACGAAATCCAGCCCGAGTTCCCAATCTTCGCGCCGGAATGTTTTTTTTCGGGCGCGAAAAAGACATTCTGGAGAATATACAGAATGATTTCCGTCGCCGCGGGCTGTTTTGGTTGGCGGTGCATCACAGCACGAAAAATTTTCGGGGGGGGGGGGGCTGAAGCCCCATAAGCCCCCCCCCCTGGCTACGCCCCTGCGTCGTACTACATTGACACGTCATTGGAATCAGGTTCTTAGTGTTTGCATCAATTCTAACCACAGCTGGTCTCTTCATACAAAGAACACAATTGAAAGCACTAATCCCATGCTTGGCTACCTACGTCGCAACTTTTTCAACGTGCCCACTAAGTTGAAGCGTTTGTTATATAAAACTTTATTACGACCCAAACTTGAATACGCGACTCCGGTATGAGGCCCTGCTCATGGAAACGTAATCACTGTCCTCGATATGGTTCAAAGTAACACTGTATGTTTTTTTCTTGCTAACTACAACAGCACAGCGAGTATAACTAACGTGAAATCTAATCTTTGCCTCCTCTCGCTGGCATCTCGCAGAACAGTGTCTCGTATTGCCCTCTTCCACAAGTTGTACTATCATCATACTCAATGAGATCAACTCATCCCCCATTCAATTTATGTAGGCCGTCGCATCGATCATCAGTACAAAGTGGGCATTTTGTCATGCAACACTAAATGTTTCTCACATTCATTCCTGCCGCGAACCTCACGTGACTGGAACCATCTTCCTGCTGAAGTTGTAGGCCTTACTAATTATGAACAGTTTCGTGACGCCATAGCTAATATGCTACCCGCGTGTGATATTTGATTGTTTGATTGATTGTTTGAGTGTTGATTGCGTCGCTGACATTTCTCACACGCAGCTACGTATCTTCGAACGGAGCGAGCGAGCCCTAGCCGGTGGATCCACCGGTGGATCCGGTCGTAGGTACGTGACACACCCAGGTGACCGGCAGTGGGGAGGTCTTGAAGTTCGTGGAGAGCAGCCAAATGAAGGTGTTTAGGGATCACAAGGAGTAATGCAGGGCCGTCGGGGTGAGCGTCATGGCGGTAGAGTATGCCATCTTGAAGTGTGAGTATCCCAGGGGACTGTCGACGAGTGACAATTCTAGGCGGTCAATGATGACACGCAAGAACGGGTCACGGCGCTGCTCGTCGGCGACATGGAGCAGTGGAAAAACAGAGAACACAGGCGTCGGTGTCAGTATCAGACGCAGAGGTCGCGTCTTCGACTGGGTAGCGAGAGAGGCAACCTGCATCCTGGTGTTGGGGTCCCGACTTCTAAGTCATGGTGTAAGGATATTCTTGTAATCGGAGGGCCCAAAGACCGAGCCGGCCAGTGGGATCCTTGAGCGACGAAGGCCAATGGAGCGCATGATGGTCCGTGATTGCTGAGAAGGGCTTGCCATATAAATATGGGCCTAACTGTGAAACAGCCCAGACGAGAGCAAGACATTCGTGCTCCGTAATTGAGTAGTTGAGCTCTGCAGTTGTCAGGAGCCACCTTGCGTAGGCTATTAGGCGGTCGTGTCCGTGTTGGCGTTTCGATAAGACGGCGCCGATCCCATAACCACTGGCATGGTTTCGGACCTCTGTAGGTGCGGACAGGTCAAAGTGGACCAAGACCGGTAGATTGGTGAGAATCGTGATAAGGCGCGAAAATGTGGCAGCCTGAGGGCCCTTACAAAAATGACTTTAGACTGTCTATAGAAAGTCTATAGACTTTTCATAGACGACCTTTCCTTTCTATAGATTTGGACTTTTGTTGATATAAAGTCTATAGACTGTCTATAGACGAAAGTCGATAAAGTTTCTATTTCTTTTTGTCTATTCGCAGTCTATAGATGGTCTATAGAAAAAAGTCGATAAGGTGTTTGTTTCCTTTTTGTCTGCTTCCCCTCTATAGAATGCCTACAGACGAAAGTCGACACAGTCTCTATCTATTTTTGTCCATACTTTGTCTTTAGACTTTCTATAGACGAAAGTCGATAGGGTTTCTATTTCTTTTTGTCTATTCGCAGTCTATAGACGGTCTATAGAAAAAAGTCGATAAGGTGTTTGTTTCCTTTTTGTCTGCTTCCCCTCTATAGAATGCCTACAGACGAAAGTCGACACAGACTCTATCTATTTTTGTCCATACTTTGTCTTTAGACTTTCTATAGACGAAAGTCGATAGGGTTTCTATTTCTTTTTGTCTATTCGCAGTCTATAGACGGTCTATAGAAAAAAGTCGATAAGGTGTTTGTTTCCTCTTTATCTGCTTCCCCTCTATAGAATACCTACAGACGAAAGTGGATACAGTCTCTATCTATGTTTGTCCATACTTTGTCTATAGACTTTCTATAGACGAAAGTCGACAGGGTTTCTATTTCTTTTTCTCTACTCGCAGTCTATAGACGGTCTATAGAAAAAAGTCGACAAGGTGTTTGTTTCTTTTTTGTCTGCTTCCCCTCTATAGAATACCTACAGGCGAAAGTAGACACAGTCTTTATCTATCTTTGTCCATACTTTGTCTATAGACTTTCTATAGACGAAAGTCGATAGGGTTTCTATTTATTTTTGTCTATTCGCAGTCTATAGACGGTCTATAGAAAAAAGTCGATAAGGTGTTTGTTTCCTTTTTATCTGCTTCCCCTCTATAGAATACCTGCAGACGAAAGTGGATACAGTCTCTATCTATTTTTGTCCATACTTTGTCTATAGACTTTCTATAGACGAAAGTCGATAGGGTTTCTATTTCTTTTTGTCTACTCTCAGTCTATAGACTTTCTATAGACGAAAGTCGATAGGGTTTCTATTTATTTTTGTCTATTCGCAGTCTATAGACGGTCTATAGAAAAAAGTCGATAAGGTGTTTGTGTCTTTTTTGCCTACTTCCCCTTTATGGACTACCTATAGACGAAAGTGGATACAGTCTCTATCTATTTTTGTCCATACTTTGTCTATAGACTTTCTATAGACGAAAGTCGATAGGGTTTCTATTTCTTTTTGTCTACTCGCTGTCTATAGACGGTCTATAGAAAAAGTCGATAAGGTGTTTGTTTCTTTTTCTCCATTTCCCCTCTATGGACTACTTTTAGACGAACGTCGATACAGTGTCTATTTATTTTTGTCCTTATACTTTGTATATAGACTTTCTGTAGACGAAAGTCGATAAGATTTCTATTTCTTTTTGTCTACTCGCAGTCTATAGACGGTCTATAGAAAAAATTCGATAGGGAGTTTGTTTCTTCTTTGTCTACTTCCCCTCTATATGGGCTACCTGTAGACGAAAGCCGATACAGTTTCTATTTATTTTTGTCCATACTTTGTCTGTTGACTCTCTATATTATGGACAATAGTCGACAAGGTTTCTATTTTTTTCTCTACTCCTGGTGTATTGAATGTCTATAGAAGAAAGTCGATAATATGTAATTCCGAGTTCCCATACCCCCCGCCCTCTGCGAACGCGATGATATGGCACTGGTTCATGCACGACGGCACCGCAACCCTGGCGCGGCGGGCAAACCGTGCAGACTGCTAGTCTGCGTTCGGTGCAGCTGCACCGAACGAGGATCGCGGCGGAGCAGGCACCGTCCGAGTCACCAAGGTCTTCCAGGCACCCGAAGGCCCTAAACCTGGCTGCTTCCCGGACGTACACTTCGCGAAGACCAGGTGGTGAAGGTCAGATGGTGAAGATGTGGCAAAGGGGGTGAATAAGTGGCGAAAGCCCGCAGACCAGGTGGTGAATTCACTACCTCTGAGTTGTCGTGGTCTTGCATGTCTATAGATTAACAATAGACAAACATCGTTAATCTGGGCCCAACCCGTGTACGCTGTAACCAAGCGCAGGTACCGGTGGATAATACATAGCTGCATTTGATATAAGCCACTAAAGTTGTATACTGCTGAGATTGCTATAGAGCCTATTTGTAGACTTTAGTATACACATAGTGTATACCTCCGCATTTGTTGACCACATATGATCTACGTAGTCACTCTCGGCAATCCCAAGACAGTCTTCACAGTTGTCGCATCACTTTTGCGGCAGTAGAATAACGGAAGCAAAACGCCGATCCAATTGTTAAAATATATGTTATGAACGCCAGCTTCAGATACAAGTGGATTCGAAACAGGCATCAAGCTAACAGCAAAGACACTCGTAATGTTTGTAGCTGACAACGCGGACTTTGTGAATGTGCCATGAACCGATGTCGCGCATGTGGTGTTCGCGTTGTGTGTCGTCCGATTCTCGGATACTTTTCACATTGTCTTCATATCTCGGCTGCGTCACTAACATCGGGCGACTTTTGTTGCCTAATATCCTGCACTATAAACTCATCAACGTTTCTCATTCACTTAAAATAGGTGCCAAATTCTCTGAGCCCACCCAGTATTTCGCCGGCGGTATGCCTGCGCAGCCACGCATATGAGTACCTCAATGCTGTACTGATTGCTTTGACCTATCATCGGAACAGAAAATTAGCACTAACATACGTGCGGGCATCACATTTAGCGGTACGCTGGAAGATATGCTACAAATACGCTGTATTACTCATCGACGCTGACAATAATGCGTCTAAAACGTCTGAAGGGCCCCGTAACGGCTTTTACAAACAGCGCATTCATGTTAGCGTTCCAGTCTGATACGATAGCCCACAGCGTTTGTCATACAACCTGCCAGCGCATATCCTTCGTCCACGAAAAAAATGCATAACGGAAAAGAAAAGCCACCCGTTCCGGCGCGCATGGCGCATCAGAGAGAGAGAAAGAGACAAAGAAAAAAATGAAGGAGGAAAAGGCGCTCACACTCCTCCGAGCGCGCACGCCCTCCGCGCGGAGCTCCTGCGCATGCTCGGAGTTCTTGCGCATGCGCGGCGGTGCGCCGTCTCAACGAGCGCGCCAGGCACGTAAACGGTTGTGCCGGTGTGCGGTGTCTCCCTCAACGTTGGTGTCTGTGTATGCGTGTCTTCTTTGTGGCATCACAAGTCAACTACATTGAATGGTAAGCTTTATCAAAGACGTTTTGCGTCAATACCTCATGATTATGTGAGCGCATTTCGTAGCGCGAACCGGCTGCACGTAGCGCAGGCGACTCGGGTATAGTGTCGGTTTGTCGTTGACATGGTTTGATAACGCGCTCCTGTTCTCGCTTCTACTATACGGAATGTTTTACGGCGAGCGATCGCTCGTGCTTGTTGATTTTATCATTATAGCTTAGGTGCGTAAAAAAGGAAGTACACCATGTTTTAACTTGATACTGAGCTACCACTAAGCGGATTGTGTGTGTTGGGCAGCCAGTGTGGTAGATCTCATTTAGTGGCGCTCGATCCGGTCGCGATGAATGCTGCGCCGCATGTGTAGTGAAATTCTCGTGCCACGCTTTACGTATATATCTCGAAATTGTGTTAGCATCAAGAATTTTCAAACAGACAGGCATAGTTGAATAACTGCTAGCGTACTAGGATGAAAGGCCGTGTTTGCGGGGCATGCATCAGCAGTGTGTGCGCTGCCGTTTTCGCATAGTTTAAAAGTAGCAGTATTTTTAAGGTTCCTGGCAACCAATCTAAATAATTTTGGGAAGTTACAGCAAGCAAAACACGAGACTTGAAGAAATATCTAGTAGAAATCCATAGATTCACCCAATCTATTTATATGCAACCACAAACGCTTTTGGAGCATGAAACCTGCAATAAGCTTAGTCACTTGCAGCTCCGCAACTTAGCCGAAAAAATTAGAGAACAATAAATTAGTCGCTCCGGGAACACCTTTACACGTTTCAAACTGAAGGCATTGCGTTTGACGGTAGTTGGAAGATTTGTTTTTTGTCTCTTTTTTAAACAATTTAGCAGCAGAAGTTATCTTTCGAGCTATATGAAAAGCGTTAAGCGGCTTCCGATGCTTCGGCGTTCTGTAGTTTACGTGCTCTTAATCACAAGGCAGCTGCTGGCGCAGATTCGCATTGTGCTAATCGTGCATGGTATGAAGCCATTGTCGTGCGTAATAAGTGTTCCGGTTTTCATTACTGTTGCATGTAGCGCCGTCGTCTTGGACAGACTGCATACAATATGCGCTGTACAAAAGAAAAAAAGAGCCAGATTATCAATTTGGTGGTCTTTTCTAAGTAGATAACGCACAGATTATTCAAATAATTCAGTGGGCATTGCATTTGTTCTACCCTTATCAACACACCTAAGAGATCGTAACGTGTTTTAGTTGATAAGTAACCTGATCAGTACGCCCCCATTCATGTGCATTCTACTGAAAGTGTGGCAAATATATTCATCTCGAAGTATGAGAAAAGAGACATTGCAGACTGTTCTAAGCGGAAGTAAATTGCAAATCTTAACGTGATTGTTCAAAACTGCAGTCAGTATGCTGAGCATGTTCGTTCGGCACGGGCATATTGTATTAACACCTGAAAAATGTGCACAGTCCAGCCGGGTATCTTTGTTTCAACAAGTATTATTATAGGAATCGTTTGGGATTCTCGCATTTCCTTTATTTTTATAAGTACACTGTCTGTCACATGAACCTGTCCTAAAACGAAACGTACCGTTGCTGGCACCGGCGACCATTACGGTTGTCTAACTGCTTATCATACTGTAGTATAACGAAACATCATAATGGTACTGATTAATATTCCCATGTAGTCTTTAGTCAGAGGTAAACAAAGTTAACTAGAGGCATAAGTGATGAGAGCAAATTATATTGAAAACTACTACTGAAGCGTAAAAATAACTAATTGTATAACTCATTGTATAGTTTTTCCTCACATTGTTGCATTTGCTTTACGTGTGTCTCTGTGTCTTCCGTGCTGTACTCGTGTGGCCATCAATTACGAACTTGCCGAAGCCCTTGTCAGCTTTATTAATCAAGGGATTCAAGTCAGTTGAATCTAACACTTCATGTCAAGTGACTGACGTGTTATTCGTTTTATCTAAATATTATGGACTGGCAGTACTTGGCAAGCATTAAACCACAATATTTTTTTTATTACACTTAAGCTGCAGGCGTCATAGATTGCCAGAAAATTTTCATGAGAACAACCAGGGAAGGCTTGGAAAAAGATCGGGAAATTTTAAAATGGCCACATAGGTATGCTGTCTTGTTATATGTCATACAAAGTTTCCAGAGAATCTCTGAGTTAAATATATTTTTAAAACGTTTCACCTGATAAAAATTGAAGGAAATTGGTTCCATTTATTGAAAAATAAAAGAAAGTCAAGCTTACTGACAAGGCATTTCTTACTCAGTATGTGTTTTTTTTTGCGTTAACTAAACGTCCTGAACCTCGATAGCCTAGAAAAAAATTTTCATCTTTCAAAGCACCTTAAATAATTTACTGTAATAGAATTCATTCGAACTATACTATCAGTTCTGTTTCCTAGGAGGTGCATATCTGTCGTGCCATGACACAAAGTGCTCGTGTGGTATTTCGGGTGCTCATGTGGTATACCTAACTTGGAAACCTGTTAGCACGCCCAAGAGGCCTCATTACCTGTAACAAATTAAGTGACCATATCGATACAATCAGCTCATCTGCCTTCCGTTGAAGTTATGGCCAATCACCCATTCATTTAAAAGTATGAGAAAGAGATTTAAATGTGTATTAAGCAAAATAAATTACAATCTTAGGCATGATACTGTGAATATTCCAGTCACGTCTTCTGAAAATATCCCTCTGCACGGGCATACTTAACTACCAGCCAAAAAAAAATGTACAGACAGCCCAACTGGGTAACGTTTCAGCAATAAATATAGAGACCATTTGGGATAAGTACAATAATGCATCATATATGAACGTGTCATAAAAGGGAACATACTGTTGCTGGCACGGGCAGCAGTTGTGACTGTTTAATTGTTCACCATACCATGAAATAAAACATTCTATAAAGGTGCTGATTTTTATTGACAAGCAGCCATTAGTCATAGTTAAACCGCATTAAGTATTGACTTCGATGGTTTGAGCAAATATATTAAGCTGCTTAATGAACACACAAAGAATATACACTTGTTATTTTTGCCTCATATTGCTGCATCTACTTATTTGCAGCATACACCTGCAGCACCTTTGGGACTAATGACACAAAGGTCAAGGCCAGCCTGGCGACCACGCTTGCCAAGGAGTAGTGTAAATATTTAATCTGTTTCCATAATAGCATACGACATGAATTTAAGGAATTCATCTATTATATCGAGCAATAAAAACGGTGAATGCATTGCTGGCGCATTTGTTTTATTTTTCGCACTGCATGATTCAGCACTATATAAATTCTTTCTGTTTGTGCAACATATATGAAAGTACAGCTGGTTCAGAAGCATTATTAATCTACTAACGGTAATGCATAAGTGCAGATGAAAAGGAACAGGTGCACATGCATAAATACATTCAAAACTTTTTGCTACCGCATGTAAACAAAAATGTAAACTAACTTGTAGATAGCCGCTATGGAGTTATGGCCTTATACACTCTTTGTAGACTTGTCTATAAGATGTCTGTGTATATAGAGTGGCTATAGATTAAAAAAAAATTCATATTTGTTAAATGTCTGCAGAATGTCATAGAAAAAAAGTGTATCGGACTATAAAGTTCTGTTTTCTGTAGACTGAAGTCTATAGAATGTCTATAGACTATCTATATACATTTGCATATAGACATTCCATAGACTTCAGTCTACAAAAGTAGAACTGTATATATAGTTCTACTTTTGTAGACTGAAGTGTATAAAATGTCTACGGACAAATCTCATCTGTAGACATTCTATAGACTTCAGTCTACAAAAGTAGAACTGTAAGCCTATACACTTGTCCATAGACAGTCTATAGACAGTCTATAGACTCAGACTTCTTATAGACTAGTCTATAAAAAGTGTATGGCCATAAGTCTCTAGACTGTCTATAGGCAGTGTATAGACAGTCTATAGACTCAGACTTTTTATAGACTAGTCTATAAAAAGTGTATGGCCATAAGTCTATAGACCGTCTATAGACAGTCTATAGACTCAGACTTCTTATAGAGTAGTCTATAAAAAGTGTATGGCCATAAGTCTATAGACAGTCTATAGACAATCTATAGACTCAGACTTTTTATAGACTAGTCTATAAAAAGTATGGCCATAAGTCTATAGACTGTCTATAGACTGTGTATAGACAGTCTATAGACTCAGACTTTTTATAGACTAGTCTATAAAAAGTGTATGGCCATAAGTCTATAGACTGTCTATAGACTAGTCTAAAGAAATGTCTATAGACAGTCTATAGACTCAGACTTTTTATAGACTAGTCTATAAAAAGTGTATGGCCATAAGTCTATAGACTGTCTATAGACTAGTCTAAAGAAATGTCTATAGACAGTCTATAGACTTCATAGACAAATGTCTATAGACTGTCTATGGACTTTCTATAAAAATTTTTGTAAGGGGGGAACCCCACGTAAAAGGCACGTCTTTCTTTGTAAGTTCAGTGAGTTCCCTATTGCAAAAACCAGTGCCACTGGGACCCAGTGCGCCGGATTATGGGCCCAGTGCAGCGCGCTGGACGCTGGGGCGCTGGGAAGGCGCTGGGAAGGCGCGGCGTACTGGAAGGCACTGGCTACTCGTGCGAAAAATAGCTCTAGCGCGTTAAATATGCGGTGCCTGGACACCGTATATATTTTTTTGAATACAGAAAGCAAAAAAGAGCGCTTTAGTGCAATAAAAAAAGAAAGAAAACGTAAGAAATAAAACTGCTCCGACTAGGATTCGAACGACCGACCTACAGATCCCAAGACCGTCACTTTAGCACTACGCCACGCCGTCAGACCGAAATTTGCCATGTCAAAGCCGAGGAGCAGTTTGTTTCGCAGAGCTACGGCTCGTACACACATGGTTGATGCGCTATCGCCCAGCAACTAAAACTCACGCCTGTACTAGAAAGCAAAAGTTGCTGTCCGTATTCAGCAGTATGCTTGGAAGTGCCACACCATCGATTTTCACTTGCGATTGCTATCTTAAGTTCGAAAAAAAGTCCTAAATAAACCGCCGACCCGGGATTGTGTATGGCCTGTTACTGCCGATTTCGATAGCCATTTCTTGTTCTTCACGCAAATGATATCACCGTTTCCTTAGTTCAGTGATGCCTTTCAGTCAACACGCCTGTCTAGTCCTAGATCTTCGTCAGAGAAGCGCGGGCTAGTGCTGGGAGCCTTCGGCGATAGCACACATACCTGCGTTTATGACGCGCCACACTGCGGTCATCGCTTCTTGTGCTGGCACTGTAGACATGAAAAAACTGTTTATTTACGAACATCGTTGCGAAAGCTGACATATAGAGTGATTTATCCTTGTTAGATTTCTTGATTCCTGCGCCTAGACACGCCCAGAGGACGGACTCGGCGGATACGCTAGGCCTAAGCTTCGGTGGGGAGCGATCTCGGCGCGGGTAGTTAAAAAAGCAATCTCAGGTGAAAATCGATGGTGTGGCACTTCCAAGCATATTGCTGAATACGGACAGCAGCTTTTTCTTTCTGGTACAGGCGTGAGTTTTAGTTGCTCGCCGAGAGCGCATCAACCATGTCTGTACGAGACGTAGCTCTGCGAAACAAACTGCTTCTCGACTTTGACATGGCAAATTATCCGCGAATTTCCGTCTCATGGCGTGGCGTAGTGCTAAAGTGACGATCTTCGGATCTGTAGGTTGGTCGTTCGTATCCTTGCCAGAGCAGTTTTGTTTTTACGTTTTTTTTATTGCACTAAAGCGCTCTTTTTTGCTTTCTGTATACAAAAAATATATATACGGTGTCCGGGCACCGCATATTTAACGCGCTAGAGCTGTTTTTCGCACGAGTAGCCAGTGCCTCCCAGTACGCCGAGCCTTCCCAGCGCCCCAGCGTCCAGCGCGCGGCACTGGGCCCATAATCCGGCACACTGGGTCCCAGTGGCACTGGTTTTTGCAAAAGGGTTGTCGAGCGATCGCTCCGAAATCTTTCAGAACCGTGTGAAATAAGAACACAGCCTCACAAAACTCCTGACGTCCTTGACAGACTGAGGCACAGGAAAAGCCGTTACTGCTCGAACCTTCTCCGGGTCGGGTTGTACCACGGAAGCATCGACAAGATGTCCTTGCACTGTAATCTGTCGGCTCCCGCAGTGGCACGTCGTTGAGTTTAATTAGAGCCCGGCCTTGCCGAAGACGTCAAGGATAGCTGCGACGCGCTCAAGGTGCGTCTCAAATGTAGAAGAAAACACAAGGACATCGTCGAGGTAACAAAGGCATGTTGACCCTTCGAAACCTTGAAGCACGGAGTCGGTCATCCGTTCGAACGTCGCGGGGGCATTGCATAAACCAAACGGCATCACCCTTAATTGATAGAGGCCATCTGGAGCGACGAAAGCGGTCTTTTGTTGGTCTTCCTCATCGACGGAAATCTAGCAATAACCAGATCGAAGGTCAATGGACGAAAAGTATTTGGCGCCGTGAAGACAATCAAGAGCGTCGTCGATTCATGGTAAAGGGTAAACGTCCTTTTTAGTAATTTGGTTTAAGTGGCGGTAATGAACACAGAAATGCCACGTGTCATCTTTCTTTTTTACGAGCACGACCGGCGACGCCCAAGGACTCGACGAGGGCTCAGCAGTGCCTTTGGCGAGCATCTTGTTTACTTCCTGCTGAATAACTTCCCGCTCTGCCGTGGACACGCGATATAGTCAGTGCTGAATTGGAAAGGCATGACCATTGTTTATCCTATGCGTAGCAAGGAACGCCTGACAACGTGGTCGATTGCCAGTGTCAAATATGTCGTGGTAAGAAACCAAAATGCGAATTACGGCGGCTGCTTGGTCAGGAGCGAGGTCCAGCGCGACCATGGGACGTAATGGGCCGTTGAGGTTCAAGGCATCCTGCGGGTAATCAGGAGGATCTGGAGACTCGTCGGCGGCAAAAACAGTGACGTGGTCGTCTTTCACAGACCGGAGCGTGGCCACCACTATGCCTTGAGGTAACACTTGCTTCGTCGAGCCAAAATTAATACCCGGGACACACATCTGATTAGCGGCAAGGGTTACAACGGAGTGTGGCACAGGGATGTCACGCACCAGGAGGACATCATGAATGGGTGCGACGACATAGTCGCCATCAGGCACGGTTGCCGCTGAGGCCAATTCGACGAAGGTTAGGGCTTTTGGAGGTAAGCGAACAAACGCGGTAGTGCTGACGGTGTTCGGTTGTTTGGGGCGAACTTCTTAAGTAAAAGGAAGCTCAAGACATAGCGTACCGGTGGAACAGTCAATGAGGGCAGAATGCGTCGTCGGAAAGTCAAGCCCGAAGATAAGGTCATGAGGGCAACTGGTCAGCACGGTGAACAGGACTGGAACTTGGAAGTCAGCAATTCCTATGCGAGCAGTGCACATACCCCTTACGGCTATAGTGACTCCAGTGGTGACGCGTACAGCTCGAATGACGGCAGACGTAAGAACATTTTTGAGGCGGCGACATAGATTAGCGCTTATTATTAACTTGGGCTCCAGTATCAATTAATGGCGTCCACGGAACACCATCTACGTCTACTTCAATTAGGTTCGTGTTGGTGAGGAGCGTCGACGGAGGATTCGGACAGGACGAACGTGATGCAGCACTGCCTCCAAGATCTACATGCCGTAGTTTTCCGTCCGGGATGGTCCTTAATTGGTCGGCGACGAATAGCGGCGTGCTTGCGGTGACGCGGACTGACGCCGCTAAGGTGACGGCGAGCGAGCAGGGCGACTGACATTGACGGATACGTCAGAAGTAGGCGGCATACGGCGAGGTAGTAACGGCGTGGGTCGCCATATGGACGAGGAGACGGGGAAAAGGAGCTTGAATACGCCGACGTCCAGGAGGTGCGGTAATGGCGAGCGACGTGGTCAGTGCATAGACAACGGAATCAAATGGGCTTGTCGTCCGGAGTTCTCCACTAGGCAGGGTTGCGGTATCTGGGAGGGGAATACAGATCGCCGTGGGGCGGAGCAGTCGGCACCGGAAGGGCATCAGGTCGGCGGACGGAGCAGGCAGCACAGAAACCTAGGTTTGCAAATTCTTTTCAATTCATTTGCAATTCATTTGCAAATGAATTTGCAAATGAGGGAGATCGCTGGAGCTGGTTGGTCAATGGTGGGTTCTAGTGGGCGTGAATGGAACGGCGCAAGACTCGCGGCGAACAATACGTGGGATGTGCTCAATTGAATGAAGCGGTAAAGTCGACGCAAGACGACATCGTAGCCGTGTTAGGGAGCCGGGAGAACTGTGAAATGACGTAGCGGCATTCATTGACAATGACGTCGATGGTGCACACACTGTTGAAGACCAACGAGTTGAATGCGTCGTCCGTGATCCCCTTAAGTACGTGTCCGGCTATGTGAACCTCAGCGATTTTCTCGTCGACTTTCAGGCAAAGAGCGCGCACGTCTTGTATGTACCAGACACGATTCAATATAAGACTGAACTCGGAGAGTAAGCTCTTTTCAAGCAGCCAGCTGCGACCGGTGGGATTTCCAAAGAGGCCGACGAGCTTCTTCTTCAAAGCCTCTCAGCTAGAGATCTCGCCCTCCTGTGTCCGGAACCAGACGCGAGGAGTTCCGCCCAAGTAGAATAGGAGATTAGCTAGCATAATGGTAGGGTCCCAGCGGTTGGTTTACCTATCACGCTCATATAGGTTGAGCCAGTCCTCAACGTCGGCATTATCTTGGCCGGAGAATACGCAAAGATCGCGGGGATATGTAACCGTAACCTACGTTGTTGTCGGGGTCGCAGCAGTAGAGGGAGTCGAGGTGTCGTCACTTGGAGCCATTGCGGAAAACGAAAGGATGTGGCCGCTGCGGAGCTCCGTGCCGCCACAATATTACGCGAAGGACGACTAAGTAAGACCAGCAACTACTTACGGCTTATAGTTACAAAAGCGGATGCAGCGCTAACCGGTTAGATTCACAGCGCCAGCCCAGTTCAAACAATCAAATATTACATGCGTGTAGCAATATTTTATATACAAGGGCCATTTAAACACTCCTGTAGTCAACTGTGTCTGTCTTCTTCATTATTTTGTATTTACCACTCCGCCTATGTAATTCCCTTGGCCCTGAGGGGTATAATGAAATGAAATGAAATGAAATATGACATGCCACCGCTGGCCGCCTTTTTTGCACTATATTTTACGCTGTTCTACACTACACCAGAAACGGCAAGCGTGCAAGGCAGCGGCTAACATAATAGCCTCTGGCATAGGGATCCAAGTTCTACGCGTATACTTGGCTCATACCAGAAGTCAGTGGTCTAAATCTAGGGATAACAGTAAAAAAACCATACCATTAAAATTATGCAGATCTTACGCACCGTATGAATCGACGCTATGCGAAGCATTTTGCCCGTACCTGTCTACCCAGCATGGCTCGAGGTTCAGTAAAGCGTTATCATGCGGAACAACGTCCTCCTAATGAGAGCAGTTGTGTGTGCAACACAAGCATGTGCCTAACAACACTACCGGATGTTGAGATCTTCATACCTGCTGGACGTACATATAATTGAAAAACATGGTTTGAGCCGTCATCTTGGTCATGTTGCAATTTGTGAAATGATAGGGTAAATGAATTATTCTTGTACGGAAAAAACCATCATCTCAACATGTGGCAAGCCGTACTGGGGGACTGCGTATTAGTTTTGACCTCCTGGGATAATTTACCGTGCACCTAATTCTAGGTCGACGAGCTTTTTAACATAAATGTGTTTTGCATTTGTCCCCATCGAAAGGCGGCCACCGCGTCCGCATCGAGGTTAGCACGCAGCGCCACAGCCACTAAGAAACCGCGGTGGGTCGTCATAGGATGTGAATCTATGGCTATGTTATAGGGTTTTCACAATTACTTTCGTACTCCTGCCAGGAAAAGACAAAACCTGTTAGACCTAGGCCGACCATGAAGGTGGTACAATGTCTCACAGCTTCTACGTAGCGTTAGCTGTTCCGAGGAAAGGACTGGAGCATGTGGGCCGATCCCGAAGTTGTATTTCCATGTAACACAGCGTCTCAAAGCCCTAGCTGGCGCGAGGGACGAATGCGGGTAGCTGGCACGTGACGCACCCGCCAAGCATATAAAAGAGTCTGGTTTTCTTTGCAACGATGAATGGGCGCCTGCGACTGCGGCCTATTGATTAGAGCATTGTACTTATGTGCTGGAGGGCAGACGTTTGATTCCACCGTCGGCCTTACATTTCCTTTAATGGAAGAAACCTGGAACTAAGCAAGGAACAAACCTACCTACCTACCTTCCACAAAGAGCCTTGAATGAGGCAGAAAAACTTCGCTTTGACGTAACATTATAGGGTAACCTGACGGCGCCTCACATAGCGACTTTGCATTTATTCAGAAAGGCAAAGGCCAAGCGGTGAGCGAAGTGGCGGCCGCGGGCATGTTTGGTTTTTGTTTCGGGGGATCGGCCATGAATCGAGTGGCAGTAGCCGGTCGCTGAAGAAAGCGCATTGCATTCGCGGCTCGCGACTCTAACTACCGGCGACAGCCTCCTAGATAACTTCTGTGCTTGTCGGATGACCGGAAAACGGCCACATACGTAGGGTGAAAATCAGCATATTGAGGGTAGCGGCAACACTCACTAGGCCCTAGGCGACCAGGGCATGGCGTCGCCGAAGAGTAGCGGCAGCAGACCACCAAAGTTATTTGCACTCTTCACATAATAATTACATTGAGTAGCGGTTGCGGACGGCTCAAGTGCCGTTCCTGTGTGGGGTGACCTAGCCAGAGACCTCAACGTAAGTGGCGCCTCTCTGTGGTAATTCAAACAGCAGCTGGTATTTGTTGATTCGCTATAGCTTCGAAAATAATTCGGCAATCAGATGTATGCTGCGGCTCTTTTATTGATGCACATGCTTTTTGTTGTCAGCAGCGAGCACCAAAAACGTAAGAGTGCTCGATGCCACCCTACGTAAGAGGCGCCACCGCCATTGTTGTAACTACGGCCGCTTTCCATTGGTTCAACCATCATCGGGCAGGAACAGAAGTTATATAGGAGGCAATGTACAGGCATACACACGACGCTGATGATGATGGCACATAATGTAAAGCGGGGTTCTGAAAATTACAATAGAAAGGGTTCCTTCCACTAGCCACACTAGCCATGAAAAGAGCCTGGTTGAGTCAGAATTGTCTTAAAATGATGTTGGAGCACCAACTCACTCTAGTGACACCTGTGGTAACAGCGCTTACTCGCATCCAACTTTTTAAAATAAAGAAGGGCTAGACTGTATACTAAGGAAAGAAAGCACGACTGAGGTGCTTACAGAAACTTTTCCTGTGCGAAAACGGCCCAAGTACTCGAAAATCCGTGCCATATGAAATCAGCGACGTCACACCAACGTGTCGAAGCTGAGTTGCCACCGCAATATTCTGCAAGTGAGGCGCTTCGCGTCCGGTCTCTCGACTAGAATTCAACTTTCCTTAGCCAAATGAATACTAGAAATTTTATAAATACTAGAAATACTTAAAAAAAGGATATTTTACAAGCCTAACCTGACCAAGTGTCGCTCTCAGTGTCCATTTAAAAGCAGGATAATCAATCCACCAATGTAACAAATTATCACTGTGTTTATTCGCGTAATTCCTTTTCACAAGATCTTTTAACGTGCAGGTAAGCAGAGTGTAGAGCAATGGCGGTCAAAGCAGCGTTGTGGGCGCTCCTTGCCCTCACGGCCCTTCTGAGTGCCACGGCTGAAGACCTGCACGTCGAGAGGCAAACAAGCGAGGGCCGTGTTCGTGGCAACATTGTGCGCAGCCTTGGCAAGAGTGTGGAGGAGTACCGCGGCATTCCTTTTGCCGAGCCTCCTGTAGGCAAGCTCAGGTTCCGTCCTCCACAACCAAAGGCACCGTGGGAAGGAACGTTAGATGCCACTGCAGGATCTACAGTGTGCGCTCAGGTACGTGTATAGAAGACTGCGGTAACGTGCGACAGGGGCAGGTTGCTTAATATTGTTACGTGTGGGAAGACACACGTAATAGGAAATCACGCTGCAAATAAAAAACTGATAAAAGGGGCAAGCGCTTAGTATTGTCACATTGTAGTGTAGATGAAGACTGCAGTCGCAAAAAACTGTGAATGACGAAACTGACTTGTGCCCACGAATGACGAAACTGACTTAACCTGTGCCCACAAAAGAAACTTACACTCAAAGTAGAACAATAGTGGCGAACACAGTCGGCGATCGTCGAAAATCTGATGAGTGGGTCAAGCGCGTCGGCTTTTATACATGAGTTATCGAAACTACCAGAGAAACGGCTGGTGCCCGCGTGTCTTCCGGAAATTACTACACAATTCGCGTAGCGCATACAAGCAATCAGATTACACAAAGTTCGGTGACACCAGAAAACCGATAGACCCATCGATACCATTCCAGCAACTTGCAATACATACAGGTGCGTCCTGCGCCCAGCAATAACATTTGTTGGACGATGAAACGCGGTCACCTCATGAAGATGAACAAGTACACGTGTCAGTGAACTTGTTCATGCCGCGGGAGCTCAATTGTCATAGAACAAGGAACGTCGCTTGAGCCAAGATCTCAATGAACGGACTTGATTTCATCAGAGCAGCAAATTCTTTCTTTAGCCTTTATGGGCCCCTAGCTGGCAATCCCCCGCCATCAGTGCAAGAGGAGGAGTAGAAAAGGCTAGTCCAACACAGGCTTATTGCACCCTCCTATTGAGTATAAGCTTACTGTCCGTTGCCTACAAACTATTTACTAAGGTAATCGCAAATAGAATCAGGAACACCCTAGACTTCTGTCAAGCAAAGGACCAGGCAGGATTCCGTAAAGGCTACTCAACAATAGATCATATTCACACTATCAATCAGGTGATAGAGAAATGTGCAGAATATAACCAACTCTTATATATAGCTTTCATTGATTACGAGAAAGCGTTTGATTCTGTCGAAACCTCAGCAGTCATGGAGGCATTACGGAATCACGGTGTACACGAGCCGTATGCAAAAATACTGAAAGATATATATAGCGGCTCCACAGCCACCGTAGTCCTCCATAAAGCAAGCAACAAAATCCCAATAAAGAAAGGCGTCAGGCAGGGAGATACAATATCTCCGATGCTATTCACAGCGTGTTTACAGGAGGTATTCAGAGACCTGGATTGGGAAGAATTGGGGATAAAAGTTAATGGAGAATACCTTAGTATTTTGCGATTCGCTGATGATATTGCCTTGCTTAGTAACTCAGGGGACCAATAGCAATGCATGCTCACTGACCTGGAGAGGCGAAGCAGAAGAGTGGGTCTAAAAATTAATCTGCAGAAAACTAAAGTAATGCTTAACAGTCTCGGAAGAGAACAGCCATTTACAATAGGCAGCGAGGCACTGGAAGTCGTAAGGGAATACATCTACTTAGGGCAGGTAGTGACGGCGGATCCGGATCATGCGACGGAAATAATCAGAAGAATAAGAATGGGCTGGGGTGCGTTTGGCAGGCATTCTCAGATTATGAACAGCAGGTTGCCATTATCCCTCAAGAGAGCAGTATATAACAGCTGTGTCTTACCAGTACTCACCTACGGGGCAGAAACCTGGAGGCTTACGAAAAGGGTTCTACTCAAAGTGAGGACGACGCAACAAGCTATGGAAAGAAGAATGATAGGTGTGACGTTAAGGGATAAGAAAAGAGTAGATTGGGTGAGGGAACAAACGCGAGTTAATGACATCTTAGTTGAAATCAAGAAAAAGAAATGGGCATAGGCAGGACATGTAATGAGGAGGGCAGATAACCGATAGTCATTAAGTGTTACGGACTGGATCCCAAGGGAAGGGAAGCGAGCAGGGGGCGGCAGAAAGTTAGGGGGGCGGATGAGATTAAGAAGTTTGCAGGGACAACATGGCCACAATTTGTACACGACCGGGGTTGTTGGAGACCTATGGGAGAGGCCTTTGCCCTGCAGTGGGCGTAACCAGGCTGATGATGATGATTATGATGATGATTGAGTATAGTGGGGAGTTAACTACTGGTACGTCAACGCTAAGGAAAGCAGTTGCACCCTTCACGTAATCAAGTCCTCGGTGGAAATGTTCGCCCCAGCGACATTCCGTTTTCAACAAACTCTAGATCACTTCGACCTCATACCTCCCGATCAGCTACTGTTTTGTTTCATTCCGTAAGAGTGAAATTCATAGTAAACATTTAAATGATAATCCAGAAGAAAAACAGCATGCACAGTAGACGTTTGCGACTTTGTGGACTCACAGCTTAAGTTTCAACGAGGAGGTTCTTTTTTGTAAACAGTTCTATTAAACATTTTGGTTGCCCCTAATTATGCCACACGCTCTAACGCCTTCACCCAAGGCATTGTGCCCTATTTTCGCTAAGTTTAAACTCAATGTGGCCTTTTGTTCTCCTAGGCCGCCAGTAAAACATGGGCATAACGCTTGTAAATGCCGCATCATTGACACATGCTTACTAAGCTTGGCATGCGCATCAGACGTGCGAAAAGAGCTACAAATTATAGATTTGTCTGCCGCCAGAATCTGTCTCAACTACGCTGTGTCGAGAATTTATACGTCAGTGAAAACGCATGGCAATAATTAACTTTTGATTTTATAGGGTAATGCAGAAATAACGCCTTCATCGCGAAGCTGGCCTTCCTTCTACGGAAACCTGATTAAAAGCGCTTGACATCAGACGCAACAGAAGACAATGACGCCATTCATTTTCGTATTCCGTGGGCTTTCTTCCGAGAGCAGCAAAAATACCCTCATAAATGATAACGCGCGAAGAGAGTATTTCTTTAGGTGTTGCTAAAGCCGAGCACAGACTGCATCATTTCCAATCATGCCAACCTGCTTAAATAACCACTAAAAATTTGCTCGAATACATTTACCTACCATGAAAACTCATCAAACTTTAAAACTTAATCTGCCTGACTCCTGATGACAACAAGCAATATATCCGTGCTCTAACATGGATAGCCTGGCTAAAACGTAACATTTATTAAGAGAACCTTTAAAGCGCAATAAACACATGGGAAACCACACGACAAGGCTTTTACTCCAAGTGAAAAGATGTATTGAAGAAGCATCACATCTATGCACATATAAATCAGCGCACATACCAAACAAAGCACCGAATTAAAATAAAAACGATACACCGATACTTACGCGCTAAAGACCCGAAAGCACATATCTGAAAATACATATGTGCCAACATTCGAGAAATCTTAGCAACACAAAGGGATGGCTTGACGCAAGCATCCCCTGTTTTCCTAATATGGAAGGCCTATCATAATTGTCGCGTGATTTGGTTAAAAAGTTTTAAAAACTGTCTCTGTCCTACATAAAACGGGAATGCTCCGACGCCCTCCGCAATGGGCAACAAATGCGACATCCCAGATGATTTTATGACGTCTGATGATGTCTTATATGTACGGGGATGCAATGACCAAATAAGCCTACATGAACCTTGCGACAGCTAAGCCGCATAGGTAAAGGTTATGCATTGCTCTGCTCTCGCAAGCACGAGAGACTAGCGTTGCTGGGAGAACGCCAGTAGAATAGTGCCAAGTTACAAACACGACACACGAGTGCCGGCAACGCGTCCCTAAGGTTTCCGCCAAAAGGTTGTTTCGCATGGCGCGATTTTCAGTCAGCGATACAGAGAATTCCGTCGCTCAGCGACCGCCGCAACATCATGGGTTCTCCGCGGCTGGACTCCAACAAGTTGGTCATGCCGTCGCTGAGTCTCAGAGATCGGCGCGATGTGGGAGGGGCAATGTGGGAAGAAACAAAGCGCCGTCAAAATAGGCACTCTCCTGTTTTACGGCGCGTTGTTAGCTCTGTGGAGCAATGTCGCGCGCCTGTTTTCGTTAAGTTTTAATAGGGCGTGCCCACCAGCGCCTGCGGCTCAGGACCTTCATAAGCATTTTACTGCGTCTTACGCTTACACGATTCGTTTAAAAGATGAAGCTGCGCGCTATCGAGGTCGGGAGTGGACGCTGCCTCAACATAAGGCACGTGCCCACTTCATCGCCACCGTCGTCAACCTCCTCATCGCTACAAATTGTGCCAGCTGCTTGTACTTGCACACTCAATAGTACCTTGTTCTTCTGCAAAAGCAAATACTCCTCCAGGAAAAAAGTTGTGGCTTCCATAGCAACAACGAAACTAGAGTGTACTAAACGAAACCACCCCACCGACGCTGTACGAGCCGCACGCTCATACTTGCGGTGTTGTGCAACGTCTCACTCCTCGCATCTGCAAACTATAGTGAAGTCTCAACGCTAATAAACGTTAAAATATGGTGTACTTATTCTATTATAGAAGAATAATAGAAAAAATGTAATACATGACAAGTTTCCATGTTGTTTTTATTTAATGGTACAGGCATGGATAGTTCGTGAGCAAGGGGCAGCATTGCGGATCGCTGCGACGGAAATCGCGCTGTCGCAGCCGCATGTGAACGCTGCCAGTGAAAATCGATTTGTGACCTGCGCGGCAGAACGATTTTTTTCGTCCCAATTGCGCATTGTGAAACAACCTAAAGGCGTCCACTTCGGCGTCCGCGATCCGCGTGGCCAACTCCGTAGTAGACGCTGCGGTTGTCTCAACGCTGTATGGAGCGGCGGGTGAGGCGGACATCTAGGCACCCTAGCAGCAGCCGGAGGAGAACACCCCACCTCACTCGCCTCACCCCCCTGCCTCGCGCGCCACAGGAGAGGGCACGCATCTGGGCTGCGTTCCACGCTCGCGTACGCACCGCACCTTCTCCCACGCTAGGCTCCGCCCGCTCTCGCCGCGTCGCTGTGCTGCGCAATGCTATTTTTATACTTTCATTTCACTCTCGTAGCTCTCTCTCCCCTAACTCGGGTAAGCTGCGGACGTCAAGAGAAACCCAGCGAGGCTCTAACAGCTCCACTGTAACAGAGTGCATGAAATATATTTCAGAAATTCTTCGCTGTGTAGAGTAGTAAAGCTATGGAACTTTCTATGATCACGGGAAAAATACGTTGAAACAGGACGTCAATATTAAGTCCAGCTCCTAGAGGCTTCACTTTATAAGTTATCCTGCGTAGGTACGGAATAACTGCAAATTTTGTTTTACAATCATCTCTAAGGCTGCGCACATTTCTCTGGGTGCCTTTCAATTTCTTAATAGATTTAGCACATTCTAATGTGGTAACAGTCTGCGCATAGCTAGCTTGTTGTGACTTATCGACCTGTGAATGTAAGGTCAATTCTGTTAGGGGTTCGCACAACTTTTTCTATGTTG
Organism: Dermacentor variabilis; assembly: GCF_050947875.1. Lineage (NCBI taxonomy): Eukaryota > Metazoa > Arthropoda > Arachnida > Ixodida > Ixodidae > Dermacentor > Dermacentor variabilis. The sequence goes on along the minus strand of NC_134578.1, from coordinate 111,859,320 downwards.
AACCATCACTGACCTGCACGATTCCTATTTTCGCCAGTTTAAAGGGCACTTAACTGTAAACAAGAATAGCATTAACTTATCTGAGTAGTTGATACAAGCAGACATGATGCGTGTTAAAGGGCTGTCTTGGTTCGATGAACTGTAACTAATAACCATAGGGCAAATAAAAAATATTTAACTTGATGCCTTGTCTCTCTATTTTTCTTCAAGTTTATGCGACATGGCGTTAGGCATTAGTCACGTTACGGGGCAATACACAAATTATCTACGTACCTAAAAATATATTCAACAAGCTCAGAAAAATTGGCTTCCTACTCCGTACCAAGCTTGTTCTGAAATATGTCGCTCCACATGGGAGTTACAAATGGTCTGTGCATTTAAATAAAGGAAGAAGAAATTGGGAAGGTGAAAATATAATATTTGAGACAGCATGACATGCATTCAGGCGATATATTTGTTAAATTCTACCCTACTGAAGCCAATCGACCCAAAGAACATTGAGCCATAAGTGCAAACCGACTAAGGAATGGATATGTCACAGCGGATCAGATCCATGTAGTAAATCGAGTAATTAAGAAGTCTGGGGTGTAGTACTGCTCCTAGTTGATATCACAGATTACAGGACGGCGTTCGCTTCAGTAAGGATACAATCAGTCACCGCGGCGCTGTCTAGTCAAGGAGTACGGGAATCACATGTAAATATCCTTGTGAATGTGTATAAATAATACTCAACCACTTCAATTCTTCACAAAGAAGCGGAAAAATACTAAACAAGAAAAGGGTCAGGCAGGCACGTACAGACAACTTCTACAATTTTATTCACTGCATGCTTAGGAGCTTTAGGGTGGTTAGAGTGGCAACAGTTAGGAGTGACGATCAAAGGAGACCATATCTTCCACGTGCAGTCTGCAAATGACACTCTCTTTTCCACCATTGCTGTAAATGACTAGCAAGAAATTATTGAGTACATTAGCTGATAAAGTGTAAGAGTGCGTTTGAAAACAGTTTCCAAACATGCTGACTACAATTGAGAATTGTAGAGCACGAGAATTTGTGATTAACACCCAACCTCTAAAATATATCCAAAAGTAACATTTACAATACTAATTACTCACAGGTGAGCGGGGCAAAAGGAAATAAGTTTACAAAAGAATGCTGATGAGACAGACCGCATAGCGCAGGCATTACCAAATCATGACTGCCAGCCTGCAATCAATGCATTCTACCTGCACTAAGGAATGGAAGAAAATGTGGGGTTAGCAAAGAAGCTCGCGAAGCAGTCAACGAGTGATTCAACGCAAAATGTAGGCATATCTTTAAGACATAGCAAGACAGCGGTGTTGATTAAAGAGCGAACTTTCGTAACCGATATTATGGTTCATATTAAGAAAAAGAAATGGAGATGGCTTGACCATATGTGATGCACAACAGAGGTGAGAGATGGTCTACTACAATTACAAAATAAGCGCCTAGAGAAAGCAAGTAAGCAAGAAAGTACAGCACGTTGCTAAGTGTTAAGAAGTCAGGAAATTTGCAGACGTGACATAGTGTCGATTGCGCTAAAGCGGGGTAATTGGAGATCGCCGGGAGAAGCCTCCACCTTGAAGTAAGCATAAGTAGGATGACGATGATGATGATTCTACTCTAAATACCTTCTTGTATCACGCCTCTAATCTGCTTGTAAACTGTCCAAAGTGGAAATAGGATGCGAGTAATTTTGTCGCGGTAGATGTTCGCCGTTATGGGCATAACTGATGAAATTTGTACTGGTGCCCTTAAGTTTATTCCAGCGTCAGTGTCTGATCAATATCAAAACTCACTGCGAGCATTACACGATGTTACGCACACATTACACACCTCGGGTGCCTACGTTTTTGATGTGCAGGTACCCTTTCCCGGCTTCGGCATGGAACACCTCAACATTACGGAGGACTGCCTTCATCTCAACGTATGGGTCCCCGAGCTCGCCAGAAACGCCAGCTCGAGTCGACCGGTCTTGATCTGGATCCATGGAGGGGGCTTCACGTTCGGCAGCGCCAATGAGGCGAACTACAGCGGAGCCGTGTTGACTGCGTTTGCGGAGGTCCTTGTGGTGTCCATGAATTACCGCCTAAGCATCCTGGGCTTCCTGAACGCGAACTCCACAGATGCGCCGGGGAACGTCGGTCTTCTAGACCAAGTCATGGCATTGAAGTGGGTGCAGCGGAACATAGAATTTTTCGGAGGTGACCCACAACAAGTCACGTTGTTCGGAGAGAGTGCGGGGTCAATGAGCGTGCACGCACACATCATGTCACCGATGAGCGAGCGTCTCTTCAAGAGAGCACTCTTGATGAGTGGCACTATGTTCAGCATTGATGTATGGGACACGGTTCATGAGAGCATGGTCAAGGGTGACAAGGTGGCTGCCATCGTCGGCTGCTCCGAGGGGGGTACGATCGACCTGTCTTCCAATCCACAGAATATCATAAATTGCCTCCGCAACAAGTCCACAGAGGAGCTCGTTGCCGCGGCTGGACAGAGTGTGGCCCCCAAACTTATGTCTTTCTTTCCAACCTATCACGACGCCTTCCTCCCCAGGAATCCAATAGAGGCAATGAAGCGTGGTTTTTTCACGCCTGTCGATGTCATGGCGGGAGTCGCTTCCGACGAAGCGGCTATCTTATTTCTGTTCCCGCCATTGCCTGACCTCCTAGCGGAAGACCTTGTTTCAGTGTCTCAAAATAGAATCGCTGAGTCTCTTGAAGCCTGTTTGTCACGTCTGTGGAAGCAAGACACACCAGACGTGCTACGAATGTATGTTGACGACGCACCGCAAGGCGACAACAACGCTCTGAGGAGGCAGTACGTCGACTTCACGTCGGACAGGGTTTTCAACTGCCCGTTACGGTTCATGGCAGACAAGCACAGCGAACGGGGAGGAAAAGTGTTCGCCTACGTCTTCGCCCACAAGTCGGCGACAGCCACTCTGCCTGGCTGGATGGGGACGCCCCATTCCTTCGAAATACCGTTCGTTTTCGGAGAGAAGTACGCCGCGGATCCAGCATCGCCGGACGGCCGTATGAGTGAGGCCTTCATGCGGATGGTGGCCACCTTCTCTGAAAATGGGTTTGTTGCGGTTTCTCACCTTTCGTTGACTAAGAGCCAATCTATGTTTTGTGTGAGCATGTCCGGAGGCATACATTCAACTGAATTATAAGGTATTTGCTTTCACCTACTGAAAGTGCATAGGACTGAAGTAATCATGAACACCGTCATGGAGTATGCACTCCCCATTACATTGACTGCTTTCAGTTCTGCAAAGTGCACCTAAATGTCAAAACACAAGTGTTGTTACACTCCCAGCACCTTCGTGCTCAGAGTGTAACACGATTGGCTGACCCGAATGGGAAGGAAACGTACGATCTAGTTTTCAGACGATATAATGCATTTTCGCCCCGTGTGTTTGTAAACGTTATAACTAAGTTTCAACAACTCGAGTAAAACAGGAATACGCAGAGATACGAATAACTGAGATCAAGCGCTGACAAAATAATGACTTTTTATCTGAAGCATGCCAGCTTTTACTTTTATTCCTCAGAATATGCATGGGTACACGCCCCCCCCCCGCCCCCAGATACGTATACATTACACAGTCATAGCCTACCATGCAAAAAATGGCATTTCTCTTCCTAATAAAGCGCTAGATGGCGCACTTGCACAGCTATGTCCGACCTTTCTAATATAAAAGGCCTCCGTTATCTCGACTCCCCTCTTAGTCTTTCCTTTCCCTAGGAACGCATGTGTGTTTGTGTGTGTGTGTGTGTGTGTCTATGTATGTATGTATGTATGTATGTATGTATGTATGTATGTATGTATGTATGTATGTATGTATGTATGTATGTATTATTTATGTATGTATGTATGTATGTATGTATGTATGAATGTATGTATCGATGGATGGATGGATGGATGGATGGATGTAACGATATCCTCATACATGGGATGCATAAGGGTGTTTTTTTGGCTCGCATACGAATCCGCAAGGCAAGATAGTGTAGTCGTTCATGTCATTCAGGACATTCACAGCTATACTGTTTGGCTCTGTAGTTAATAGAAAATCTAAAAGTGAATTTCCACGTGTTGAGCCAGAAACCACATGGTGTAATTCAAATGACGACAGTACGTCGCAAAAATCTTGACATTCACGCTTCATTGAGCTGCCTACTGGCCTGCGCGACTTCCATTAAATAGGTGGAAAATTGAAATGGACAGCTAAATTTATTGAAGAAGTTGGGTACTTGTTTTGGAGAAAAGTTCAGGCACTCTGAAAATCTCTCCGATGAATCAGGTGGGCCATAACAGACGCGACTTACACAGGTGACGCGTGAGGACAACGATAGGGCCGCCCCCAAAATTTCCAGGCACGAATGAATGTAAAGAATGTACGCTTCCATAATGTTTTTACTGCCGATTAGCGCACCGTCACCTCACAACTTCACCCTATATCTTCAGAATAGCGTAAATTGACGAGATAATGACAACTCGCAGTATGCACTATCGGGTGATAGCCAGGTTTCTGTTTCTAAAACTGTATCTGCTGAAAATGATTCAACATAACGACACAGATGATCTCACTTGTGATACAGACAACGGAAGTCTGACAGAAGAATTCACATAGAAGCGTCCTGGCTTTCGTGTTTTCGTCACCGGATTTTAGAGGGTGCATGGTGCTTCGCAAGGGCCACTAGCCTTCTTATGGTACGGTCGAGGATGTAAAGTTTGTTGTCTAGGACAATCTTTTGAAATACAAGCTTGAATTTGTAGCCAGGCGTTCACTTCGTACAAGCTAAGTCTCTTAGCTTCTGTCTTATAAAATACGCCCTGTGCAAAAAGTCTTCTTCAATCTAAACACGTGGTGATTTTAGTTCTTCCTGTTTAGGTGCATTTATCAGTGCACCTTTGACTTTTGTCAGTGCATCAGAATTTTGTCATTGAAGTGGAGGAACTTCACAATCATCGGCCGAGGGTACTCTGGCATTTTCATCCCTATTCTATGCGCACGCTCAATTTTCTAACTCCGTAACATATTCCGTGTCCTTCCATGACTCTGAAAATTGCTCACGGATTCCTTTTAAAATAAGGTTATTTCGACGCATTCTGTTATTGAGGTCTTCAACTACTAAGCTTCACTTTATGCAGTGTAATAAGCACATTTATTTATTAAGCATCCCCCGTACCCGTAAAAGAGTCCCAGTTGCCTAGGAAAAATATATTCAGCATTACAGCTCAGCTGTACGAAATATTTTAGATGAGTTTGGTTTGTTTTTCAAATGTATTTGCTTCCTACTTTGCGGTCGAGGGATGATTCAACACTTCGACTGCAATCACGCATAGACCATGGCTACATTGCAATACCTCTGTAATGGGTAATATAAGGCGTAAAGGGGGGGGGGGTGCTAATATAATGAACATTGACCATTCCGTTGGCAGTGGGCATTTCAGCAGCATTCCGGACAAACAAAGATAAACATTGGACCACTCTATAGAGCGCAATGTCGCGCTATCTCTTTGTTAAATGTCATCTGGCTGTAGCTAGCCCACATAATGATTCCATCGCTTGTGCAAGTGACCGGAAGGAGTGTGTTTGTGGTTGACAGCTTGTGGTATACCATACAGGTAGTATGAGGACTTCTTTCACAATCAGTGCTCCTTGATTGCCCCTTTTCGGGGTTGCCATTGTTACATTCAACCGTCATATTAGTGCACAGTCAAACTTAGGCTTATTATGCAGCTTAAAGCTTCGAACATTATCGCCATTGGCTGGTGTTATGAAACGGTCTCATACAAACTCAATAGCTTGTTCTGAAACAGAAGCTCTGGCCTTGGACAAAACAAGCCACTCCTTTTCGGCCTTGAATGAAAGCGTACGGAGATCATTATTCTTACACGCTGGCACAAAATCCACTACAAAAATCAACTAATAACTTGTCAATGCAGCCACCTACATGTGACAAGCCACATTAGGTCACCGACTGCGGAGCGGTTGTTTGACTTTCCCTCAGGTCGTCAATTTCCTTTCCAGACATGTTAATGGCTAGTTGTTCCGCACTGATGTTGGACATGTTGGCTATATTCAAGCTACGTTACTTAGATTGCGCAATTTGATCAAGGACAGCGGTCAATTTGTTTCCGCGGCATACGAGTCCAACTCTGCCAAATGTTCCCTCTTCAGCAGATAAACACTTTTCTGCAGAGCGATGGCTGGTGCTTTTCGAGTAAATTGTACTGTATTAAGCAAAGTTCGTATAGCTTCTTCCCCGAGTGCCACTCCTTCACGCGACTGATCTTATTTGAACCTCCTGTAGTATATGAACAGTGAACTCGTTCTCGAGCCACAGCAAGCGTTGTTCATCCTCATCACAGATGCGTGCCATGTAGTGGCTTCATAGCAAGTGTCATGGATGTGAAAACGTTCATCAATCCTTTTCCTTTAGTAACTGCTAGTGCATGCTTCTGGATTAACATACATGGCACGCTCTACAGTTGAGCGATGCTGCTTATAAATTCGCCTTATAATGCGATGTAATTAGATATTTTTGCACACTAGCAGCATCAGTACTTCATGGTATGATCACTAGGTCCATAGCTACAGATTGACAAAAACAACGAGGAAATTTCCTATCGGTATTTTTACAGCGAAGCTGTTAAGGGCTACTTTCTCCAGTATCGTGTCGGTGTATACAAAAAGAATTTCATCAGCATTTGCTCCAGCATCGTCGTCTTCTTCCACAGCTGGCTCGTTGGTGCCCCTCGGCGATACTGCGCAAACGTGCTCGTGCCACTGTTCCCGCGTTCGTCGTCGTGATTAATTATTATTCACTAAAAACACAAACACGTAACCCATAATTGAGAAATACTTGAGAATAATTCAGATGTAATAATAATAATAATAATGATACGAAAAAGAAGAAGAACATAAATGAGAAATAAACTGTCGGGATTTACCCAGCGATAAACACCGGGGCCGCACGATTAAGCTTCTCTTGTTCACCACCTGTACGGAGTGCTTGGGCTGATCGTTATTTAGCTGTATCTTAACTAATTCACTGGTTAAACAGAAGACAATATATACATTCAATTGTGCAGGGTGACTGCGATAAAGATCGAGGCTTGCCGATCAAGATCAGACTGTTATTTTCGACATAGTGGCTAGCGTTTACTGTGGAAAACCATTACGCATAGATCACTTCGCGGCAGACAAGGAATTGCTCTTGATTTCCTAATTGCAGTGTATTTTTCTGCTTGTGTTTGAACAGTAAGCACGCACTTATTTCTTCAGCCAAGAGTGTTTTCATTTTAAATCACATGTATCCTCTCAAGAAATTATTTTTTGTTCAACCGTGGCGGAAGCATCTCTGCTGCAGAATGCCCTCGACTTCATCATGGCGTCTTTCATGGTGCTGTTCGGTGCACTGCTCAGCACCTCCTAGCAGGTGCGTAGTTGCTGTTCGGAAGAAACGGACATGGTTTGAGGCCTTTTGAGTCACGGCATAAATAAAAACCTGAAAACAAGCCGACAACTTCACCAACGATTGCGATACTACCTTATGCGAAATTTGAACGCAGCTCTACAAGTGTTTTCATTTCGCGATATATTGGCTGTCAGGGGCAATCCGTCTCATGCAGCCGGTTGCGGACGGAGCGAAGTGTGGCGCCACTGCCTCGCTAATCGTGAGACCGCGAGAGCGAGCGCGTGGGTGACGCGCGGGTGCGATTCGCAGCAGCCGCCGCCGACAGACCTCCCAGACGATGCGGGCAACTGTGGCGCTTTTCCTCTCACTCTTTCTACAGAGTATCCTCTCCCGCTTTCAGCCTCATGGTTCCGCTGCATCTCCTCCTCCGCATTCCTCCTCGCACCTTTCATCCCCGTCTGCGTACCGCGTTCGCTTTGTTCTTTCGCTGCGCTCCTCTGCTCGCTTAAGAGGGACGACGACGACGTCCGCGCTATGTCGGGGAGTCAGATATTTATCGACAGTATGATTACTGTGCACACACTTTACGTAAAGGAAGGCTTTTCTGGGCAACGACAAAACAATATGAAGAGGGAGGTAGAAAGGCAATTGTTGTTGCCGACAAACTTCGTGTTGAGAGTACCCCTGTAATACTGGGATGTTTTATCAAACGCGCGTAGGGACGCGTCACAAGACAGAAGCACTGATCAAGGCAGATAGCGTGTAGGGCAACACCATCTTCGGTTACATTGTTTTAACTCACGAAGCGCAGTTAAGAAAATCGACAAACTGCAACACATTTTGCTCACACATGACGGACAAATATGTGTGATAACTGAGTCTTAGTGGCATGATGCCATTATCAAGGCGAGATCGTAACGCCTGGTTATCAGCTTTACTCAAACAGTTTCCTACAATAACTACTAGAGGGAACTATGGCGCTGTAGCCGTTGAGCCACCATGGGAATGATGGGTAATACATGAATTTGTCTGTTCTTCCTGCTTGTTATTTCCGACGTCCTTGTGGCTTTCTTTGTTACACTTTATCTCATGACTGTCTATGCGTTTCTAAGTGCCGAAGACTGCAAACACGTTCAATGGCTGCTAATTGCAGTAGTTCGTCCTGTAATAGTAGTCAAATCGAAAGACGCCAAGCGTCCCAATGCGCTGGCTTGTCCGCGAGAAACTCACAAGAGCATTTTATGCTACTTCTCGATGCATACGTTCGTGGCGTGATGGTTTGTATAGCGGGCTTCTGTGGTAGAGGTCCACTGTTCAAATGAAATCCTACCGTCGGACCATTTGATTATTTTTATTTAACGTAATTATTTATTACACAGTATTTTGGCAAAAAACGACGAGTTTACAGTGTCAAGAAGCCTTGAGGACTCACAAGGAGGAAGTTTAGGCAAATCCGTGTACTACCCTTCATTAACATGCCGGCTGAACTATCGCGCTTATGGCTGCCGTAGACACTAGCACCAGAGTTAACTCTAGTATGAAACTCTATGGCTTGACCATTGTGGCCATGAATCTCCTTGCAGTGGTGTCACCGTCGTTACAACGTATCACTTTGAATTCGCACTTGCTGAATGATTTCTTTTGCATGATTGTTTACTTTCGAAACATTCAGTTTTTGGTGCTTCATGTTTTTCTCTGTGTGTTGTATCGAAGATCTGAGGCTCATGACTACCACCTTATTTTATAATCACATTTTGCGGCTCAGTAATAACTTAATAATACCAGCTGACTTCAATGTTCCCGCATTTGACTTGAATGCTATTAATTATGGATCCTCTAATAATATGGCAAAGATTCCGGCATAATGTTTTAACTTAGCCCTGACCAAATAGTCAAGGAATCCACACGCGGTATTTCAATACTGCTTGTTGTATTTGTAACGGAATTGTTTGCTGGAGCGTCGGTTCCAATTGAACCTTATATTTCAGACCCCAAACTAATCTCTTTTGTGTGGGATGGACACGGCTGGTAAGCTAATTGGAAAAAGTCCACTACAGTAGTGGCATTAGTCCACCAGAATGTGTTGGAATATATTATTTGCTGATGCATCTTCCCACAATTTAGAGCGATGTTGAGAGCTGTTAGCGCCACTTTCGCAACTGTGGAGTTCTGTACTGAAACAAGGGTCGACTTAACAAAGTGCATGTTCTCAACAGCACACCCCCCACACAGCACCACGGCGCACTACGCCATACTGTCCACTAATACATGTAGGCACTGCCCGGCTAGAAGAAAAGCGGCTGCAGGTGGCATAACCGGCAGCGAAAGACGCCAGGGATACAGAGCGCGCTGATCATCTAGAAGATGTAAAGGGCCTGATGGAGGCACCAGGCAGCGTGGTGCCATCTGTCGACGAGACGCAAAACGCCCGCACAGGCTACCTTGTCTCAGCGCCAAAGAGAGAGAAAGAGAGAGAGAGAGAGTGAACCTCTTACAAACACAGAATTTCGCCGGCCCGTATACAACCTCCGGCATGCTAAAAACATGACAGTGAAGTGTATGGGGACCTTTATGTGCCTTTTGAACGTCGCTATTGGAAATGACAAATAATATTTCAGCGTACCAAAAGTTACTGCTTCAGTGATATTGTGAACAAGCATGAGAGAGAACTCGGAAGCAATATTTTTTCGAACTTGTTTTCGCAGAAACTAACGCACATAATGCGGTACTGTAGAAATGGGTAGAGGCAAGCATGGGGGAATAAAAATTGAGGAGCGGCTAAGTGAAGCCGGAAATTGGCGCTGCTGCGCCATCATATTGGGTCAGTTCTCCTTTGTTGTTTACCATCATCATCATCATCATCATCATCATCATCATCATCATCAGCCTGGTTACGCCCACTGCAGGGCAAAGGCCTCTCCCATAGTTCTCCAACTACCCCGGTTATGTACTAAATGTGGCCATGTCGTCCCTGCAAACTGGTTAATCTCATCCGCCACCCTAACTTTCTGCCTCCCCATGCTGCGCTTCCCTTCCCTTGGAATCCAGTCCGTACAGCCTTAATCATCATCATCATCATCATCAGCCTTGTTACGCCCACTGAAGGGCAAAGGCCTCTCGCATACTTCTCCAACAACCCCGGTCATGTACTAATTGTGGCCATGTTGTCCCTGCAAACTTCTTAATCTCATCCGCCCACCTAGCTTTCTGCCGCCCTCTGCTACGCTTCCCTTCCCTTGGAATCCAGTCCGTAACCCTTAATGACCATCGGTTATCTTGCCTCCTCATTACATGTCCTGCCCATGCCCATTTCTTTTTCTTCATGTCAACTAAGATGTCATTAACTCGCGTTTGCTCCCTCACCCAATCTGCTCTTTTCTTGTCCCTTTACGTTACACCTATCATTCTTCTTTCCATAGCTCGTTGCGTCGTCCTCAACTTGCAGTATTTGTAAATAAATAAAACTTAAAAAGAACTCGCCATCCCGGCCCTGCAAAAGTGAATGTCCAGCGAAGCTGTTGAAAACCACCAGGGCAACTGTTGAGGGTTGTGTGCAATGCTTTATGGCTTTAGAGTGATGGTTGTAGTGCTACTTTAATGTAATGGTAGTAATGGGAGTAATCCTAATTCCGAAGGCACGCCTCTAGCCATGGCGGTGCCGCAACAACATTGAAATCAGTTGCTAGGCTGCTCATTTCATATACGAAAGGCTAGGGACGTCACACCCCACGTCGCAAGCTAGCGTCGCCGCGGCAGCTTGCGCAGCAGTAATCCTTATCAGGCAACGGATACGGTGAGCGTCACGCACTTCGCATCGATATCATAAGCGCCTTGTCATGAATTATGTGCTTCGGATGCTTGTTCTAAGCTTGTTCTTTATTCAAACGTATGTTGTTATTTGTGTCCTATGAGGGATTCCAAAGAATGTATGCACCGTTCGCTGCACTTTGCAGAGTGCTTGTAGCATCTGCCTTACGGGGGTATAAGCCATTACATTTTTGCTTGCTTACAGGGGTATGAGCTATCGATAGCGATAGTTTTCCGTCGACGGCCGTGAAGGAAACCCGGGATCCTAGCCATATACAGGTTCACTGTAACAAAAAGTACACCGATGCCGTGGACTGTTCACATTATACGCCTTGCCCTTTCTCTTATTGTTATTTTTTACGTAAATAAGTTGCCGTGACAAGGAGAATATCTCTCTTCTTCCAGGGTTCCAGAATTACCGAACAACCAGCAATGGCCACCGTACACGCGGAGTTCTCCCGTTATGATGGTGATGGACCACAATACCTTCAACCAGACGCTGGATTTCCGTGCAAGTCAGTGCGAGCGATGGAGGCCACTATTCTAAAAGAAATTAAAATAGTGGTTTACTTATCTATGTGTATTATTATTGATCAAACTTACATTCTATGACGACAGTAGTTAAGTTGGCAAATTTGCTAGTCTTTTTCCCCTCTGGAAGAAGTAAAATTCACTTGTTCATAAATAATTTGCGCACCATTAGAGCTAATGACAACGACAACGCATATAATCTCCTTACAAGTATTGCAACAGTTCTCTATAAATTTTTATTCCGTAGAATTTTTCTTTGGAGCGTACACTCGATTTAGTTTGCTGTAGGACGCAATGGAATACTGTTGCGGAAGTAAACTAGAAATCTCAAAAGTGCGATTGTCACGCACCCCGTTGCACGAATCAAATCTACATGGTTTTCTCTTGAAGAAATATTCACAGCCGACCAAAAACGGGCCCTTGTCCGGCAATCTAATGCGCGATGAGCGCGATTACGGGCTGGTCACTTTAACCTCTGAGCTAACCAGGAGGCTAACAGATCGCAGAGCGAGGCCCAATTAAACGACAATTCGAAGCTCTGGGACAACAAATATATCCAATCAATTCTTCGAACATCCGCAAGGTAGATGAATTTTCATGAAATGAAATAATTTTCCTCCATCCGCTTCGAGTTGCGGAATAATTCTACACTGCTTTGGCACAGTGTTAGCCTCCTGTTAGCAGATTGTCAGGTAGATAGGGCCAGTAATGGTTACACTAAATGGTATTTGACCTATATAGATTTCGTCTCTCACGCTTGCGAAGTTTGATGTAGGTGACACTGTAGAACTGTCAAATATTCCGGGCAAAGAAAGGTATTTGGAGAAGGCGCCTCTAGGACCGGACATGTGGGGAAACAGGAGAAGTCTCGGAGTACAAGTGTAATAGTGTAGAGCACGTAGAAATAAAATCAGAAGTGCTTACACATGCTGCTCTCTCACGGACAAAAGGGTGGTGAGATCGCGTACGGGGATTACCTTGAACCAGTGGTGGTCGGTGGCACTTAAACCGAAATGTCCTAAAAACAGCTCCATTTGGTAGCCATCAACAGGAAAAGTAAGTGTGCACATAAAATGACAGGGATGGCAGTCATCTATTCATGAAACGGTGGTGCCAAAGAATAGTACAGTAAGTTGCACAGTTCTGTAATCTCTGAAGAAGAAACGAGAAAGGTAGGGTGTGTTAATAAACAAATCACTTAGCACTTTTGGTTAAGAACAGATGAAAAAAGCACTAGAACAAAGTACCAGGCTAAATTTTCTAGACGAAGAGATAGCAAGCACAGCAGCTGGCATTTGGAAGACAATAGAAAGTAAGGAAAACTCAATAGTTCCGGCCTACATGCAAGATGATAACTGATGTTATGAGCAATTAATTGTATGCGCTTTTGTCTGTATTGACGAGATTTCCCTTTTTTTCTGCAACGAAGAACCGCATAAATTTCACTTCCTTTGAGAGGAAGGCAAGATAGGTGAAAGCCACCAAGAACTTTGACAGCCGCTAAATCGCACTCTGTTTCAAATGCCGAACATTGATAAACACAAAAATCTTTGTTTTAGCAGCTAAGAGTTGCAAATATGATTTCCGGTTTAGGAGCGAATAAGAAGCAAAAGAAAAGTCATATAATACTTGGATGAAGTGCGCCTTCTTTATTCGCAAAGAAAATGACATTTTTTGAAGAAAAACTGCCAGATCCTTCAAAAACGTGCTGGAGCAATATTTTGCAGGAAGCGTGCGGTTTCTATCGTTCTGAATGAGCACAACCGCGTTTTTCTCTGACAGGAGGCTAACCCACGCATTCACAAATGCACTTCGACTCGACCCTCCACTAAATATGCTCCTTGAGGCGCTTATTCGCTTCACAAATCGACCTCCACGGGAAACGCAACTTGAGTGAAGGAAAGCTCTGGCTACTTACTCGATTCTCAAGGACTATCAGCACCTACATTGAATCGCTCTTTGTGTGCAGTTAGTGCGTAAAAATCGCTGCCTTGTGGTCTGTCGCTCGCTTCGTGGGCTTTTTCAGATGGACGCTAGTTGTCTCCTGAGCTTTTCCTTCGTTAACGATGCTGCGCATTTTTAGGACATTGTTTTACGGACCGATGCAACCCACTGGAACGCTTCGGCAACGCAGAAATTCTACTGCGGGACCGAGACAGACCGGTCACCTAGTCACGAAGACCGTCATCTATTTCGTGCATGAATCATTTGGTGACGTGCACACAAATATTCTTTGCGCGAGGGCTCCAAAACTGCCATAGGTGCCAGTGCTTTCACCTGTTTCTTGCCGATGAAAACATAGTCTCTTAAATGCGACTACATATCTGGTAGCTAGCTGATAAAATCAAAGCAATTAGAAACGTTTTCTTTCTGGTAGTGCTTTTAGAGTCAGAACGTTGAAATCCGAGCTTCGAACAATCCTAAGCCACCTTTTGTGACTATTTCTTATGAGTTCCAGTTTTCTGTGGTATTATGGGAATCAATCACGCCCCCCCCCCCCCGCGAAAGAAAGGACAAATATTACATACAGTTACGACTACTTAGTGAAATATATTTAGGAACAAAGAATGTGCCTAGGCACGGTTGTTGGAAGTGACAAGAAAGCGCTATAGTAAGGTTACCAAAGCCCTTCAGCTTACGTCGGGCAACTCATAGGAAGATATAAAATGATATGTGTGCCTCACAAGACAGTCCCTAAATATATTTGTCCCACTATACTCATTAGGGACCATGTCAGGCATATCTACAATAGCCCCAATTATAAACTCAGAGGTGGCGCGTTACGTAATTCGATTAAACTGAAGACAGGCCCGATTCAAAATATACGATTCAAGTAGCCAGACTAAAAGCGAAGAGAATATGGCATCTACAGCAAAAGTGTTGTACATTATCATATCTGCCAGCAGGTGAACTTTATATTTTGTAAAAATCCTTCAGACACAAAATTCCTAGTTGGGGAGATAGGACACATTTTTTTTTCAGCTTACTCTCAGTACCGGCATTGTTGGTAACGTACAAACTTTATTGACCATTATTTAACTTGACGTGCTGCACAAAAAGCAGCAGTGAACTTTCAACACGAGATACTGACAAGATTGCTTTTAGTTCGCACAGAGATTTTTCAGTGCTTTTGCTGCTGCTAATTTAGCCTGCTTTAGCATGTAGAATTTTGCCTAAAGCAAAGCCTCCTATAATGTATTTGTTAGAGATTTTACGTTGCTGATAAAAAAACACCACGAGTACCATTAAATTAATTTTAACGTGCATTTTACCAATCCACCCATGTCTCAACTGGTTTAAAACATCTTAACCAACAGAACTACGTTCTAGTTTTAATGCGAGATTCGTAAAATTGTAGAATGAGCTCAAATTTGTAAATTCACAAAAAATTCAGGAGAGTTGTCCTGTGTGAATTATATCAAGACCTGCAACTCCCGTAAGTGGCAGTGATCGCTTTGTACACGCCTTGTCCCAGCGTGCATATCCTATGATTTTTCGTACTGTTCAGGCTACAGAACTGCCGCAGGTTCATATATGGTGTATAGATGCCTCTGGCTCCCAAGAAATTGTGAAATGCCTAAGAAATAAGAAATGTTCAATCTATTGTAATCCCTGTTGAAACTGCCCACTGATCTTGTCATATCATCCCAAGATAACGTTAATCTGAAAACAACCCTAGGCCTACATGAAGCTGCATATGGTTGTACAAATATCTGATAGATACACATAACAGCTAGTTATTTAACATGTAAATAGAAGTCCAGCAAAATTTATCTACTATCAAAAACATCCCACAAATGCACACCTTTAGAAAGCGAAAAGTGAATTGCACTGTAAAGAAAATGCCTTAGCACATGAAAAGCGCTCCGGTACCTAATTTGCTTATGCTGTGGAACAAAGCAGTGTCCCGGAGGACAATGAGCTCAAAATTGCGACAAACCACCTGAATTTCTGAAGATTTAATAAAGAAGGTTTTTTCGTTTAAAAATAAACATTGCTGTTTTAATCTTGGCTGATCTACAAAACCGGAAACCTTCACAAATACACGAAAACGCGCAGGACACGAAAGCAGGGTATAGAGTGTTGTCAGATACATTCAATATAAAATAATTTGCATACAAGCTAGAAATCTGGCCATGCGTCAGACAGAGCACTCGGGTGCCATCTCGCGTAGCCATTAGCTGTGAAGACGACACATCTACATATTTGTAGAAATGCCAACACGATTTCTCGCTGGCAAATTATGTACACAAACAGTAAATTTCCCTGCTTGAATTTTTGTGCCCATTTAGATGAAGCAATCAGGTGTGCTGGCATACTTCGTAGAAAAAAGCAAACAAACCATAGATAAAGCTCTTCACATCGTGAACACGTCTAAGTGCAGTTTTCATGAAATCGTTTGCTAAATCTGCATTGCCACATTAAGAACGAATGTTCGAAAAGCACATTTACCATTTTGGTCCCTTTACTATTCATCTTGTGATCCTTATAAAAGCGCACACATACCGAACCATAGACTACACGAAGGCGCGCAAGCGCCAGGCTTACCTTTGGAGGCGTCAAATGATCGGCAAATGCTCCTTCGCGTCGTAGGTTCAGCGGCGTCGACTGCACCGACGGTCATTCCGGCGTAAACATTGTTTCACGCGGATGAACTACTGAACGTGATGGGACAATTTTCAACAAATGCTTCCGCGCACTGTGATTCGATGCGAGATTGCCCGAGGCTTTACATGGAGCCGGGAACAGAGGAACCACGAAGGGGCCATAACTACAATGATCGACATCGGTGCACCGCACGGCAAATACTGCGAGCTACGTTACGCAGTCCCACGGGTTTTGTGATCATCGATGCACCTAAAAGCACGTCGTTTTCTCTCTGCGCAGCTTACACACGACAAACTACCACATCGGCCAGCATCAATACAGCGCGCTCACACACAAGGCGAAGATGGGAAAATAATATCGTCTGTAATTTTACCGGTCATGCCCCTGGGGCAGCGACTTCGGGGGCCAGCGAAAGGAATCATGCTTTTGGTGATCATAGCCTTGGTGGCATTTTGATGTTATGCGAGTTATACGGCGTCTTTCAGCAACGTTGCTCTCAACTGCGAGTACAGCAATCTGCGGAGCAACCGTATGGCCCTCTCATGGCCGGGAAGTCGGTTTTGAGTTCGCAGCGTATCGTCCTTTGGTTTGTTAATGTTCCAAGTTATCCTGCCTTAGAGCGAAAGATCCACTCCTCGAGGTACAACTCCCAATAAAGGGAAATTAGACATTCACCCAATCGTAGCAATTGCTACAAAGGAAAGCCATACGGTTCCTCGAAAGAAAAACTTCGCATTTGACGAAAAAAAAAAGCTACTACATACAACTCCCAAGGTTAATATCGGCGCTCATTTGACCTTCAGCCGCCGGCGCGCAAGTTTGCAGTTGTAAGGTGAGGTCAGGTGGTCTGCTGCCGAGCGGCATCGCAGCTCCGCTCGCTCGAGCCTTCGCGCTGTGTAGCACGTGATTGTGGCGAGGGTTTAACAGCTGCTTCGGAGGCGCTTGGACGCTCAGTCGCGTCATGGACGAAGCACGCGCCGGCCCGAGCGCGTCAACGATTCGCCGCAGGCGCCAGGATGAGTCTGAGAACCCTGTCCATATCGCTCGCCGGGAAGAAGCACTTAAGAAACAGCGTGCTAAATTAGCGACAGAGGCAGATGAGCGAGAAGCTGGACTGGAGAAGAAACGCAAACATGACCGAGGCTAGCCTTTCATGTGCTATAGAACATTCAAAGAAGCAAAACCATGTCTAATCATGCTTAACCGAGCTTTCGCTCGTATAGCTACGTTCAAGCAATGTTGAACCCCAGCCACTATTTTTATGCAGTGTAATAAAGGACGCATTTGGAGTAGAGGGGTGCCATCATCATACTTAGATTCGGCTTGTTCCTGTGTGTCGTTCTATGTGTGTGTACTGTTTATGACTAGGGCCCTGCAGGCATCGGACAATGCTGCCACGGTGCCTTGATTTGCATTGTTGTGAACGTGTCTGTACTCAATGTAAGAATATCAGTACTAAAAATTAAATTATGGCGTTTGACGTATTGAAACGATCTCATTGTGGGGCATGCCGTGGTGGGGAACTCCGGCAATTTGGTCCACCTGGGGTTCTTTAACGTGCAGCTAACTCTAAGTACACGGGTGTTCTCGCATTTCACCAACAACGAAGAGACCAGTGGGACGAAGCACGGCGTTTTATCCTTTGTCCAAGAGCAGCGTATTGATCGGTAAATATACTTGTATATAGCGTCGCGTCTGCATCCTCCCACGTGACAATATCCTAACAAATGTAGATGCCAAAGTCGTTTTCGGTCTATCTATGTTGCTTACCAACCCATATATTTTATTCCTTATTCTAAGTTCAAAGAATTAGAGCGAGGTATTGGAAAAAATCAGATGTGTCTGTACACAGCCTCGACTGTTCCTGAGAAGCACGTTTGAGGCCTCGAATTATGCGTTCTTAGTGCGATAAGCGATTTTGTGTCCCCGTAACGCTCTGGCTAAGAGCATAGTTGGCTTCCAACAGCGCTCCCGAACTGCTCAACAGCCAAAACTGGCCACCCAACACCTCGAGCGGTGCTGATGATGCTGATTGACTATGGCCGGCTCAACAAGACCCAGGAATTCCGCGCCAGTCGCGTCAAAAGGTGGATGCCATTCTACTAAGGAATAAAAAAAATGGACTTGCCATTGTCCCCTCATTATAATAAATCAAACATGAGGCAGTTATAACCGATGAAAGATCGGCGAGCAAGCTTTCTATTTTTTCATTCAAATCAAGCTTCTTTTCACCACAAGGACGAGGGTAGGCTAGGGATAACTGACTAACCTGCCGTGGTCACGTAGTGGCTATGGCGGTGCACTGCTAAGCTCTAGGAATCAGGATCAAACCCTTACCCGCAGTGGTAGCACTTCGAAGGGGGCTTAATACAAAAACAACTCTGCATCGTCTATTGGGCGCATGTTCATAAACCCAAGCTGATCAATATAATCCGCAGTTCCTTACTAGGACGTACCGAATGATCACGTCCTGGTTTTGGCACCTAAAAACCCGGAAAATAATTTTGCTTTTTTTTGTGTGTGTGGGAAAGAGAGGAGGGGGCACAGATGGGAATTTTATCACGAGGTGAACGCGATCCTCCTTGTCACATGGAAAACAACGTGGACATAAGGGGCTAGTTCACAGAACATCATAAACATTAACCATATATTAGCAAGATATCATCTCCATCATCATCATCAGCAGTCGAATTTATGTCCACTGCAGGACGAAGGTCCAATTACACCTGTCCTGCGCCAACCGATTCTAACTAGCCCCTGTGAATGTCGTAATTTTATCACTCCACCAAGTCTTCAGCGGTCCTAGGCTGCGCTTTGCTTCTAACCTAAACTACGCATTACATGACCTGCCCAGCTCCATTTTTTTCTCTCAATGCCAATTAGAATATCGGCTACCCCCGTTTTCTCTCTGATCCACAGCGCTCTCTTCCTGTCTCTCAACGTTACGCCTAACATTCTTCGTTCCATCGCTCTTTGCATGGTCCTGAAGAGGAAGCTGTAGCTCGGGCCCAACTCCGACGCGGACTATTCAAATACATGTAAAACGCAAGAACGTTTTTTCTGAGATAACCCCTGGACCAATTTTATTGAAATTTCTTGCATTCTACATAGAAAGTTAAATTCTAGCGAATGTTGGACGTGCAATTTTGATTTAGTGCCTGAATTTTGTTTAGAAGATTATCAACAATTCGAGGGTTTAAAAATATAGAAGCACGAAGTTTACAAATTAATAGCTCTGCTTCACTGACAGATGTCACGATTCTGTAAACGGCATCCACTAGATCATTGAAAGCGGACAAATTTGATGTGTGATTTTATATCTCACAGGAATTTGTTACATTGTCTACAAGGGTTCTACAAAAGCGTATTTCCATATTACTACTATTTATGAGATTTATGCCAACATATCAATTTTGTCCGCCTTGCAAGTACTGTTGGATGCAATTCAGATAATTATGATATCTCTTTTCATTGCTGACTTACAGTTGTAAACTTGTTAGCTTTGTTTACTGAAAATTTGCCACTTTGGCCAATTTTTAGCAAACAATCGATACTTAAATAACAAATTCAGAACGATCAGTCACTAGATTTCAAATTTTCTTTTAAATGCAACAAAGCTCCTGAAATTTGGTGCACTGGTTGCCGAGAAAAACCAATTCGCCTTTTACATCCATTTAGATAGGAGCACTCGAAGGAAAGCTTCCTCTTAACTTGTTCTCGTGCTTCTGTGTCAGTCTCCAAGTTCCTGGCTGATATGTTAGTACCGGTGTAATGCACTGATTGTATATCTTTCTTTTCAATTATAATGGAAAGCTTCCACTCCGGATCTGACAATGTCTGCTGTATGCACTCCAAGCCATTCTTATTCTTCTGTATATTTCGTTCTCGTGATCAGGGTTGCCTTTAACTCATTAACCAAGGTAAACATTCTCTTTTCCAGACCCTAAAGGCTGACTGGCGATCCTGAACTCTTGTTCCTTTGCCGGACTATCGATTATTATCTTTGTTTCCTGCATATTAATCTTCAGCCCTACTCTTACACTCCCAACTGTTAAGATCCTCAATCGTTTGTTCAACGCCTCCCCACTGTTGCCTAACAGGACCTTGTTATCTGCAAACCGAAGGTTGTTGAGATATTAATGCGACAGCGTTAAGGAGCTCATGTCGCAGAAAAGCCGGAGTCATCGACTTCGTCGGCGTTGGCCGTGAGCGAAAAAACCCAGAAGGCAATTCATAAATAAAAACAACTTCAAAGATGGACTGGGGGGGAATCGAGCCAGGGTCTCCGGAGTGTGAGACGGAGATACTACCACTCCGCCATGAGTTAGATGGTTCAAAGCTGGACAAAAACGCCTCTAGTGAATGCGGTGTTGCCTTAGAAACATGTAGAAAGTTCTACTGTGTTGTATATCGGTAATTATGAGCATGTAAATTGCAGAAGTCGCAGTTAAACGAGTAGCGAAGTACGTTTCCGCCACATTTCTTCTGCGCTTGGTGCACACGCAGAGCCATCTTGTGGCAAACACAGAAGACCCCCTCCTCGCAATGTAGAGCGCTGCCCTGACAGGTGGCACGCCACTCGCCCGCTTCGCCCCTTAGTCTCGTTTGAGCGCATTGGGGCCGTGCGGGGACCGGTGCGAGGATGCCCCAATATCCTTGCGTTTAATAAGTTTTCTCGCTCTCTCTCCTTCCAACTTCCAGCGTGCGTCACTCGAACCCTCGTGTTTAGGCGACGCGGCTCCTCTTTCAGCTCAAAGCGCGATTCCTAGGTGCAGCGTCCGATGCGGGACGCCTCTGACATGATCGCTGCGCCGTAGCGCGTCTGGTGGGAAAGTGTCCCCTTAGATGGGTGCCGCGCTGCTGGCGAGGAGTCATACGTATGCGTGGTCCTCCTAAGCGAGATAGAAGATGATCCCATTGAGGCGTCAGTCCCATGATCGCATGTCTTTTTGAGAGTCAAGAGCATGCCGAGCGAATGAGTGGGCGATGCGAACGGAGTGCGATAATGCTACCCCGTTCCTCTTGAAGGCGAAGCTTAAGCGTCCTCTAATTTTTCGCGGTTGATCCTACTCTTAAGCCTTCCCAGTTTAAAAGCTTGAATACTTCTTGTAACCATGCATTGAATAGCACTGAACAGATTGTGTCTCTTTGTCTGACCCCTTGCATTATAGGTGTCTTTCTACTTTCCTTGTGGACAGTTATGGTAGCTGTGGAATCTCCGTAGATATTTTCCAACTTTTTATTTAAGCGGCCTGCACTCCTCGATTACGTAATGCCTCTATGACAGCTGCTATCTCTACTGAATCAAATGCCTTTTGTAATATATGGAAGCCATAAGGAGAGGCTGCCGATTTATTGGTTACTTTAGACAATAGTAACCCTTTTAAACAGGAAGAAGAAGTATTTTAATGACTGGAAAATGTAGAGAGGTCGGCCGGATAATGGAGCATCTGGCCTGCTACTCTACGTAAGGGAAGGGGAATGGGGGAAGAAAAAGGGTCACAATGGGGGATGATAATGGGAGGAACGAGGTGAAGGACACATTACTCAACTGGCATCACAGGCGTGAGTCCAGGCCCGTGTCACCTAGGAAACGTGAAAGAGCACGCATTGTCTCTGTCGTCTGCCAACTCTGTGGCAAGAGGTCCTCCGACAGTGGTCCATTGTGTAAATGTCTCAAGATATCTGTCATTGTAAGTCTTTCGCGCGCATACTCAGGGCACACCGCGAGCAGATGTTCTATAGTCTCTACAGCGCCACACACTCAACAGTTCGGGGAGTCTGTCCGTCCAATAATGTGCAAATATTTGCGCGCGAAAGCGACGCCTAATCGCAGTCTGTGTATCAGGCATGTATGAGGGCGTGGAATACCACGCAGAATAGGAAATTTCATATCGGGATCCAGCTTTTTAAGGCGGACGTGACGAGCGTCTGGCTGGGCCCAGTATCTTCTCGTCGCACTCCTCATCAATTCCGACAGGAGGCATGTGATGTCCGGTTTGGAGAATGGCACTACAGTTCGCACGTCATTGCTGAGGGCGCGCCTTGCTGCAGCATCGGCCATCTCATTACCGTTGAGCCCACAGTGTCCCGGGATCCATTGGAACACTATGCGGTGGTGTTTTTCTTGAGCGCGTGAAAGTAGCTCGGTGATCTGTAGTGCCAGAACCTGATATGCGGTGTGGCGCAGGAAGCATCCCAAAATTTGCAGCGCGGGTTTTGAGTCCGTGAAAATGCACCACTCTTGAAGTCTTTCCCCGCAGATGTGGCGAATCGCTTCCCGAACAGGCACAAGCTCTGCAGCGGTTGATGTAGAATTATGGTACCTAGTATGAAACCTAGAGTCATCTGTTGGGCTGGTATCACCACAGCTGCTGTTGATGCCTTTGGTGACGCGGAGCCGTCTGTGTAAAAATGAAAATGTCTAGTATTCTGACCAGATGTACGCGAGAACAAGTTGTTGTAGTCCACTGACGGGAACCAATGATTTCTTTAGTATGCCGGGGACATGTACGCATATGGAAGGTTGGACCATCACCCACGGTGGTTTGACGGGGTGATATGGAAGGGCATAGCCTGATAGTATGTGGGGTAGATGGCAGCGGAGTGCACTTGTGAAACTGCTGTCCGGCTCCTCCTGTAGAACCGACGTCAATGGATGGCAATGGTGTCGTGTCAGTAAGCGTAAATACACACGAAGTGGTTCGTAGGACAGGTATCTCGATAATGGGCATACGCGGGCTTCCTCAATTGTGCCTTTGTTGGAGGCACGCCGTGGCAACCCGAGGCATATTTTGAGTGCCTGCGCTTGAACGCTCTCTAATGTCCGTAAGCAGGAAATGCCGAAGTTTGAGAGTATCGGAAGGCTGTATCGAATGTAGCCTACGAAAAGAGACTGATAAAGTCTTAGTAATGAGCCTTCCATGGGGCCCCATTTCATGCCTGCTGCGAAGCGAAGAACATGGCAAAACATATTAAGTTTTTGCTTCAACATATTAACATGCCTCGGCCATGACAAACCGCGGTCGATGACAATGCCCAAGAATCTGTGGTGGGAGACATAAGGTATTACGACAGCGTTAATGGAGATCGGGTAGCGGCAGACGGATTTGCGCGTGAATGCAACCACAGCTCATTTTTCGGCAGCTAAGAGCAAACCCTGACGCCGTATGTATTGTGAAGTAGATGACACAGCCCGTTGTAATTTCGCACGTAGTTGTGGGCGTGTTGTACCAGAAGCCCAGATGCAGATGTCATCTGCATATGCACTGATGTGGATGTGAGGTGGAGGCTCGCTCACCAGGCCAATCAGTGCCACATTAAATAATGTTGGGCTGAGAACTCCTACCTGAGGATCTCCGCGGCATACCTGATGACGGTTAGTCTCTCCGTCAGGCGTGGACATGTAAACGAAACGGCCGCTGAGGTAGCTCACAATCCACAGGTATAGCCGGCCGCCAATACCCCAAGTTATCTAGGGCACCGAGAATGGCTTCATGAAGGTTGTTATCGTAGGTCGCATTGATATCCAAGAAAACACCGGCGACGAGTCGGCGTTGACGGTTTTCATGTTCCGCTGTCGTAACGAGGCCAATGACGCTGTCAATTGAAGAACGACCCTGCCGAAAACCGGTCATCATGTTCGAATAAAGATCATTTCTCTCCAGAAACCATTCGAGCCTCGCCAGGACCCTTCGCCCACCCCCCCCAATTCGTTCCATAACATTTCCAACACAGCTGGCTAATGCAACTGGCCGGTATGAGGTAAGCTCATAAGGAGTCTTTCCAGGCTTCAAGAGAGGAACCAGGCGGCTGACCTTCCACTGCTGCGGAACAATACCGGAGACCCATGTGTCGTTGTAATAATTGAGCAGCGCAATGCGACCAGCCCTGCCAAGGCCCCTCCAGGTGGTCAAAATGTATTTGCACAACCCAACTATGGCGTGCCTCATGGTCCAATTGTGGTTCGTGCACGTAAAACACAAGAAATATTCAAGAAAGCTGGGTTGAACTATGTTACTGTCATCCCTTTGATATCTTTTGAATACATTCGTAATATGACAGAAAACGTAGAATTCGTTTACTCCACCAGGAGGAGAATTCATTCCCATTCCAACCGTCAATGCTACTCGAGCCATTCGAACAATAAATGTGGTATTTTAATAGACTCGTGTGCAAGTTAGGTCGTGGACTTACAGTTCAGCTGCTTTCTGGGAACTACCTCATATATATTGTGGAAACCATTGCTTTCGTTTTAACTTGATTGTTAGCTTCTTATTTATCGCCCCACAACGCGTTTACATAAATTTCGTAAAGCGTTGCGCCCGTTATTACGCAAAATATAAAAAGAAATGGGTCTCTTTCAGCTGACTTATTTCAATTCAGGATTGTGCCTAATGCAACGCAAGCTGCAAGTACTTTCTGAAATGCACCATGCGCGCACGATGAATTGAGCGGCTAATGTTACATCCTGCGCAGTTGTTCTTCTTTCTTTCTTTAGTAGAACTAAAACATACAAATCAAATATTTTATAAGCCCGCCAATGCAATGACGAGATATTCAATCATTCTGTGAAACATACGGACACCCGTGATATGATGCCTAGATACAGACGTAAATATTGCCAAATGAGCGACAACTATACGTTAAAACAGAGGAGCAACTGAAAACTCACAACTATATTTATCTGATTATGCACATGCGCATATATGTAAATGTTTTCGCCCGTGCCTATCTTGCCCGATGTGACTGTTGTACTATTCAGGAGCCAGAAGAGCGAGTGCACTACAATAGCTTGTTGAGATATGACTTATCGCTCTCTGTGGTCAAAGTCTCGAGTCAACCGACCGAAAACAAATGGTAAACACACTCGAGCAAGCAGATCACGTGCCAGTGCTGTGAACTCTCAATGTGTATTCAAAGCAAGAAAGTAGCACGAACTCACTGTAAGGAACAACGATACTGGATCCGCTACAGGACACGTTCGACTCGATGTCACCAGCGATAAAACGTCCTATTCAAAGAAAATTCACGGGTTCTTACTAACGCAAGCCAAAGACAATAGCCTTGTTGTTATCAAGGGCAACTTATTATCACTGTTTTCTTCTTCCGACCTTGGCACGAGGGCAAATGTCTTTGCTTCTATCACAAAAGCCATTCCCATTTCTTAAAATACCTAGTTTCCTGGCAAGTCCATCGTCCTCGGCACACGCCAGCGAGTACAGTGGTATATGTTGTCAACGCAGTAACTCACTGCGTTCACAACATGGATTAGTATGGTTGGTTCACAACAGAAATTGCTGTATAGATCTTTCTGCCAAATAAATAAATACATAATATCAGCGCTCAAGCGCTCCGTACGGATGGTTAACCAGCGAAGCTGAAACGTGCTACCCAAGTGCTTATCACTGCGTTAATCCTGACGGTTCATTAAACGACGGCTTGCTAGGCTGTCGCATCCTCTGTATGCAGTTACTGCTTGCGCCCGGCTGCACGAGCATGGTCTTGTGCCCGGTCTGTAGCACCGACACGGCCTAGACGAGCTCGTTCCCCATTCTGCTTGCTGCGTTGCTGATCGAAAGCTGCCAGCTTTTCAGAAGTCGATATGGCACGTGGCCTACCCATTTCGTGGCCGGAAAGAAACTGCTGCGCGCGTGCTCGGCTGCGACAGAGAGCAACGACTTCACTACTGGCAGTGCTAATCTAACACCACGTAGATTGCACAAGGTCTTTTCACTCCGGTCAATGAAGTCACGTTACCTGAGTCGGCTGTCACGGAATCCAACGGGGATGCTCCC